>NC_048894.1:45925267-46076659 GCF_011077185.1 Oxyura jamaicensis
TAGATGTAGATGTAGATGTAGATGTAGATGTAGATGTAGATGTAGATGTAGATGTAGATGTAGATGTCATTGGACCTGCCAGCTGAAGAGCAGATGCTCAGCTAAGCATCTTCCCCTTGGAAAAGAGCTACAGCTGCCCAAATCTCTTGCAAGGCATTTCTTGGGTTGTCCAGGAAAGGCAGAGGTTCACCCTGCTCAAGCGTGCCACCTACTGCTAACCAGCCCCCCTGCACCCAGACGTGCATCTTCACTTCGCACAGCCAGGGCAGGCAAGCTGTGTGAGGGGCTCTTGTCAATTCAGCTGGTCTTGTTGTAAAGATTCATGGTATCTGAAGCCCAGGGAAGCACAGTCCTGATGGATCTTATACTTCACAGTTTTATGGATTACAATGAGCTCAATTTTCTTCATAAACACGTCAGTGCCCTTGTGCCTGAGCTAAGACAAAAAGCAAAATCATTGCCAGTCTTTTTAGAAACCTGATGAGTCGAAGAATTGCCAAGACGTTGTCCAAAAGCAAATAAATAGTCCATTTTTAAAGCAGCCTAATACAAAACCAAGCTTTTGTTTTACAGGCCGCCCTCTAGGATGAGTGTAGAGAAAAGATATTGCAAGGAATCAGGTTTGGCTTCTGGAGGATACAGAGGGAACTCCAGGCACTGCAACATACAACTAAGTGCATTTCTTTGCCTACCCACAGACACTTGGGTTACTCATCGAAATGACACAGCTCTGTGTCATGGTCCAAAACAAGCAGAGATACTGACTTGATAGTCATCTCTGCACCAATAATGGTTTAATTCCCAGACCAGATACAAGCAGTAATTATTAGGATTTGGCTTCCCTTTCTTTTTTTGCTCCTTTTGTTTGTTTGTTTGTTTGTTTGTTTGTTTTACTCATTTCCACAGAACTAATTTTGACTTGCAAAAGACAGGAGATTATGAACACGATTTAAAAAAAAAAAAAAAATGACAGTTTGCAAGCTAGGAATTTGAGCAGCTCCATTCAAGACAGTAAAATGCTACAAATTTACTTCAGCTGAAAATCCCCTGGTAAATGAGTCTTAATGGAGAACTACCCCAAAGTTCCTCCAAAAGCTGTAGTTAGTTACTGTCATGATCCATTCCTACTAATTTATTTCATATAGGTTCCCATTTTGTATTGTGGCCGGTGTCTTCCACATGAAAGTCTTTATCAGCAAGACTGCACCTGCAGCAATTGTTACCAACTTTTGCCAGAACAAAAGACTTTGTTTGGAAAAGACAACGTGGTAAACAGGGAGCTGAGCCGCTGGGTATCTCAAAGACAGAAGAGAGCTTAAAAGTGAAGGGCTTTCTGAGGCTGATCTACACCAAGAATCTTGGTTGTATTTTCAATCTATGTCAGCTGATGATTAAAACCATCTTCTGCAAACCTTATTTTGCTCATATTAACCACATAATGCTCCTGCTAGTGTCATACAACAAAGCTTGCAATAGGGTTTGGCAGAAGCTGGGCTTCTCAGTGCTGCAGAAATTCTGAAGTAAAAGAGAATCTCAGTGTGTTTCAGAAAAAAAGAAACAGTAGTTTGTGACAAAAAGGAAGAAAACATAGGAATTGCTCTGAAATAATGTGCGTTTCAGTTCAGGCTGAGCTGGGAGTCCACACTGAGAGCTGTTGCATCCACCTCCAGGAAGCCTCAAATCATCAGCATCCAGAGCTCGGCAGTGCAGGGTCCTGAGGCTCAGCTAGGGCAGAGTTAGCAGAAGAACCGGAACAAAGCTCAGGAGCAGTTTAGAAACTGTTTGGTTGCTTCATTTCACACAGCCATGACAGTGTGGTGGCTTTTTGGCTGCATCTTCTGAGAAACAGAGGCCACCAAAGAGCTCCAGACCCAAGCGCTCTGCATTGAGCATATCTTTCCTGCGTGGCTGCCTTGTGCCCAGCAAAAGAACAGCCTCTGCAGGCACTCCAGGTGGTTTTGCAAATGCATGCTCAGTTGTGCAGGCACCGCACTGCCTTACAAATGCCTGGTGGAAGCTGAGGGTGAAGGCTTGCTCCTTGCCCTGTAGCCAGCTCTGCGTCCCACATGGATCCTTCAGGTCAAGCACGGATAATTAAGTGGATTTACCTCTGCACTATTATCCAGAAATGTAATTAAAATCTGTTTTAAGTAATGAATAATTTGAAAAGGGTGAGTGTACAAGGATCACGTGGTAAGTGTACAGACTTACTAGACTATTTGGCCTTTACGCAAGACTGAAAACTCATGTGAACAGCTACTTACTACATTACTGCCTTCAGCTTCTTGCTGTTTGGTTTTCCAGCCTTCAGTCTGGGGGAAGGAGTCAGCCAGACTTTCCAGCTCACAAACGTGATTCTGTGTAAGAGGAGCAACAGTGGTTGCTTGACATGATTTGCTTCTCTGTTCTTTTAATGCTCCTGGCTGGAAGAGAGCATGCTATCACTGAAGAAGACAAACTCACCTCTGCCATGTGAGTTGAGCAGGATAGACGACATCCTGAGAGACTTGAGCTACCCACAGTGTGGCCCAGGAGACGGGGAGCAGTTTTGACGAAGGGCTTGCCAGCCCTTGTTGCATAAAGTCTTGTCTGCCCTCCCTGTACTTACCACAAAATCGCATTGAAGGACAGATGGCCGGAGGTGTTGTGAAATGCCTCAGGAACTGGAATATCAAGATTTTGTCTCGGTCCGTCTATGCCTCTCTCACAGAGCTCCCAGTGTTCCTTCCTGCTGTGGAATGTGCCTTGCATCGGGCTTTTGGCTAAATAACAGCTTTTCCCAGGGGACTCGCTGCCCACCTGCTTGCTCATACTTGGGCGCTGAAGGATGTGTGCGTGAACCGCATGGATTGCCAAATGGGCAGATGCCTTCTGCAAAGTGCAGTGGTTGCACTGGCATAAAGCCTTTTGAGCTGAGTCTTACAGCAACAATGAATCTTCTGTACAAGGGGACAAGGAAAATGTTGGCAAAAAAAGACCTTGGGGGCATGACAGCAAGCCTTGCCTAGCGGGATCTTCATGCCCTAATTGCTGGGCTCCGTCTGAATGTTTCAAGAAGCAATGTTTCTGCCTAAACCTTTGAAAGGAACAGCTGTGCTCACAGGGGCAGTCAAGGGAAAGGATTTATTCTCTGAAAAGCCTATTGAAAGCATGGGCTGAGGTGCTCAGAGGTGGGTCACACAGCTGCACAGAGTCGGCACAGTTCAGTGCCACCTGGACTGAAACAATCACAGGAGTAGCCCACACAGCCATCGTTTCCACAGCCCTTCTTAACAGCTGGGGGAAAATATCTGAGGAGAGGAGTTTCTGTGTTAAAATAAAGCTTTTGCAAATGCACCTTGCCTAAGCTGTGCCTCTGGCCTGCCTCAAACCCACGAGTAGACATGCCCCGTGAGGGGGAAGTGCTGAATTTTGGGGAAGTGGTGGCTAAAACAGCACAGGAGTGTTTTTGGCTGTGGTTGATTTCTTTTTTCTGGTGCAAGTTATTAATTGCCTCATTGTTATCATAAACAGTTCTCCGGATGTAACTATGGGTCTGTTTCATTAAATGCAATTGGCTTTGCATTAACTCATCAGCATATCCAAAAGAGAACTGACAAACAACGGCACTGTTTTGGAAACAGCCTAACACAAGAAAACTCCTCAGCTCTGTCTTTTGTCTGTATAAAACTTCATTTTAACTCTGAAAAGTCAAGTTTTGCTTTTCCAGGGTCTGATGAAGCCTCAGGCTTCACCCCCTCCATTTAAAACAGCATTGGGTTTCAGCCCTATAAATCCTCAGGCCATTCCAGTTGCCTCTTGTATCTTGCCATCAGGTTGTTTTAAAAGCTGTCACACATTCAACCTCCCCACGTTTCTCTTTTCTCTCCAATTCCAAATTTAACCTGGAGAACAACATTGGCCTTTGGTACTTTCCAGGGACAGCCAGCCATCAGGTGCAGTGAGGGTACTGCGTGCTGTCTTCTGTGAGATGTAAAGGAAATAAGCGGTCAGCGGTGGGCAGAGTGGTTTCTCTTTTTTGTATTTTTATTGTTTCATTTGGTTTCCTAGCATTGTCCCCTTCACTGGCTGCAACGGGGAGCGGTGATTTTGTGTGCCTGGCAGCTCAGTAACAGGTGACAGCAGAGCGACAGCAAGGTGCACTCAGATGCACATCCTTAACAGTCATAGCTCTTCATGTCCACAGCCTCAAGAGATCTGCACCAAAGCCAAAAGGCTGCCTTGTCCAAAGTGTTGTGAGACCACAGAGCAGCTGCCACCCTGAGAAAAGCAGGGATAATAAAACAGCCAGCAAAGTTAACCTGATGATAAGCAAACACCATGCTGTCACCTTCTCCCTCTGTACACATATGTCAGGTCTTGGTCTTCACAAAGCTGCAGTGTGCCCATTCGAGAGAGCACTGAGTGACTGAGGCTCACAGAACATGGGCTGCTTTCCCTACATTTCAGCATCATTCCTGCAGGAAGAGGCCCAGCAGCAGCAATGGATGTCCCAAGGCAGCCAGGGCTTCCATCAGTCAGTACAGCCTCTTCCTGAAATAAAACCTTGTGAAGCTGCATGGAGCAGGACTGTAGGATGCTGCTCTCCCCACCTGAAATGTTGTACACAGATTCTTTAGGCATATCATTTATATAGAAAAAGATACACATTGAGTGTTTATATCTTAAATACACCAGTAGCAATGGAATTTCACAGAAAAAAACAACCATGTTCTGCAAGTTGTCCGTAACCATAAAAACGAATTCATGAATTTTATGTGGAGGCATTAGTTTTAGAGAGAAGACATGCAATTATTTCTCACAAGAGTAAAATGCACTCTTTTGCCCTGCTCATCATTTTTGTTGTGTCTGTAATAATTTGTGAAAGAATAGATTTAACTTCCTCACACATATTTTACTCAATAGAACTCTTAGGAAGATTTAAGTTTGGTAAATAAACATATGGCATAGTGTCTGAGTTCTCTTACGAGCAGCCCGATCTTGCAGTATATCATGGGGAGTATACAGATATATCTAAACATAGAGACATCTTGTGTGGCTGTGACAACGCTTTGTTGGCAGTAGAAACCTACAGATATGTTCTGCCTTGGTAGTGGAAGTAAGAAGTCGATTTGCTCTGTTTAATCTGACAATACAAAAAACAGCAAAACAAACAAACAACAAAACAAAACAAAAAATCAGCTAGTACTAACCAGAGTGATGCTCTTTTCACAGATGAGTAACAGAGCATTTATAGTCTCTGTGGAGCAGATGGGAAAGAGGTATGTCACATCACTGTCTGGCCTGCAAGAAGGCCTCCAGCACCAGCTGCCTTGCCAGAATGTAGCTACTAAGAGAAATCAACTATGTGCCAGACACTGATATTTCTTCATTTACAAAAAGCCAGCCAAATGAAGAGGCCAGATTGCCCCTTCCCCTTTCCCCAAGGGAGTGCCAGGGACACCCAGAGTTGCAACCGTGCTGGCACGAGGCCTCCTCTGGACAACTGCAGCCTGGGTGCCACGCAGGTCTCTTTGGCTGATGCTGCTCCTGCCCAAGCACTTGGATAGCTGCTGCCACTGAAACCTGCTGAGCAAAGAGCCGTGGGCTCTGCTTGTGCTTTCCAGCATAACAGCCAAGGTCCTGCAAACTAGCAGGGTGGTGGGAGAGGGGCTGCTGCGGTGCCCCAGGATGGACATGTCAAAATCCAGCACATCCAGCAGGCCACCCGCTGCAGCATTTTTGTTCCTTGCCATCTCTTCTGCCCAGACACAAGGTTTGGGATGGATATAAAGGTAACTACCCATTCAAAAGCAGTGCCAGAGTGCAAATGCCAGATATTTTCCCCTCCAACCTCTAGAAGAGAGGAAGCTATTGTGAAACTGTAATAAAGGGTCTGGAGGGTGTGTTTGCAGCTTTTGGGAAAGGAGAAGCTGGAGAGGGCAAGAAGAAAACATCATAACCTCTTCCTCATTGTAAAAACAGACTTTGCTGCCAATTGTACCCGCACAGCCACTTTGGATGAGGGGGAAGGCTGCTGCTTCAGCAATGCTGTGGCAGCACTTCAGCTGGGGCTAACAAGCATTGCTCTCTGCATGGCAAGTCCCACAAGTGTTAGTTCTGTGTGTGTATATATATATACACCATGGGCTGTCCCTGCCTTGACTGTAGCGGTACTTGGCATGTAAACTTAACACATATGTAAATGTCAGGAGTGGGGTCCTGGCTCTTAATCTGAGATGTTTCTTCCTCCCTAGACATGTGTTTTCACAGGGCTGATGGCCAGGACTGAGAGGCAGAGCTCAGGGGCAACAGGAGGCCACCGAAGAGATGGGTTTATGGAGTGCATGACACCTGCCTTCTGAAACCTGTAAGGCACAGGTGTAAGCACCAGTCCCAGAAAACAACACCAACTCCAGAGAAGATTTTGCTTTAAAAATTGAGAAAGGGTTTTCATGAGTAGATAGCCTTCTTGGGGCTCTATAGAATTGAACTGGGCAAGGGAAGCCCCACTGACCTCTTACGGGAAAGAAGCTGAGATTTTTAAAGCATCTTACAGCAGCAAAAATCCTGCAGGTTTCAGTGACCTCTGCAGTGCTCTAAGGGTGCAGTCAGGATGCATAGTGTGGTGTCTAAGGCACACTGAGCAACCTGGCACTGCACTATTTGGAGCAGAGATGAGGCCATGGGGGAGGCTGGTCCTCTGAGAGTCCACGTGCAGCTCTCTGGGTGTGTATGGAGAGAAGTCAGTGCAAAACTCAGGTAGGGGCCATGGCAGTCTGTCTGCATATGTCCTGGTTTCACTCTGAGTATTTTGCCCATGTCCTGAAGGAGTTTGTTACCATGTGCAAAGCTCCTCTAAGATAGACAAGAAGTTCAGTGCCGACCATGCTGTCCATATCTGTTTGCATTTTGGGCCAAGCCCACATCCTAATTATAACTTCCAGGATGCTACTGCCCAGCTCCTGCATGTGACTCCGAAGGTGTGCTCCTAGACTGGTGCCAGTCATAGTTAGGGCAGGAGAAACATTATTTAAAGTGTTTTAGCTTCCTTTAAATTAAAAAGGCTGCTGCATAAATCTGATTGAAAAACTAAAATCCCTTTCTGCCAAAAAAAGGTCACATTTGGGATTTACTTTTTTCTGTCCCAAATTGAGACAAGACATTGATTAAGGAAGTAGATACCCAGGGAACAGAAACTGATTTTCTGACTTCACCTTTGCTGCCTGGGTAGCTAAAAACTTTATATTTTTCCTGAGAAACCTGGTGAACAAGCTGTGAAGCCCAGAAGCTCCTGCAGGAGCTTGAATGAAGTGAGACCAAGATGCTCCAGAGGTAGCTCCCATCATTGCATGCCTTGTGATAGGTCCCATCATTGCATGCCTTCTTCGTGAGCCTCTAGGCTATATTGTACACCCCTAATGGGACTGCACCTTCCCAATAAAGATGAGCTTTACCTCACTTTTTCTATGTAAATGCCAGGAATCAGCTGTGAGGGGGCTGTCTGCTGTCTGTGCTCAAGGAAGAGCTGGTGTAACACCCAGCATGGTGCAGCTCCCATTGCTGCCTCTCCTTCCACTGCCTGCAAGGGGAACAGGCAAAGTTCCCCTGCAGACACTCATTCCAGTGCTCAGTTCAAAAGAAAAAAAATAAAAATAAAAATAGAAATAAAAAACAGCACCAAAAACTAATGAGGAATATGTATTTCCAGCTGACAGAGGAAGTCTAGCTGAATTTTCAGAGAAAGACAAAGCTGAATCAGAGGCCTTTAATAATTGCACTTACGCATATCTGTGTAAAAATTATTATATTTTTCTGTGATGCTCTAAGACAAAGTACAACATGGCTGAAAATGATAGCTTCTGGTAAAACATAATTTTCTGGATGAGAGTGAAACAAATATTGAATGCCTTGCAGAGTGCTCCTCACAGGGGCAAGGATGATTTTGAAATGTAGGATGTGTTTTTATTCTGTTTCTACTTGTCCTGAAAACAGAAATTAAGGTAATTTCCACCCTCCAGCCAACTTCTGCTCTCAGTTGTACCATACACTGAAAACAGCTCTATGATTTGAATTTCCTGTGTGATGCTAGCATGTTCGTAACCTGTTGATTTAATCACCTCAAGTTTTTATCTGCTTTGCATGTCTTAACTGAAAATCCATGCATCATAATGCATTCCTATTCACAGAGAAGGAAGGAGATCAAATGCAATACAGAAAAAAATACAGGTTTGCTCCCAAAGGTTTTATTTCAGATCTGAAGCTAGAAGGAAAAGATACAAGTGCCTCTGGTTCCTGTAAGGCACTCAATCCCATCACCAGTGTAGCAGAGCTTCCCAGGTGGTACAAACACAGTATCGAAGCACATCCTCAGACCCACTTGGGTCTCACCTGCGCTGTGATCACAGCATGATGGCACAGCATGCCAGGCAGCCTGTGGTCCTTGGAGGCCAAGGTGGTGAGCTCCTGGGTGCAGGGGCTTTGCCTGGCTGTGCAGCTTTGCACCAGTGCATTGGCAGCCCACAGCCTTGCCCATTTGAGGACGGAGTGTCTTCTTCTGCCTGCTCAAATTCCCACTGTCCAGATTTATCACGATGGCAGCAGCACCACTGGAGAACGTGGCTCCAACCTCACTGAGCAAGAAAGCCCAGGCAGACAAATGAATTTATGCTGTGAATCAGGGCACCAACCAAGAGCTCTCCTTGCAGCATTATGAAGCAACTGAGAAACAGCTAGTTCCCAGATTTTTTTCTTTCTCTGGAAGTGCCTGGCAGAAGACCAGAGAGGAAGGGCAGCGAGTTTTCTGAGCTGGCCCCACATAACTGTGTCTGTCTCCTCCCAGAGTGCAGGACAGAGCATTTTGAGTCCGCTGTGCGAGGTGCCCAGGTGGGTGGAGATCTGGAGATGGAAGCAGCTGGATTTTCTGGAAGGGTTTTCTATCTCAACTACTTGTGTGCCTGCATGCAAGATCAGTGGTGTCGCAGAGGATGAACACAGTCTGTACAGACTGGGGAAAAAAATTACCACCTCTTATCACCAGATCTGAGACAGCACACAGAAGGGTTCATATCTTTCTCTTTAATTAGCACTTATCCTTTATCAGACACAGTCTCAAAACACCTTTGCAAAGCGGCTGTCTGTGCCTTGTAAGCAATGCTCAGCTCGTGACGGCGAGCAGGAGGGCAAGCAGTGGGGACCCAGTCTCCGAGCACAGTCTGCCCTTCAGCAGGGGTGTGAAGAGCAAAATACCACTGGCCACCTTTTCCCCTTCGCAGCGAGGCCTCTCTGCTCCCTTAGGGCAGTCACCGCGGAGGAGCCAGACCTCCAGCCTGGGCTGAAACAGGGCACGACGATGGTCCGGACCATGTATTGCTGAAGAGAGGGATCAACCTGCTGACAGCCTCGGGCGGTGTTTGCCCGGCCTGCCTGAAGATGGCGGCACGGCGCAGCCTGAGGGCCGCCGGCTCAGGCCCCAGCCGGGTCGGTGGCTCTGGTGATAAACGTGCCGGGGCCACTCGTTGTCTCAGGGGCTACCTGGTACTGAATACCCCACGTCCCTCGCCTCCAGACCCGGGTTGCCACATCCCAATGGTCGCTGGTGCTGCCTGTGCCAAGCTCTGGCTGACCAGAGCCACCTGCGGGCATGGATGGCATCAACTGCCAGGAGCCAGCAGCGCTCCCCTGCTACTCTTTCCTGGCGTAGATATAACCTTTCTGTCCTCCAGCAGCAGGTACTCGGACAAGTATCTTTTCCTGGCTGTAGCAGGCAGATAACGCTTTTGCTAACCCCAAAATGAAAATGTTACCAACAGAATTTTGGCCTGAGTTTCTTTCTTGTCAGTGGCAGGCCTGTCACTGGTTTCAGTCAAATCAGGATTGAAAGACAGTGCTGCAGGCAAGCCTTCATGTGGGATAATGTTAATTTAGACTTTGAATCATTGGTTTTTAGATACCAACCAATCCCTAGACAAAAATCTGAAGGAAACTTTTCCTGTTCTTTGTTCTTGCCCTTGTTGATACTGGAACTCCATGGCTTTCTGTTTCTCCGTGTTGAACCTCAGTAACAAAGAATCACATAGTCAAGTGTTCAGAAATTTTATACCACTTCAGACACCCTAAAAAACAGTAGCAGATTTGAAAGTCTTGGCACCTGAGATACTTACATTAAAAACTATGCCATCAAGGTTCACGTAATAAAGGTTTAACAATTAACAGTTGTCACTGACCATATTGGTTTAGAAACATCTTAGTTTTTGACTTCTTAATTATTTAAGATCTTGATGCAGCTTTAAGGGCAAATCTTTAGTATCTATCTGTTCATGCTCTATTTGTAAGAGGAAATGATTCCTTTCTCTCCCCAAACTAGGACAAATAGGATAGTTTCACTGCTTCTTTTCTTCTTTAAAACAGAAGCATCCCGAGTGGGACTTAGGTTATTGTTTTGCTTTTCACAAATACATTACTTTCACTCCTGTGATTCTTTGAAGTAGCTGCTGGAGAACAGTGTGAGGTTTGCACAGCCAAATGAATGAAGAACAGTATCCAGATGATTCAGATAACAATTACTCATATGAATATTCCATTAATGAAAGCAATATCTGCGAAATGGGTAACTATTTTGTGTTTTATACCCATTTCACTACTGTTATCTACACTCTGGCATTTTTTCTTAGCCTGCTGGGAAATACTCTGGTGTTATGGATCCTATTCAAATATGAAAACCTTGTGTCTTTAACAAACATCTTCATCATGAATCTCTGTGTCTCTGACTTGATATTCTCCTGCATGCTGCCTTTCTGGGTAGTGGACCAGTCCTTCGGGTGGATTTTTGGTGAGTTCCTTTGCAAAGCAATGAATGCCATTTTCTCCATTGGCTACTACAGTGGTGTTTTCTTTTTGACTCTCATGACTATTCTACGGTACTTGTCCGTTGTGAACCCTCTTTCCACTTTGAGATCACCGACACAATGCTGTGGTTCTCTGGTGAGCTTGGTTGTTTGGACTTGTAGCATTTTAATTGTGGTTCCTGAGGTGATTCACACCACAGTGCAAGAAGACGTGGATGGGTACAAGACCTGTGATTACAATGACTGGAAATGGAAAAAGGTGGATGTTTATCAGAGAAATGTACTCTTCCTGTTTTCCTTTGGGGTTATTATATTCTGTTACTTCAGAATACTGATAATTCTGCTAGGAACAAGATCTCGCAGAAAGCACAGAACTGTGAAACTCATCCTTATTATTGTGATGGCTTTCTTCCTGAGCTGGGCACCTTACAACATCCTCAGTTTTATGATTACTTTTCCACCATCTACCTGTCAGTATGAAAAAGACACCGCCCTTGCTTTTCACATCAGCCGTAAAATTGCTTTCTCACACTGCTGCCTCAACCCTGTGCTTTATGTATTTGTTGGAGTCAAATTCAAGAGACATTTGATACGTCTATGCAGCCAGTGCTTACCTTGTGGCAACAGTCAAGTTTCCAGCCCCAGGATCTGTTCTCAAGGCAAATTTCACTATGAAGATGCATCCATCTACTGAAGGGATACCTAACTATGAGCACTTATCCTGGATAAACTTTAAGATTTTAAAAGCTGTGGATGATCTCTAATACTTAAAGTCACTTCCTTGAGAAAGCAACATAAATCTACTCATTGCAAACATAGTGTGGTGGGATGGAGAAGTGACTTCATTGGTGTGTAAGTCTTTATGCTTTTTTTGCACTGTGAGATGGATTTTCTCTTATTTACATTTTTTTTTTTTTAAAAAAAAAAAAAAGTTTGCTTTTTCCTTTGGGAGTTAAACATCAGGTCTTAACATGAATGGTGGTGCACATTGCTTTCTTGCCTACCATAAAATACTTATTATAGCAATGGACATGTAAGGATTTCTGTGGCTTTTAATGCTTCACAGTGTTTGTCATTGCTGAACTCACTGGTTCTCTCTGTGTGTAAATGTTATTTTACCTATTGATAGGCAAATGTATATAAAACTAGCTTAGTGTATAGATTTCACTAACCAGTAGTTTGACAATGGTTTTAAGTAACAATTCAGCTTTTTTGGCAGCCATCTTAGCTGACAAGAGATTCTTCTCAGCTTTCATATAGTTTATAAAAATCAGAAACTCGGGAATACCCATAGTATGATATCCTGTATCAGAACCATCTGGAAGCCAAAATGCCTAGGGAAGAGTAAATGAGGCAAACATACATGATGCATCCAAATAGTCTTCATAGGGTTTGCCCACAGTTTCTAATTTGTGCTTCAGTTTAGCTGCCAGAACAAATTGATCACATCTTGTCCCTTATCATCAGATGTGCCTCTCTGAACAGGTCAATAGTATCCCAATACTACTATAATTGCCTAAAACTTAAAAAGTAAAAATAAGGTTATTCATTAATCCCATAGGGAACTCACTTGTGTCCAAACCATGGAAGGGTGGAAGTTGCCATTCATCTGGTCGGAGTGGCGACCAGACTTTGGCTCTTGCCTTCTGATAAGGGATAAGAGACACTTGAAATGAATATGATTGTTTTTACTCACTTCAAAAGACTTTGGACCAGAACTCAGTATCTTCAGCTTTGAAGAGACAGTCTACTGAAGGACAAAGGGTTCCGCATTTTTCTTCTGTGTTTGTAAACCTGGAGTTCTTCTTGGATACCAAGAAGCAAAACTCTGAGGGGGAAATGCTGCAGCAGTGAGTGGAAGAAGGTCTTACGCACTTAGATCATTTCGACAAATTGTCATTCAACTCATTGTCTTAGAGCTACACTAATCTCAATTTTTTTACTGTCAGTACTTTTCATACTTAGCTAAAAAAGTCAAGAATTATAACTGAAGCACAAGATATTTAAACAGTCCTGCTCTGCTCAGTGTTTAACAAGTTAGTTAAATCTGTTTGTAGCTTGAGCATATTTTGTAACAGTATATCTGAGCATGTAAAGGGAATGCTGTATATTATCCAATTGTAATGCTGCCTACTGCTGCCAAAGTAACCCAGCATGTAAAGAGTTCCTCTCCTGATATAATGAAGTGGTACTAATAAACAGTCTGAAATTCAATAGAATATTACACTGTTACCTTTGTTCTCTGCCTTTGGTAACTACCTATTAAATTTGAGGTATTTTCAATTGAAAAAATTGTGTATTTTCATAGATTCATTTTACCTTGCAAGAGACTTCTGGAGGACAGCCACTCCCCCACCCTGCTCACAGCATTCTGTCATCCCTGTTTAGATGAGGCTGCTCAGGGCCTTGTCTGTTCAAACTCTGAAAACCTCCAAGAACAGAGATTGCATAAAACTACTGTGGGTCCTCTGTTCCAGTGCTTAACCATTCTCATGGTGGATTTTTTTTTTCGTTTTACATGAACAAAATTTCCCTTGCTGTAAGCTGGTGCTGCTCCCACTTGTCCATTAAATGCACTTCTCTAAGAGTATGGATCTCTTTTCTCTATGGCCCCCATTGCATAGCGGAAAAGAGCAATCAGGTCTCTGCTGAGACGTGTTTTCCTGGGGCTAGAGAAACCCAGCCAATCTAGTTTCCACGCACATCATGTGCTCCAGCTCCCGAACCATCTCGGTCATCTTCCATTGGTCTCACTTCAGTCAGTCAACCTCTCTGTTGTATTTGGGGAGCCCCAGAATGGATATGCTACTCTGCTTATGACCACATGAAAATCAGGTAGAGAGGAAAAATGTTTTTTTCTCAACCCACTGGTAATGCAGGGTCATACATAGTTAGGCTTCATATGCAAGGGCATCTGACTGAGTTGTGTTCAACTCATTGTCCACTTGAATTCCCAGGTCTTTTCCAGCAAAGCTGATCTCTAGCCAGGTGGCCCCCAGCCTATACAGTTGCAGGGGGTTAGGCCAGCCAAGGTGCAGGACTTTGCATTTGCCACTGTTGAACTTCCTGGGCTCCTGTCAGCTCATTCCTCCCGTTTTCTGAAGACTTCTTGCATGGCAGCCCTGCGACTCACCTGCTCCATCTTAGAATCATAGAACCAATCATTTAGGTTGAAAAAGACCTCGAAGATCATCAAGCCCATCAAGTTTTACTTGGCGTCATCCATGATCTTGCTGAAAGTGCATCCTGTCCCATCATTAAGCTTGCTGAAGAAGGTGTTAAACAGCACTAGCCACGAACAGGATTTGACCACAGCTGTTTGGTAACGGCTTCCAGGAGAATTCACTCCACCATCTGCTGGGGCACAGGGGAAAGGCCCACAGAAAACTGAGCATCACTGCCATAAACCATCAGAGCCCCAGCTTCGTGAAGCTGTGGGAGCCTGTTTCTGTCAATGATCTGCCAGCAGGGGAAAATCCTCACTGGTAAGGGGTAAGGCAGGTAACTGAATCAATCCTTTCCATGTCTAATGTACATCCTTAAATAAAATTATAAAATTTAAAATCTACACATTTACAAAATCAACCTGCTCCCACTAAAATCAATGATAATTTTACCTCTGATCATAGTCAGGACAAGAGTCAGACACTAGGCTCATAAATGGGTGCAATGTGTTGGACAAAGCCTGGCACACACTGCTTATTGCTGGGGGTATTTTGATCAGGAAGAAAAGATGCCTCCTTCTATAACTCAGTATTTTGAAAGCACCAACATGTTATTAAAATCATCAATAAAATTCCATTTTGTCTTCTCCTTATAGTTACAAAGCAGTTTGAAACGCTCTTGCTCATCCAGTGTTGAAACTGGAAGGCCCTGTGTTCAATGGAGAGAAGTTTGCCTGATACTTTCTATACCGATCAGACACCTATGTGTTCTTCGGGAAGCAAAACTAAAGTAAGTACAAAAATTAGAAAGGAAATTAGTGTAAGTTTGCTGTCAGTCAAAACGAGAACAGACCATAAGAAGTATCAGTAAAGATGACCTATGAAGACTAGTTATGCTTCACCACGAAAGAGGAACATAACCACCAGTACTTTATGTACCAGCACAGAGCCGTTCTTGAGATGAACTCACCCAGTCCTAAGCAGACCAAGTTTTAGTGAGCCACAGGCCCATTGTCTTCACATAACGAATCCTGACCACGTTAAGAATACGATGAACACTGAAGTCATCTCACAGCGATTACGCATGGGAAGGGACTGCCACTAGCAGTCCTTCTCTGCATTTCACCTTCCTCACGTAGGATTGTTAGTGGTGAAAGAGCACAGAACCTGGTAAAGCAAGCCACACAGAAAACTATTTGAGTTTTGCAAACAAGATGATTATTGATTTCTTACTTAATCTGAGAAGGCTTGCATCTGGGCTGGAACACCACCACAGGTTGGGCAGGCAGTTGCCTTTTTCTGCAGAAAAGGATCTGGGGGTCTTTGAACATAAGCTAGCAAGCATGCTTGCAGCAAAGAAAGCCAGCCACATCCTGGGCTGTATTAGCAAGAGCATAGCCAGTAGAACCAGCAGAGTGATCCTTCCCCTCTTTTTGGCACTTTGTAAAGATGCATCTAGAGTAGAAGCCCAGTATGTGGAAGTCATAGACCGGTGGAGGCCACCAAGCCACTTGGGGGTTGCAGCATGTGATGGACAGGGAGAGGCTGAGGGAGCTGAGTTCATCTGGCCTTAGGAAGAGAAGGCTCAGGGAACAGCACACGGTGTCTGCAGCTTCCTGACTGGAGGATACGGAGAAGATGGAGCCAGATTCTTCTTGGAGATAACAATGGGATTGCTTCGTAACAATGGGATTCAGAAGCAACAGATATAAACTGATACCTGGCATATTCCAGTTAGTTATAAGCATTTTTTTTCACTACAAGAGTAGTCAAATACTGTAACAGAGACTCCAAAAGGTGGTGGGATTGCTGTCCTTGGAGGTGTTCAGGAGTTGACTGGACACAGCCTTGAGCACCATCATTTCATTACATCTGCTTTGAGCAAGAAGACGGACTAGAGACCTCCAGAGGTCCCTTCAAACCTAAAGTACTGTATGATTTTATAATTTATTGCTGGAGAAATGTTAAACCAAGCAAAAGTTGCTTAATTGTTTTAGAGTAGGATTCAGCCCGAACAACAGCATTTTCTAAGGAACTGAACACAAAACTCAAAACTGAAAAGTTAGGTTTTGTTGCCCGTAGTCTTCACTGACCCTATGCAATGAATATGTCATGGAAGTGACTGATTTCCTAGTTGAGATTATGTCTGGAAAAAAAAAAAAAAACAACAAAAAAAAACTACTTAAAGGTCTTATTTGCTTCTGTATGTAGGTAGGGAAATGGCTGGAAAGATTCATCCATGGGCATGTAAACAAAAAATCTCTGTTGCGTACAGGACCAGTATGCTTTACTGCATAGATTTGATAGGTACCGTATGAAAGGGAGAGTTCTGAAAGGAAGCCAGCCCCTTCTGACAGATCATGGGCATTTTTAGATAGGAGCTTTAGGCTCTGTAAATATCCAAAGTATGTATGTATCTTTGGTTTGAAATCAGAAGAGCAGTTTAAGACTGGAGACCCTGCTGGAATGAAGCAAAGAACTAAAAATGACAGAGAAACGTTCTGGGAGTGGAGTACTCACTCCATGCTGAGGAATTTTTGAGATATCAAATCCAAAATACTTTTGTTTTTTTTTCTTCCAAATAATGCTGCTTTCTGAGATTAAGTACTGCTAATTGATGGCTACATCCTTCCAGACATCTTAACCAGCTCTTAATGTCCAAAGCCTTAGTATGCTCTTTATCCATGGGCCACACATCTAAATGTGTGTTGAAGACTAGTTCATTTAAAGTGTACAGTCCAAAGTCAGTGTCCTGGCTCTTCCGTACCATTGCTGATTCAGCTGAGCCAGTGCTAAATCAATTCAAAATCTTGCTACCTCACTTTATTTACACAGGGGTGAAGTGCAGCCAGTTCTGAGCTCCTAATTCCAATGTACCAGGTGGCAGTCTCAGAAGCTGAACTGATATAAGCAGAGTATTCTTCCAAGACCCTCAGCCACCTTGTCCAAAAGGCCAAATTTGCTTGCAGAGGTTTTCCAGAGCTCTGCTGTTTTTATTTTGCCTGCTCCTTTCTTTACACCTATTTATAACCATTTTCTCTTTGTCCACCTATTCAAAACAGAACGCAAAGCAAAATGCAAACAAATGCAAAAAATGCTTCCAAAGCTTTCTCCCTGCAGTCACAGAAAGTCTCTGATGATGAACAGCAGCGTGTTGTTCAGTCTAGCTACAGTGGTATGTTAATCTGCTGAGGGTGACCAGGGAAGCTGGGAACTTGTTGCCCTCATAAAATACCTCAAGTGCCTAGTGGAAGCAAAACCCTCCCCGGTTATTACATGCCAATTAACGCTTTAAAAATAATATGAACATACAACAGTAAGCTCAGAAAGATGACAGATGCATTCTGCAGACATGTACTCAGGGACCACTATGTAACATTTGCATAATATAACAGCCACGGGAGACATTTTTTCTGGTTGTCTGATGGAGCCCAGTTAGTTAACAGGGTTTAACAAAGATCTCTAGTCAACGAGGCACCAAACTGCTGTCAGCATGACATGATTGATGACAGTGTGTAATTTTACTTTATGATGAGCTAAACAGTGTGAATTGGCTTGCCTCGATAGAGGAAAATCTTCCCACATAAAAAGAGCACCTTTATGCAAACTTATGCACCATTAAAACCAAAGGCATCTACATTTCTTTGCAAATCTTGTACAGAAATGGCTTCTAGTGCCACCAAAACCAAATAAAAAATCATGCCCAAATTGCGTTTGCAGAATCACTCTGTGTAAAAGAACTGCACCCAGCAGGATCTAAGCTCCACTTTCAATGTTGGCAGTTGATTTTAGCCTTTATATAGTTATATTGACCTACCATATGGAACAGAACCTAAAGCATACAGCATGACTGTTTCATGATCCTTAATTGAGTTATGTACCTTTACGGAATATATTTACAATTACTTCCATAACATTCCAACAACTAGTCAAAAGATATTTCCCAACAAAGGTTTTCCATTTGCTGCTGTGACTGACATGACCTTTCCTGCAATAGTAAAATTGACAAAAATTCCCATCCAGCTCATCCTAGTTTATGAAGAAGTTAATCTACAGATTTTCTCGAAATAAAAATGAACAACATAAATGAACAGAAAATGCATTTATTTTTCTGGGGTGTGTTTATAAACGGATCATAATTCAGTAATTAATGTTAATAATTAAACACTTCTTGCCACAATTAAATACTTATTCTTGCCACTACACATTATGTAGCTTGACACTACATAATTAAAAAGTGGGAGCGATCTATTCTACTTCTTTATATGTGAGAAATTAAACCACACAATGATTTTTTGAAAATATGTAAAAAAAAACTCCACTGCACTGAAATTATCTGGGATCTGATTAATCGTTATTTGCATCCGATGACCCTAAGGTTACTTTTGGAAGACCCAGTTGCCTGCCGATCAATGGAAAACAAACATTTGTTTTCAGCAGATGCTCCTGGTTGTGTACTGCATGATGCGGCAAAGCATGCTGAGAAGTCAGGCTAAATGTGGTTGCTTCAGAGCAATGTAAGACATCCCATTGCATTTCATGAGTCATGTGCCCAAAGCATGCTTAGCCCCATAATATGCACTTCTGAGGACATTAAAATGTTTTCAGGCTTTTCAAAATCATCCATTAGGTGAAGGCTATTGACCAAAACTTTAAGGTCACCTACTCATCCTTAAATTGAGGATGAAAAAAATGAGAATGATGGAGGCATGTCAGTGACTACATGTATCATGTATTTCCTCGTAGCCTTGAAAATAGGATGCTCTGATCTTATGGCTGCCAGAGCTAAAGTTTATGACATTAATATAATCACAAACATTGTGGCAGTAATTGATGACAAACTGTTTGATCACAAGTTTTATTTAAAATCGTTTATACATCACATAATGATAATGAAAAAAAAAAAAAAGTAGAAATGGACTGTTTGTGGAAGGAGAAGCTTATGCAGGGAGACGAGGTGTGGAAGCACCACATTAGGAAGTGATCTTAGGTTCCAGTTTCACACCCGTGTTGTCCCAGTCTCTTATGCTATGTGGCCTCCTACATTTATAGCTGTGGGAAGTGTTTTCCTGTCCTCAGCAGGGACAGAAAGGGGAAATCTGCTACTTACTGGCTTTATCGAGCACGACTTTCAAATTCACTGCAGTGGTCCGTGCAAAGATGAACTGGTACGTACTCAAACTGCATACACAAACAAACAAAAACACTGAGCTGTAGTAAAAGTGTCAGTGAGTACTACGCAAAAATTATACTTCTTGACAGGCGACCTTGCCTGACAGTACCAGAAACCACCCCCAGCCTGCAGCCGTTGGGGACAGCGGCGATAACTCCGCCGAGCGCATTCTAAACCCCTCGATTTTCACGCTGTTGGCCTCTCCCGAGCCTCCTCCTCCTCCTCCTCTCCGGCCAGGCCCCGTCCCGGTGCTGAGAGCGGCGCCCCGCCGCCACCTCCCCGCGGCCTCACGGGACTTGTAGTCGGCGGCGAGCGGGGCCGGAGCCTGTCCCCGGGCGGCCTGGCCGCGACATGGCGGCCGCCGCGCAGGTACCGGCGGCGGGGAGGAGGCGGCGGCGGTGGCGGCCGCAGGGACGGGGAAAGGAAACTCCGGCGGCGCCCACTTGTTGCCGCCGGAGGCCCGGCGCCGAGGGGAGGAGCCGCGATGCGGCCCCCAGGCGGCTGCAAGGGTTGGGGGCGGCGGGGTGAGCTCGGGGGGCGGCGGGGGGCGGCTGTCCCCGCACACGGGCGCTAATGGGGCGGGCGATGGGGCAGAGGCAGCGCCGGGCGGCGTGCAGGCACGGGTGCTGGGGGTGTCCTCACTGCCCCCCTTCGAGCTGTGGTGGTTTTGTGCCACCGTAAACACGGCGCTTTCCCCCCACCCCGAGCAAACCCACCCGGTGCCCCTGGCCCTTCCTCGCTGCTCCCCGAAAGCCAAACGCCCGCCGCGCTGCTGTGTGCCCTCACCGGCTGCGAAGTGCTGACAGGGACAAATATTTCCCCCGGCCCTAATCCCGCTTGTCCTTGTGTCGGCAAATCTCTGGCGGATGACAGGGAGGGTTTTGCTGGCACTGGCTCTCGTCTCCAGAGCAGATGCCGGCACCCCTGCGGCACACATCGCTCCCCGCCACACACAGCTTTGGGGAAGGCTGGCGTGACATGGTGGGCAGCCTTCGCGCTTGGGATTCTCCTCAGGTAGACGTCCTGCGGTGGTCGGTCGCTCTGCGGAGAGTCTGTGCCCCGGCCTGCCGGCTGGCAGACCCCTTGCTGCTTCAGCTGCTTGTGGAGGAATCTGGGGTCCTGGTTGTTTGTCCCGTGGGCTGTCGTCGTGCCGAGCTGCCTGCTGATTTTTGCCAGCGCAAAGGCTTGTTTGGCGTGCGGAGTGGGTCGGCTGCAGCTGTCACGCTCCGGGTTCAGCCTCTCCCTTTGCACTAAGCTGCTTCTCGAGTGTAAACAGAGGAGGAGGAATCCCAGGCCTTTTATCTTTTTACTTCTGAAGAGTGAAAGCGGGTGTTCGCTGTGATTAAACTCGCAGGGCACAGCGTGGACTTGTCAGCAACATGGCGACGTGCTTTCTGTTGGTGTTTTTGTTTTCAGTTCTGGTGTTAGGCGGCAGGAGACAAACTGTCCTGCAGTGGTGTATTTTTTATTTTCCACATACTGTGTACGAGGCAATTTCTTAAAGTCCTCCAGGGATCCTCCTGGGAGTGCTTAAATTTAGATGTTCCAGATGGTCCTAATAATGTTTCCAAACATTTGTGTGTAGAAGACTGCACTGCTGTTAAAAAGTTGTGTCGAAACCACCTATGGTGAAAAACAAGTGCAAGCTGGTTTTGCTTTTCTTCTTGCTGCAGCGTATATACATTTGCCAGCGTTTTGTGCGAACGTGGGTGGTTTTGCTACTTCTGAAGAGCCAGTTAATTAGTTATGGAGCCTATTTCCTTGTATACAGGAGCCTCTTTTGTACATGAGCTGACAATAGTGAAAGGGCGTATTATATCTGTAGTTCCTCTCTCCACTGCTGGGCGGTTACATAAAAGGAAGGGGAATTTGTCCTCATGTCCTGAAGGCCAGGTCTGCTAAGACATGGTCAGTGGGGAAGAACACTATTAAAATATATATTTTAGAAGTGTTTGCTTGTAAAATTGCAGAAATTATCAGAATGGACTTAAGGAAAAGCAGTGCTGAAAATTATTTTTAGCTTGGGTGGTTTGTTTTTCTTAGTAGGTAACATTTAAAAATTACAGTTTCCCATTTGTGAAACAAACCCTGAACCCATCTGGTATTCTTTAGGTGCTGTTTAGATTATTGAAGTAAAGGGAATTGTAAGAGCCCTAATTGGTTTTATTATTACACATTATTACTTTTATTTATTTACACACCATATTTATATTTGGTTTTGCCATTGCAAAGATATTTTTTTTCAGTGTGAATCTAGTCTGAATCCTTTTCATATTTGCCTGTAGCAATTCCAGTTTGCTCAGGGAGTGGTGGTTGGTTGTGCCCAAAAGTGCCATATTAGTAATAATTTGAAGTATGCTGTCCAAATGTGTTCAGAAGGAGGCATCACATTTTGTAACAACGGTGGAAGGAGCAGGAGAACCGTTTATATACACTGTCTCTGTCTCATAGTGCAGGGAAACCCTGTGAAACCTGCACATGGCCTTAACTCTTACACCCTTGCCGCTGGTTTAATATTTTTGTCCATCACAGTGTTATGTGGTTGCTGATGATACTGTGGTCTAAGCAGGATATTTGTAAACAGTTAATCCGCCAGTGTGTCTGCCATGACATTTAATTCACTGCTGGGAAGGAGGATGGTCCTGCTGCTGCTGCAGGCCAGCTTGGGTTTTGAAAGTGAGCGGGTTGGATCAGGCGATCCCCGAATTACTGGGCTCGAGCCCAGCCTGCGTCATCTGTGAGCCTGTCTGTCCCCAGCAGGCTGAGAGGCAGCACTGGTGTACGGGCTCCGCTCCCAAAGGCTTCCTGAATCTTTGGGGTTTGTAACTCTGAAATTCTCCCTTCACCATTACAGGGAAACTTGGAGACAACAGGGCGAAAAGGAAATACTTCCTGCTGCAGAGGGAAGAAAACAGGAATTTTTGCTATGGGCCCAGGGGTGGCATGATTCACTCAGTCAGCCTGGGTTGTCTCAGCTTTGTTTGCTTAATGGGCTTGCCTCCTGTTTGATCTGCAATTGTGCGGCCAGCTCCTGTAATTTTCAGTGTTGCTTGTTGCTTGTTCACACTGGGAGCTACAAATAGGTCAGGAGTTGCCCTGGGGAGCTCCCGCTGCTGTTGGCTGGATGGAGGGCAGATGGAGCGCTAGACACGGGCAATTCTCAACACCCACCTGCCGCGCTTCCCAGAACGATTAGTTGGAGGCAGCCTTTTCAAGCGCTTCTGAAATCTCTGCTTGGAGGGACGGTGTGGAACGATAGACACAGAGGTAAAAAAATCCTGCTGAGAGGAAAGCCCCCATTCGAATGGAGGCAGTTCAGAGTTATGGTGTAATGGTTGTTGCTTTCAACTATCCCCAAGCCTGAGAGGAACCTGAGATGGTGCGTTACTCAGGCCAAGCTTGCTGTGGAAGTTAACACGGCACCCATTTCTCAGAGGCCAACTTGGGAGACCAGAAAAACAAGCAAGCAAGCAAGCTGAGCATCGTAAATCACTAACAGTACTTTGCAGTTGGAAGTCCTCCAGTCTTTCTGTTTTTACAGGTATCTTTATGATGCTCCACAGAGTAGCATCCAAGCATATGGTCCCTGATTTGAAGAATACGTAAGAGAGATGTAAATAGCTGGGCGTGTTACGGGGAGGAAGGGCAGGTTCCGTAGCAGGGAGGGTACATGGGCTCATGGCGAAAGTGGCTTGGAAGAATGAGGGTGCAAAGGGGGGGAAATATTTTCATTTTTGACTGACACCTGTCTGTTTGACTCTCCAGTTGTAGTGGGAAGGGTGCGCTTCCCCATGGGGAGTGAAACCAGGTTGGAGCAGCTGAGGAGAAGCAAGTCTCTGGGAGGTTCATTTGGTATTATTCTCAAAATTATTGTTTGATACTTGGTACTTATTATGAAGATAGCTTAACTCATAGATTCCAGCAAGCACTGCGTAGCTTTCCTGACATGGAGTGAGGTGTGGCATGCCCTAGGCAGTAAGGGCAGAAGAGTTAAGAGCGATACTGGTGCAATTCCTGTTATCAGAGGAGCACTCTTCTCTTTGTGAACTGACTGCTTCCTCAAACAGGCAGCTTCTATGTCATGGGACGGGGCTGAGACAGGCTTGTCTTTGTGGGATAAGTACAAGCTCATCCTTGTTTTCTGGCTGCCGAAAGGGGTGATTTGCGTTCACGTTGCTGGTTATCAATGTGAGGAGTACCAGAGACAGTGCACTGTATTCTCCAAATTAAGAAACACGCAGTCTAACGTGTCTGTCCAGTTTGGCAAATGCTGGATGTGATCTTTTAACCAGGTTTAAGTCGGGCCTTGAAGTGGAGGCCTGATTCAGTAGGTGCAGCGTTAAAAAAAGTTGTTAGGGTTGCTAGCTTTCCCCACAGAGGGTTAAAAGTAGCTCTGTCTGATGGAGTTCTTATCAGGCCACTTGTATACCCTTATCTGTTGCTTGGTTTTGGCCTTTTTCTAAGAACAGTTGTCAAATACAAGGAATAAAATAGGGGGAGAACGCAGGCCAGCTGTCCATAGCACAGTGAAGTTTGCACAGAGACTGCTAAACTTTACCAACTGATTCGTGACAGTCAGGTGAGGGTTGGAAGCGGTATTTTAGGAATGTCATTAAGTTGTATTCTTGGGCTGAAAAACATTGTAAAAATATCTGTAGAGCTCAAGGACCTACCCACAAAAGGGCTTTACTGTAAGGAACCCCTGTCTATAAACATGCTGCTCTTCTAAAAAACGTGAATGTTTTTGTGCACTTCACCTCGTTAACCGTGTCCCCAGTGCTATGATACTCTTTGATTTTGTTTATTTGTTTATTTATTTATTTATTCTGGACATGTATTTTCTGCAAGAAGCATTTTATTACTAAATGTTTATATGCCCCCGTTTAACACTTCAAAAGAAGGTTTTCGTGTATGGTGGTGTCAGGGCGTGGGAATCCTGTGTATGTTTGCAGTGTGTTCTCCTGCTACCTGGTAGAAGTATTAAAAGAATTTAAAAAAACAAGCAATGACAACAAAAAACAAATTCAAAATGTGTTTTTGTAATTGAAATGTGAAGTTCTTTTGATGCAGAAAGCGAAGGGGGAAGATTGATTTAACAAGAAAATTTCACTTCTCAGAGGGGAACTGAGCTTCAAAACTCAGAATGGAAACCTTAGCTGACCTTCACGCTTTGCCTGTCTTTTGTTTCTAATTGCCTGATTCAGTGCAGCCCAGTGTGCCTTTCATCGGTCACTCACATACCTTTATGTGCAGCGTGGATGCACACAGGGTTGAGCTGCCCAGCTGAGCTGCATTGATGCGTGCTCAAATCTGCCGCTCACCTCAGACCCCTCTGCAGCAAACAGTTCTTCGGCTTAATGTAATGGATGTGCAGGTGCCTGAATGGTGCCAAGTGAGAAAAATCTAGCAGCACAGCTAGAGCAAAATCCCCTGGGACTCTGTTCCTTGCAATATCTAAGTACAAAGTACTTTTTCCAGACAATTATTGGAATGATTTTTTTTTTTTTAAACTAAATCGGTGGTATTGCGGTCCTGGGAGGCAGACTTTCTTTTCCCAGTTCTTCTTTCATGTTTGCTGTGAGATCTGCCTTGTGTTCCTCTCTCTGTGGTCACTGTATGCCCAGGTGGGTTGATCTTCTATGTCATACTCTAGAATTGTCCATCACAATCATCGGTCAGCATCCACGTTTATGGGACAAGTCACCTTCACACTACACAAGGGAATAATAGAGGTAAAATTAATGTGACTCATGCACATAGGATTTGGCTCGGCATCCTCGCTTGCCTGTTTTGTTTCATGAAGAGTGTTAACGCACAACAGGTATAGAATTGCAGATGACTAAAGGTCTTGTGATCGCTGTACGGGAGATCTCTCTCTGTAAGGGAAGCGTGGCGTAGTGCCCGTGTTTGGGGTGGCTAGACCAGAAAAGTTGTGTTAAGATAAAACATTACTGTAAGCAGTTTAAGAACTTGGTTTCCAATGAATTTGTCTTGCAGACCTGGTTTATTTTTTCAGCAGGGTTACCCCAGGTCTGCAGTGTGAGCTCTGCTCTTGGTGTGCGCTGAAAAGGCTGAGGGGTGCGTTCTCTGCTGGCAGGCTGCAGCCAAGGTCTGTCTGCAGCATTTTGGTCAGGGAAGAGAAACTGCTCGTGGAGCTCTTCCCAGCTTCCCGTTTTGATTGCATGTGGAGGAGCATAGTATTTTGAAGACTTCTACATTCTGCCAAGGTTGCCTAAAATCAACCAGTCGATTCAAAAAAGCGTAGCTGCTGGAGATGCGGACATGCCCACAGTAACACAGAGAGAGATTTTATGAAATCAGAGCGAAAGTAGGTCACTGTAGCCACCCCGCTACGCAATGTAATTACAGACATTAAGTTTTATTTGCTGTTTCTTCTGTGTCCCACTAACTGTCAAGCAAGTCTTTTTCCCGTGAGTGGGCTGTTTCCTGCTTCCTTCCTTAATCTCCCTGATAGCCTCCTCCGCAAAGAAGGTTCTCACCCACACATGGGTACCTGAACCAGCAGGAGAGAGAAGAGCTATCTTCTGCCACCGGAAGGCACAGCCCAGGGGACTGGTGAAATATGATGTCTTCCTTTCTCTGCCTTACTTGGTGCCAGGTCCTTGGTGCAGCTCCACTGAGTCCTTGACAGCGCTGCAGTGTTTTACAAGTTAACGCTCATGGCTGTAGTCAAATGCTGTTACATAAGAGGTTGTGATGCATCACCCACAAAGCTTTTGACCCAAAGCAGGTCACTTGTGCCTCACACATGTATCATGCTGCTCAGACAAGGCAGATAATTACAGACACACATAATAGGGGAGGAAATGCTTGGAGGAGCAGGGTCATGCCCTAAACCATCCTGAGCAAAATGTCTGTGGTCAGGAAGGGCTAGATCGGGTGTTTGCAGAAGCTCTTCCTACTCTGAAAGCCCAGGAAACCAGTGCAGGTGCGTGGTCAGCTTTCTTTGCCAGTGGGAGGTGAGAGCTCTGCACCCTTCTGTGGCGCGGGATGTGTTGCACTTTCTAGGCACATCCCTGGAAGGACCACGGACAGGAGATGTGCCTTTCTCCCTGCTTAGCAGTGAAGAAGGCAGGTAGAAAAGTGCCGTAACCAGGCTGAAAGATCCCCATCTCCTCTGAGAGGAGAAGGAAGTAAATGCGTATCTCACAAGCAGGAGCTGATACAAGGAAGGGGGAAACTGTGAGACCTGTACTGAGGAAAGGGGGATTGGTGAGCAGACAGGAGAGGAGTGGGCTGTGCAGCCACGCACCTCCAGCTGAGCTGCGGTCTTTTTTCAGGGCTCACGTATTCTGCTGAGGAGATCCTAGCAGGGACAAAGATGTGTGTTCTTCCTTCGCAAGGTCCTGAGCTGCTCCTGTCAGCCACAGGATACCTCGCGTCCTGCTTCCCACTGGCAAATGTGGGCCCAACATCAGCGTCCCACCTCTGCCACCCTTCCCAGGCTGTCTACGTGCCTGCAGCTGGCCTGCAGCAGCTCTCCTGCCACACCTCGTGCCTCAGGAGCCTTGCACCAGGGCTTGTTCTGGCCTTTAGGAGGGACAAGCAGGACCCTTTGCTCATTTCTCCCGTCGTGTGAGGGAGGGCGTTTGGGTTGGCCGTGTGCTTTGGCTTGCCACAGTCTGCTCTTTGTACCTTTGGGTAGCGGTTGCCAGGCTGAACAGATAGGGCTGATGTTACCGTGTGTTCTTAGAAGAGGAAACGTTGACTCACTGCTTTGTTACTACTTTTTCTCGTCAGTATCCAAATTCAGTGAGTTACCAGGAAATGGGGTCTGTGCAATCACCGAGTAGAATCAAGATAGGAATATTGTGTACGTGATATTGTTGATTTACAGTGAAAAAAATGTGTTTGGCAACCCCTTTTGATTGCACATGGAAGAGCACAGTATTTTGAAGACTTCTACCTTTTGCCAAGCATCTGGTACGTTGAAAAGAGGTCAGCAGGACCACGCTGTGCTAGTCTTCTCTCCCTAAAGCAGCACGGTTGTGGTGGGGATGTTGCAGGCCAAGGCCCTTCCCCACGTCGTCCCCACGACAGCGTGTCCTAACGTAACGACTGCCATTGAAATATGGCAATGAAACCAGCAGGTAGCAAAGCACAGGTATTGAGAGAAACACACTAAGAAGCATATTTTTATTTTTATATTTACGATGTCTCGCTTAAAGGTTTTCTTTGAACCACCTCTACCTTGTATCGAAAATAAAAAAATAGAGGGTCACATCAGGGCAGTTTCCAAACGATACCTCGATATATGGGGTAGAAGGATGATTTGCTGGATCCGTCCAGACCCCTACTTGAACAATGCCATTTTAATTAATTTGGAGGTGTAAGAAAGAGATGGGAGAGGAAATATGATCATTTGATCTAATTGCATTTGCATTTCAAAAGCTTGTCAGATTTTAATTTTATTTTAATTTAATTTTTAATTGCAATTTAATTTCATTGTAGTTCAGCCTGAATGATAACACCAGCACAGAGAGGGAGCAGCAAATTTTCTATAGGTTCAGTACTTCAGGTGCTATGCTTGCTTGAAAATTTGG
Organism: Oxyura jamaicensis; assembly: GCF_011077185.1. NCBI lineage: Eukaryota > Metazoa > Chordata > Aves > Anseriformes > Anatidae > Oxyura > Oxyura jamaicensis. The sequence goes on from NC_048894.1 coordinate 45,952,995, forward strand.
CTGTGCCACTGCAGGCAGAATTGGGTACAACCTTTGAGGACATGGTACTTGGAAAGTTTCCTGTGTAGTTTCCATGTGTCTTTTTTGAGTTATTGTTCCCATGAGTGTTTGAAAGTTTGGATCACCAAGCATGGTTGTGTTAATAAAGCGCTTGAGGCTTTTAGTTGATCTTTAATCCTTTTATTTTAATTAATGAATAAGTAATTCTTCACAAATGCTAGGTATAACTTACTCATCATTGTTTTGAGCAGGGGCGGTGGATGTTCTGATGTGCAAGGTATATTTATCCAGCCAGGAATGCTGTCACAGCTTAAAATAAAGCGGTATCCTCTTACATGTGTTGGGAACAGGGGGTTCTGAGGACGGATGAAAGATGTTTCTCATGCTAAAACCAATCTCAAGTGCTAAGTATTTTGCTAACTTTTAGGAGTTAAAAACATCCTCCAATGCCAGAGGATCAAGCACGTATCACTGTTGGACACCTTGACCTGTGACTAGGCCGTGTCTTAAAAGTCTCCCTGAAATGGCGATGTTGTTGTATCTTTTTACTCTGCAGGCTGCAGGGAAGGTCGGGCAGAGGGTTTTCAGAGGGAAAGTCCCGTGTCATCAGAACCTCCGTCAGGGTCATGAGATGAGTTGTGTGAAATGCCAGCCTGAGCTGGACTGTAAGACTGACTGTGTCGTAACTCCAACGAGGGAAGACTGCTCTCTGGGGTTTGCTCAGTAGTTTTGAAGGTGAAAACAGAAATAACTGAAATGGAAAGCGAAATCTAGAAGGAAACATAAAGGAGGTTTCTGGAAAAGAGTTGGCAATGTGAGAATTCATTACTAACCAGGATTTAAAATGCCAAAGCACCTCTGTTATGCTCATTTGAGAAGATAAAGAGTTGCATTCTATTTTTGACTTTTACAGAGTTGCAAGTGTCACAGAGAAGAATAATCTTCATCAGCCCGGTGGTCATCAAGGATATGAACTCTGCTGTTGTTATCTAGATGGATGAAAAGGTTAACAGCCCAGAAGGGGAGCCTCTTTGGTTTTTAAGATGGCAGCAACTGGTGGTGAAAGCCAACTGCAGCGGATTATTAGGGACTTGCAAGGTATCATCCTGACAGATTTGTTCTATATGCTGGACTGTATCCTTCTTGTTTTAGGTAACAGAGTGTAGGAACTGTTTTTAGTTGTCTAACACTTCTGTGCAGCAAGTGTAACAACATAGTTCAAGGAGTGCCATGTGCTCAATACAGATGTGACTGTTTTTTTCTGAAAAAAAAATAATCAGAATCCTAAATTCTTAAATTCTGCATATTTAAATATGCACTATTACAAATAAGCATTACAATTAAAAAAAAATGTCTGCAGAGTAGAATTAAAATTATTCTTTTGCGTGGTGTGAGCTAGGGCTTTGTTTGCATGAGTAGAACTATGCAGTTATAAGACTTCCTGTGAGAAGGAGAAGGGCTGATAATTAGACCATCCCTTGATGAAAAGCTGGCATTGAGTTCTTCTACTATGGGAAGGAAAAAAAAACAGGAGATCAACCCAAAATGGGAATGGAGACCCAGAGGGAGAGTGCTGGACAATTGGATCTGCTCTTCTTGCTGCAGTGGAACATGCTTTCTGTGCATCTGATCTGTCCTCCACTAGCAGTAGCCAATCTCATTTTCTGCAGTTCTGCTGCAGGTAGAATTGGCAGCAGATCTGTAACCATTTTTCTGCTCTTTCTCTGTCCTAATCAGCTGCCTACACCTAGATCCAGGTATTTTTCCTTTTCATATTGATTAAATGTAAGGTATGATACGCACCAAAGCTAGCAATCTAGATCTTCCTGTAGGTAAGAGAATCTATGTGCCTGCTAAAAGGAAGATATATTAATTTGCAAAGGGGATCGAGTGTGACTGGGAGCTAGGGCTCACTCAGGTGCCTGAAAGAAGTACAAAACCAAGTGGAAAGCACAGTCAAAATCATTAATTCCTGATGCTGAGAATTGCACGCATTGGTGGCCAGAACATCCAGGGAGACAGCAGAGTTTGCTTTGACTTGAGTTTTTCTCACCCCCTATGGGAGTAGGTTTTAGGTAAGAGGAGGTGTTGTATCCTTATTTTTATGTACATTATTTTCCCATTTGTGTTTTGTAAGCAGCACAAGCTGAACCTTCCTGAATAAAGCACGGAGAAGATAAATGTGCTGACTGAACAACTGTTACCATTTTACTGATCCCCTTTAGCAGATTACATTGTCCTTTCTAATCAGAATTCTGTTTGTCCTGTGGCAATAGGAAAACCTTAATGTGCATGAGGCAATCAAAAAAACATTTCTCTTTCCTCTGCCGAAGAACCAGCTAGCAACTGTGTGCTACCACTTTTTTGATATGTGTTTGGAGGAGGTTCTCTTTTTAAGAAGAAATAAAAACTCAGTATGGCAGACTGATGTGACCTGAGCTCTGTTTTTTGTTATAAGAAGGTATTAAATTGCAAGCGTTTCAACAAGCTTTATGCACTGTGATTAGGACATTTGATTGATGGAAACTAAATACACACGCATAATGTCCAAGCAGAAAATCTATTTGCTGAGTTGCTTATGAATTCAGTCCTATGTATCTCTATCATTAGTTAATCAGTTTGGTGTCTTGTTTTAAAGATTCTGTTTCTGAATTAAGTAAAGAATTTAAAGAAGGAGGGGAGCCGATCACAGATGACAGTGTCAACTTGCAAAAATTCTCCTACAAGCTTGAGTATCTTCTACAGGTAAAAAGTGACGTGTGTAATCTGTAATCCACTGTCAAAGTTAGGCCTTGTGTTCTGTTATTGCCTCTTCAGTAAGTGAAGTTTAACTCAAATAATCATAAGTATCCATTGGAGTCTTTTTTTTTCCCAGTAAGTGGACTGAAATGTGTGCAGCTCATTGTACACATTTCAAGTGAAAGTAAATAACTGTAATCAAAAGACAGTGCTAGCAGGTTGAATGAAGATTGTAAAGCATTTTTCTATTGAGCTGAAAGATATGAGCTCGATTTTGAAGATGTACCCTTCTAAATTATCCTGGAAAAATTATGGTAATGAAATCTTTACATTTTAATGCAAAATAAATGCTAGTAAGCAGCTGATGGTGCAAATGTAGCAGTAAGAGTAATTTACAGCATTTTTAACAATTTCATTGTGGAAAATGATTTTTGTTGTATAGAAAGCTTAATGCAAAATCTGGATTGGTGCTTTTTGGCCATCCTGAAAATTTAAGTGAAAGGTGACTCTGCTGGGCAAACTGAAATTCAGTCTGCATTGCCTGTGTCTACATATACTGTAATCATGCCACTGACAGCAACACAGACATGCTAAACTAGCCTTAATCTAGTCAAGATAGTTTTAATTGGGTTGCCGAGGCTTCAGCAGATGCTGAAGAAATCCTTTCGGATTTGATTGCTCCTAGCTGCTGTCAGTACCCTGACTGCATCGCTGCTCTGAGCATGATTTAGCTAGAGCACGTTGTGCTGGTGTGGGCATTTGTGTTACTGCCACGCTTGGTTGCATGGGTCTCAGCAACTGGCTGTCAGTTCCTTGCTCTTGAACAGCTGCTAAAACTGCTGTTAATCTTTATTAGAGCAGTGTTCAATAGATGTCTGTATTTTAACTTAACCAACAACATTATTGTCTGTTACTGTCTGTAAAGTATCTCTAGTAATTGCTGGGTTGCATCAGTGCAGCACAATGTCTCTTCACTTTGTATGTTGGCTAAAACATATGAGGAGTCATGAAAGCAGGTGTTGGTGGGAGAGGAACAATTCTATAGTAGATGGGTGTAATTATATTTCTATTTAAGTTTTACTCATTGCTTTCTGTTTTCTTTGATTAAGTTTGACCAGAAAGAAAAAAGCACATTGCTGGGGAACAGAAAAGACTACTGGGATTATTTCTGTGACTGTCTGGCAAAAGTAAAAGGAGCTAATGATGGAATCCGCTTTGTCAAGTCTATTACAGAAGTAAGTAGACCAGTTAATCATCACAGTATACGCGTTGTGTTTTGGTATGTATTTTCAGAAAGCAGAGAAACCAAAATAAAATATATTACTTTTAACATAGGACAAAAAATGTTGGATTTTTTTTTAGTTCTCATGTAAACATAAAAATGCAAGGTTACAGATCTTTTTGGTAGGGTACCAAATTATATAGGATTGGATAATCTGTTACTTATTTTGAAGACCACTTACACGAATGAATGGTCCTGTTTATCTCTGTGCCATACCTTTCAATTACATAAGTTCCATTTTCTCTAAAAAAAAATGAAAAATTATATCAATGGTAGAGCCTGCATCTTAAGCACAGCTTAAGAGAGGACTTGCTCCAAGTGTAAGAGGAAAGAACCACCACGTTTGACCTTCCTTAAGACTTTCTAAACTAATCAGTAGAGTTGAGGAGGAGTAACTGAGAGTAGATTTTCATCTTCTTACTCAAATTTGTTCCATCATGTCAAAAATCGTGATGTAATTGCTCAGGATCTTTATTGTTATCCCCTTGGGTAAGCTGGCATGAAAGGACAAAACACTTTATTTTTATTTGATGTAGTAATAAAAGCTTAATCTTGTAACAGCCATGTTACATCTTCAGCTCAACGAGTGGGTAAAATGCTGTGAGAAGCTTCCTGTGCTGATCCTGTCTTTAGTCTTTAGAAGCTTTTAAAGAGAACTCTCCTTGTGGGTAAAAAAGGTAGTGGTGCCAAGCAGTGTAGTTCTGACACTCAGGATATATAATTCCTCTGCAACAGCTACAGATAATGTTGTCTTGAGTCATCTGAAGGAGAGCCATGATACTATAGCAGAGCCTGTCTCTGTATTCCCTCCCTCCCTCACTTCTCTCAGTAGCTCAGGCAGCATTGAATTCTGCTGTTCCAAAGTGAACAAGCCAAGGAAGGTCTGGGTTTGTTTTATCACCAGGAGGAGGAGCAATGGAAGTTGGGCTTTCGTTTTCCACTACTTCCAGGAAGACTGGAGAAGTAAGGGCAGTGACTGCAGTTGCAGGAAAGGTCCTGTGACTGAAACGACTGGCCCTTAAACTCTCAGCAGCAGTAGCTAACCTGACTTCTCTCTAAAGGTTACTGTACTGTAGACTTCAACATTCAGTTGCCTGTGATAATACCTTAATGTTATCATATATAAAGGTTGCTCTGCTTTTTCCTCATTCTTTAGTACTTCTGACCATTTAATGGTTTGCATGATACCAGAAATTATTGTTTGGAAGAAGGATATTTCCTTTTTCAATTTCTGTGCAGCCATAGAAATTAGCTTGAGGAAGACTTCTTTTTACTTTCTGTATAAGCTTGTGGTTTAGGAAATGAGCTCAAAGAAAAATATCGGTCAACCACTTCTGAGATGTTAACTGAGACGGCAGACTCGGGTCCTGAAATGAAATGACAGATAGCAGAGAAACATGTTGGTTTCATGTTTCCACCTTCAGTACAGGTGGAAGTCAGCAGCCAATATTTGAACCTGGCTGGATAAAATGCAAAGGTTTCCAAGTATCATTTGTTTATTCACTGAAGAATACTTGTTGAATTCTAAAGATGAAAGTGAACAAGGAGGAAAGAGTACTATTAGTTGCTTCTTAAGAATGGTCATACATTTAACAGCATACTGCCTCCTCGTCTGCTTTGCCTGCAGTGCTTCTACTATTAGGGTGCGTGATATGCTAGAGGCAGAGTAAGGAAGCAAACAGGAGTAGGAGTACCCTGGGAAAGGGCCAGCTGATAGTTAGACAGCAAGCATTGTCCTTGATGGCATTAGGTGAGCAGTGAGCTCTGGTTGTAAGCCTTTCTTTCAAAGGGTGATTTGTTTTGGAATACACAGCCTTCCAAATCTTTGCAGCCATGCATTCTGCACACTACTACATTAGCTGCAGTGTTTGCAGTCAGCATAGAAACACTGACAGTACCAGACACGGCATGTCTTGCTGAACTCTGGCAGGGCTCTAGCAGGATGTGGCATGGTTTTGCTTCCTAATAGAACACTCTTTGGCTGCTGGTAGCAGCTGTATATATGTAAATATTTTCCTTTTCTTCTCTTGCCATGCAATTTGCTCTAGTATCTCCATGCATAATAAAGGAATTGCTGTTTATATTGATAAATCAACAGGAATAAGAATAGGGTTATTTGAGTGGCTTCTGGTGGTTTTTTTTGTTTTGTTTTTTTGTTTTGGACAGTTCTTAAGGGATTCACTAAATGCAGCTACTCTTGGTCTGAAGTAAGATCTAGATTTTATCAACTTAATAGATAAATATTAAGAAAAGCTTTTTGCATATTTTGGGGCTATTGTTTCCAGGGAGATGTATTTATGTATACGTGTACATCTTTGTTCTATTAGTAGATTAGCCCTAATGCTCTTCCAGCAGTGGCCAAACACAGCTTAAATTACTTAAGCAGTCAATTCTGGCTTTCTTGGGCACACTGAGATTTTGCCTTATGTTGGGAATTGCCCTTAACATGTACTCCTGTACTCAATACATGAGAATATTTGTTGCTCTTGCGATGCCTTTTACATTATGAAGTGGACAACAGCCAGCTAAAGATACAGATTTGTCATTCAAAAAAAAACCACCTCCCAACAACAGTACGGGGGGAAGGTGTCTCTCAGTGGCAGTTCTTATTACTTCCTTTATAGCTAGTGGCTTATTGTGTGTGGTTTTTTGTTTGTTTTATTTTGGTTTGGTTTTTGTGTAGGTATATAGACTGTACTGGTCAAGCCTCCCTACATGATTAGCAAAAATATCTAATTTTTTTTTCTCTGTTCTAGCTACGAACATCTCTTGGGAAAGGAAGAGCATTTCTACGTTACTCTCTGGTTCACCAAAGGCTAGCAGACACCTTGCAGCAATGTTTTATGAACACCAAGGTGACCAGGTGAACAGCAAAGTACCTTGTTAACTAACAGGTGTTTGCTCAGTATGAACAAGCAACATGACCCAGTAGCTATTGAAAGAAATTGAAACCCTTCCAAACCCTTCCAAATGGTTGGCTTAGAGGGCTGGTAATAGGATACAAAGGATAAAAGACCTTTTGGCCTGGGTCACAGGTTCATACTTATCGTAGGCTGGTAAATGTTGAAAGTTGTTACAACTGAATGTATGTGAAGTGGGTGGTGGTGATGCTTCTATGTGTGGGTTTCGAAGGTTATATTTTTATAAGCATTGAAGTGTGGGGGTTTGATCTGTGCTGTATATCATAAGGGAGGATTCATGTGGTTGTGTTTGTGCAAACATTTGCATATATATGTGGATTGTTACTCAGACGAGAAGCTTGCCCCTGGCCAAAGAACACCAAAGACAGTTCATAGTTAATTGGATGGACACTAGCAAGGTCCATCCAAGGTCCACTTTTTTTTTTAGAAAAAGCTAGCTGTATGCGCTATGTATTTAACCCTGGTTGCTGCTTTCTGTCCATTATTGACATATTATGTGGGTGCTTTTTGTATTTACTGTGTGATTATCCAGTGTATACCAAATATTTTGTCTTATCAGTGTTTTTCCCAAGCACTACAGCAAAAAATGGTTTGTGCAGGGACTCCTTCAAGGATATCTTTATGGGCTTCACTGAATCTGTTTTGTTTCATTCACACCAGAGGGATAGGATGTTGTTTGTTTTCAGTTTACATTTAATATAGTGTGTTATATTTTTTCTGGGCAAGGGTGAATAATGATGGTTTTATTTTTTACATATGAATGAATACTACTTCATTTTTTTTTGTTTTCAAGTGACTGGTACTATGCAAGAAGTCCATTTCTGAATTCCAAAATGAGTTCTGACATTGTGGGTCAGTTGTACGAGCTCACTGATGTTCAGTTTGACTTGGCATCACGAGGCTACGATTTAGATGCTGCTTGGCCAGCATTTGCCAGGTAAGATTGCAACACTTTGTTGCATAAAATATTTACCTGCTGCAGAATCTGTAAAAGCTTCTGTTCTTGAAGGTAGGAACACTTGTGCTAGAGCAGGTACCCACTTTCTCAAGATAATTTAATTAGTCTATGACTGAGCTATCGAGCTTTTTTTTTTTTTTTTTTTTACTTCAATATACTGTGTAATACAATATATTCTGTGTATATAGAGCTGATGTTCACAGAAGTCTGTAGTGGAATCCTTCCATTAACTGCAGTTTACACCCAAATCACAAGCTATTGCCATCTTCACAGACACAGGAAGAGATGTTCTTAGCTCCTTCTGTTTCAAGAGCTGAGGCACCTAGTGACTGAATGGCCAAGGATTCTGCTTCACTTGCAGCCATGGTGGAGATGCCATTGTGCAGTCACTACAGAAGGCCTGATCCCACGTCAAAGCGTGGAAGAACAAAAACTTCCAAGTCTGAACTAGATCCATGTCCATCAGTGGGAGTTTTCCAGGGCTGCATGCTGCCACCACCTGGTTGAACACCCACCATGTCACAGTACTGTTCTGTAAAGCTAAATTGCATTGGTTCATGAGGATTTGGGAAGTCACGGCTACCAACCCCATAATCCTTTGTAAGTGCCTTTGATACCCCTGTTTTGTTCTTCGTCAGCTTCAGCAGTTTTTGGCCCACACACCAGTCATAGTTTTGTCTTTTTTTGGGGGTAGTTATAACTAGGCAAATCTTACATGTAGGAGTAGAAAGACATGTATGTATGTGCTTAGTCTTCTCTTACGTATTGTTTCACCATGTGATCAACAGGAGGACATTGTCCTCGCTTGGATCTTCAGCATATTTATGGAAGCCCCCAAGTCGCAGCTCCAGCATGAGCAGTTTAGTGAGCAATTATTTGCAGGTAAGCAAATTACAAATAAATGTTTGTATGGCACAGGGGATCTTTAATTAATGGCATAGTTCCGAAGAGCTTGGAAGTTTTATGATGATTTTGATTCTTATAATGGCAAGCTACAAAAAGAGTTCTTTGATTAAAAGGAAAGGGAATTGTCTTGTAGCTGAATGAACTGCACACAAATCTTGTAGAGGAAATACATATATATGTAGAAAGTCGCCTACAGATAGGCATATTTTCATTTATCTTTTTGAAAACACACCCCTTTTCCTATAAGTTGATGTCTTTCAGTGGTATGAACCCAACACACAAGGTCACTGTGCATAAAGAACCTGAATGTGCTCTCATGTGAACATGGCATTTAAATGCATGTTTAATTCTTCTTTGAGCTGGTAGATGTACGTTTTTGACTGAGTTAGGTCCTCATGACAGACTTATTTATACCAACAAATAGGATTAATTTAAACATTTAAGTGTTAAGATGTTGAGATACTGTGCATTATAAAAATGTCTATAAATCCATCAGTCAAGGAGAATATTAAAAACTCAAATTCTCAGTTACTTTTTTTAATCCTGGTAGTGTCTCCTCAATGTTGTTATTATTATTATCACCAATAACAAAGGTAAGCTATCCCAATTTCTGAAACTTTTGAGTCTTTTTCCTTGAAAAATGCAGCTCTTCTTCAATTTTCCAACTCTCTTCTCCCCTTCTGTTCATTTAGGCTCAAGAGTTTCCCTCCAGCCCTGATGCAAATAACTCAATAAATGTTGAACACCTTGAGGGCTTTGAAGAGATGCGTGTAGAACTTGACCAGGCTGAACTGAGGCAGAGAGAACTTCAGGGTCGTATTCACCAGTTAGAAATAGAAAACCAGGAGCTCCAGGCAGCTGTCAGTTTTCACAAAGAACAAGTACAGTTGGAAAAGGAGAAGAGCAATAACTACAGCGAGGAGAACTCCCGGCTGTCAAAGATGATCACAGAGTTACAGAAGCAGTGTGAGGTCTCACACTCCACTCAGAGCACTGTTCATGACCTGCAGAAGTGCCTGCATTCACTGGAACTGAATGCCATGGAGCAGCAGAAGGAATATTCAACAAAGCTGGAGCAGTTGGCAAACAGCAAGGAGGACTGTGCCTCAAAGCTGCAGGAGTTGAATCAGGAGTTGGAGGCCTCTAGGGCTTTAGTTAGCATGAAGGAGCTTTGCATCGATGAGCTTAAAGCAAAGCTAAGTTTTGCAGAACAGAAGAACCTCGACCTCCTTGCAAAAGTTGATGCTGCCTTGGAGGAAAAAGGACAGCAAGCCACAGCCCAATGTGACTCTGCCCTACAGATCCAGGCATTGTTAGAGAAGCTTCAGCAGGCAGAAAAGGAAAAGGTAGATATGCAAAGACTCAGTGATGAACATGCATCTCAGCTGAAAGCCGCAAGAGAAGAGTTACAGCTGAAAGAAGAAGCACAGAGGGAACTGGAGTCCAGATACAATCGCCTCACTGCTGACTCTAAAGAAGAGAGTGAAAGGCTGCTCGGGAGCCTGGAAACCATGGCAAAGGAAATGGATGCACTTCAGAAGACCCTGACCCTGAAAGGAAAGGAGATGGCTGAGCTCCAGACCCAGGTAATGGGGTCGCTGGCTCAGGTGGGGTCACTGGAAAAAAATCTTGATGAGGAAAGGAAAGAAAAAGAGAAACTTGAGGAGGAGTATGGTAAGAGGGAAAGAGCACTGAAGGAGGAAACCCAGTCACAAGCAGAACAACTTGAGCTACAGGAGAGTCGCTTAACAAAGGTGAGTCAGACTGTGTGTAGCCTTGAGGAGGAAAAGCAGAAACTCTTGTCTGAGAAAGAGCATCTCAGCCAGAAAGTCAAGGAGCTGGAGGAGCAGATAGAGCAGCAAAACTTTGCGGTGAACAAAATGGGTGAGGAGAGTAGGAAGGTGAAAGCCGAAAATGCAGATTTGCAGCAGTCCAAGGAGAAGATGGAAGGGAAGCTGAAAAATATGGAAGACTCTAAAGCATCTCTAGAAGCTGAGGTGGCCAGGCTGAAAGCCTCTGAGAAACAGCTTCAGAGTGAGATTGACGATGCCCTAGTGTCAGTCGATGAAAAAGAGAAGAAGCTCCGGAGCCAGAACAAACAGCTGGATGAAGACTTGCAGAATTCCAGGAGACAAAGCCAAATTCTGGAGGAGAGATTGGAGGCTCTGCACTCAGACTATAAAGAACTAAAGGAAAGAGAAGAGACCACCAAGGAGTCTTATGCCTTACTTGAAGGACAGCTGAAGAGTGCCAAAGAACACGGTTTACAAATGGAAAAAAGCTTAGGCACCTTGAAGGAAAGCAAAGAGTCACTCCAGTCACAGCTCACAGAGAGGGAAGTAGAACTGCGAGGCATGGAGAGCCAGTGTGAGCAGCTAAGAGCAGAAGCTGAAAGACATAGGAAGAAAGCAGAGATTCTCGAGGTAGAAAAGCTCAGCGTTGAAAATACATGCCTCCAACAGACAAAGCTTATTGAATCCCTCACCTCAGAAAAGGAGTCAGTGGAGAAACACCAACTACAGCAAGCAGCTTCTCTGGAGAAGGAGGCAAAAGAGCTGGCCTCCAGGCTGATCATAAGCGAAGAGCAGCTTCAGGTCAACCGAGATGAGGTGTCTAGGCTGCAAGCAGAAGTCCTTGACCTGCGAGTCAAGCTTCAACAGACCACTGATGAGAGAGAGCAGGTGAAAAGTGAGTTGGCAATCACAGAGACTGGCTTAGGGGAGCAGAAGGTGCTTGTCCAGCAGCTGAAAGAGCAAAGTGAATCCCTCAACAGAAACCATGTGCAAGAATTGATGCAATGCAAAGAAAGAGAAGAAGTACTGAAAAAAGAGCAGGAGACAGTAGCCCATCAAAAAGCTGAGCTGGAGAATAATTTGCTGACCCTGAAGGAAGAGCTGTTCAAGGTTAAGCAGTACTTGGACGTTGCTAGAATGGAAAATGAAGAAAACAAAGATCTCCTCCACAGGACCAACACAGATATGGCTGAACTTGGTATTCAGATTTGTGCCTTGACCTCGGAAAAGGTGCTTGCAGAAGAGCAATTAGCCGAGGCCACAAAGAGGCTCAAAGAACTGGAAGAACAGGCAGCAGCACAACAGGAAAGCCTGGAGCATGACATCTCTGATCTCAGACAGGAGAACAAGAGCCTGCAAGAGAAACTAGAGGAGGCTCAGACACATGCTGCAGCTGTCCCAAGTCTGCAAACACAGCTGGAGACAGCAAAGAAACAAGCACAGAGCTTCCAAGAGACCAGCCAAGAAGAGCTATCTGCAATGAAATTTCAAATGAGCACAGAAATTCTAAATTATCAGACAAAATTCAAGGTAAATTAATGTGATTAATACAGCTGAAGGAACTGTGCAGGACTTCCCCCCGCTTTACCATCTGCTTCAAAAATTATTGAGTGAAATCCTAAGGTTTGCATTGGTCAGGCTCTGAGACTGGTATGCAGCTAGCCTAAGCTTGGAAATCTAAAAATGCTTCTACACTCATGAGTTAGGCTGATTTGAGGTAAAATAACTCTGGAAATTTTTTGGAGATGTATAATGTGGCCCTATAAGCACAGTGGAGGGGCCATGTGATGTGGAAAAGCCAGCCAGTAGTGGAGCAGGTGATGATTTCTTACGTTGGCACTGAAGGTGGTGTCTTCTTTAACTGTCCCCTTAGGTTACAGTTGTGATATATTTATTTATTTGTTTGGTTGGTTGTTTTGGTAGGAACAGTGTTCCCTACACCCTTAACGCTGCTTCTCCTGAAAACTGATTTTGAGGAAACACAGTTAGACTGACATTGGATACTATTACAGATAATTCCATCATGTGCTTTTGTGTTCAGCTGCTCAAGATTGCAGCCACGAAGACCAAAGTTTTGCTTCCATAAAAACATGAATCAACCCTGTATACGTGAAATGGGATGCCTAAACACTAAATACTTTATTCTTCTTCTGCCATTCAGAAATGGTATCTAAGACTGGCAACTAATCAGAGGCTTGTGACACTGGTGGTGTCCAGAAATCCCCATGAGTTTGAAGAAATAGTGTGCATTCATTTATGTTTCCTTTCTATAATCACTTCCTAAATTTCAGTATGATTTAGGCTACCTCACTCTTTTGAGGGAAAGCAAACTGAGCCTTCTTTTTGTTGGCAGCTGTAATACCCATAGCAAGTAACAGTAAAACACAGCTAGTCTACGACCTCAGAGGATTCTTGAAACTATGAGACAGGTGTCTCTAGCTGTCTTTCATGAGCCTGATAGGGGTGCTGTGTTTCTCCCATGCATGGCAGTAAGAGCACGCATGATTCATGATTGGGAATTTTGTAGGTGAAATGGGGGCAGCTAGAGGAATGCTAACTTCTGTCTCAATCTTTTTGCTAGGCTGCCAGTGAAGAATGTGAGAAAGCAAGACAGCAACTTGAGGAGCAGAAGCGACAACAGCATGCTGCAGAGGAAGAGATTGCAGATTTACAAGTAGGTGCTCAATCTGATGAAAAGACAGAGGTGTCTGCTGGCATTAGCGTTTATTATAAGGGAGAAGGAAGGCAGCATTTCTGATGAATGGCTCTAAGTCTAAGAATGCCCTTGAACAAATACAGGTGCTGCAGCAAAAATACTTGGCAGCCTGAAGTTAGCCACTGAAATAGAGATTATCAAAAGCACTTCAGATTTGTCCTGCTTTTAAAACTAGTCAGGTTTCATCCAAGACCTGGATATGTATACATTTCTTAAATGGGGGGTACAGGTTTGAAAGGTGCCTGTCTTATGCTCTGCAGGCCCACTCCACACAGCCACACATCTGGATCCAGCTATTTTCAGGTTGCCAGGGTCACCGAATCAGAGAACTGATATTGCTGAGAAATAACTTATCTGGAAAAAAAACAGGATTTCTGTAATTAATTTATCTAACAGTTGAGTTATGAGGGTTGTACTGAGGTATTAGTAAGGGATGAGGAAAAATGAAAGTTAAGGTTATTGAAACTGGCCCTGCCTGCTAGCAGATACACATGAAACTTTAGAGGCCTCAGTGTCTTGAGGACTCAGTTTGGCAGATAGGTCTGCAAAGGCTCGCTGAGAAAGAAGTTTTTGTTTCTACTGTCTTTAATGTTCCGTATATGAACAGGACAAAAGCTAAGCATTTTCCTCATTTTTATTTCTTCTCTTTTGAAACTTTTAGGAGGTGAAAAAAATGAGTAATGGGTTATTCTTTCACCATTATCTTTGAGAAATTTTCCTTAATACAGAGAGATTTTTCCTAATACAGAGACAAAAGCTTAGATGACAGAATAATAAGAATTACACTCAGTACTGTTCTACTTTCAAGTTTATCCCTTATTCAATGTGACAGAAGTGATCAATCACTAGAATACCAATAGTTAGTGTCTGCTTATACAATAATATCTTAATTGATGGGATGGCTTTAACTGACTCTTTTAAAACATTGTTTAGTTGTCCTGGTATTTGTCCAATGCTTGGTAAAGTGTTGTATTTACATGTAAGTAAAAAAAGTAAAATATTTCTCTAGGCTGAGAACACAAGTTTGTCTAGAAAGCTGGATGAAGTAAGAGAGCAGCTGTCTGAATCAGAATCTGCTCGGCTGCAGAAGGAAGAGGAGGTGATGTCTCTGAGAGAACTCTTGGAAAGGTGGGAGTTTGGGTTCTTTTATACAAATTGTTAATTGAAAGCCAAGTGGGGCTGATAATCAAAGCATGCTGAAAATTGCTGTGGTATATGAAGTGGCATTTACTCCAGGGTTTATGTAGGGGAAATAGTGCATGGGCACTGGTGGGGATTATCAGAGTGACATTTAAGACAAGAAGTATGTAAATTATACAGCACACATGAATGCAAGGTTTAGGTTTTAATACTTTGTTAATTTGGCTGATGACGTAAATTCATCGTCTCTCTTCCTTTATGAAACTGTAAGACATTTCATAAACTTCTTTTATCTTGTAGCTTAGTCACAAAATTAAAATACCAGCATTGTTTCTTTCTTTCTTTTTTTTTTTTTTTTTTTTTTAAATAAGGATTGGAAAATTTGCGCTTTTTGATGGTTTGTTTTTCTCTCCTGTCCATGATGTTTCAGGGACACAGTAAGAATTATTTAAATGGGGCCACATCCTGCATATCTTTTTTTGGCAAGTTTCTCAGCAGTTTTAAGCATCTAACTTATGTTAGATGGGCTATGTTTCCAAGGTCTGTAATTTTGGTTCTTTGTAGTGTGCATTATCTGGCAGTCCAGAATAGATCTTGGCTTGGACACACAGACTACTGATGGGTTAACCAAAGCCTATGTATTTTTACATTGTTATGCTGATATCATCTGTCTTTGTGGGAAGACTGGTGATTCTTGATCTATGATGGAATCTGTCAGTACAAAACTCATCAAAATATTTTAATTCAGCTGAGTTGACCGAGTGTTCAGACCAGCTCAACACCCTGTGTTGTGTTGCTGTACAAGTTTTGATCCATTGCTAGGACTAAGTACTGAACTTAGTATATCATCAAGCCATGACCTACATTCTGTGAAGCTTTCTGAGGGCTCTTCTTTCCACTGACTATGCAGTGAACTGAATTGTCATAACCTTTAGATTTTGAATTGTGTCTGTGTTAGAAGACTATACTGAAAAATCGGTTTGCTTCCCTCGTGTAAACATGAAGGCTACAGAGAAGTACGTGTTACATGGCCCTTCTGAGGACAACCTGTGATTACTGGGCAACCTGTGGCTATAGGGCTTTGCCTGTTTAGCTCAGCCTGCAGATTCTAATGATTTTAGCTTCAAAGAACACTAATTTTACTCCCAATGTGGCAGCTATCGTAAGCTTTGCTGTAAGCAGGGCATCCTAGAAATTGCTGATTGCTAACAGTTTTCACTGGATAACAGATCTGCGTGCACTGTCAGTGCACTGACGCAGAAAGCTGGAGAAATTCTGGCTTTAAAAAATATGCACACTGAGAACAATTTCACTGAAACTATGTGCTTATAAAATGGAGGACCCCTTTATTAGATGGGGAAGACTTGAATGCATATGAACTAAAAAAGATTTTTAATTGCCTTTGTATTTGATCAGGACCCAAAAGGAAGCTGATGAAGCAAGAGAGCAGGCCCTGGATTACAGTGAGAAGCTCAGCAAGGTGGCAGCAGACAAAGACAGCAGTGACCAGAAACTGTTTGCTGAGCTGGATGACCTGACAAGAACAAAACAGTTCCTTGAAGAACGCTTAATAGAACTTATCAGGTTGGCATCAAAATAGCAAACAGAAATTAAAACCCTAGCTTAGGACTTCAAGGGGTACTGCCTAAATGTTTCACTCTTGTTTTCCTGATTTGATGATGAAGGTAATGGCCAAGTTCATAAGCAGCTGAAATTCTGCATTTCTTTAATGCAGTCAAAAATATAATACCCAATATGATCTCTTTAATTACCTGTATTGCTTGCAAAAATGTGTAGTTCTCTGCATGGCATGCATTTCGCCCCCCCCCCCCCTTCCATCCCCCTCCCTTCCCATGTATTTCAGTAGATTTCTTGATCTATCTTTATTCCTGAAAGCTCTTCAGAATTTACAGAAAAGCTATTTTTGGTGATGAAGCTTTCACCAGCATTCAAACTGAGGTTGGCTAACAGTAAACACTGACAATTTGTATGATTTTAATTTCTCTAACTGTCTCTCTGTAGAGATAAGGATGCTTTGTGGCAAAAATCAGATGCTCTCGAGTTCCAGCAGAAGCTTAGTGCAGAGCAAAGGTGGCAGGGGGACACAGAGGTTAACCATTGCCTGGACTGCCAGAGAGAGTTCTCATGGATGGTGCGTCGACACCACTGCAGGTCAGTTTGTTGAACTCTTATGCTGTTCAAAATCAAAACCCAGTATGATTGTTTACACAGATGAAATGCTTTTTAAAACTCCTAATTCATTTGTCAAAATCATAGATAGAAGATGCTGTAGAGCCTGAAAGAACATGAGTTCACAAAGGGATAAGAGACATTATAATGGAAGTGTCTCTTGACATGTTAAGACAAAGATCTAGATACAAGCTTTGACTTGGAGAGTCTATCAGTTTCTGATTTATGGAAGCAAAGATAATCATACCCTACATAGAGTATATCTTATAATCTTTCCTCAAACTGACTACTGACTACTTGCTGCTGCTGACCATTGTCAGAATTACTGACTAGATGGACATTTATCTCACCCACTGTGAAACTTAATCTGTTCTTATGAACAACATTCAGTGTTTCTAATATTTTACAGGGATGGAAGGACTGTGTTTTTAATGTATTTGTTATGCACTGCTCTGTGCATGCTGTAAATAACATTCAATAAGATGGTTTTGCATTGTGATAAAAGTATTCCAGTACAAATCCAACGTGCTGTGCAATTATAAATTTGATTACTTACACTAGACACATTCAGAGATAATTACCAATTGGATAGGAATCTTCTAAAAAAGTTCATGTTAAATTATTTCCTATACAGCTAGCCTAGAGCTATAAGTTACCTGATCTAGATTTATTCAAACATATTTAAGTTGATACATTTCAGGGTCTCAGTGCTATGTTTGGTTTTGCTTTTTACTATTCTTTATCCTCACAACCTGATTCATCATCTAAGGTGTGTAGGACTGGGACTGTTTCAATTGCATGTTAATATAGGAACATTCAGTAGTGATTAGTGAATAGTTAAGTCATTTCCAGTAATAAGTTTCAAATTACTCATTTCTACTAAAACCTGTGAAACCTGCCGGTGTTTTACCAGTACCTATTAAAGAGTTAAATGATTTTGAAAAACAAAGGCACCAAGACTTCATAAATGACAGTCATCCCTGCAGGCGGCTTTTCTTCATGAAAATCTTAGTATGTTCATTAAAAAGTAGTTGACAGGTTTAATGTTGATGGACTGCAGAATGGGGAGGGCAGGAGGGATGAATGTGCAATATTGTGTGTCCAATATTGTCTCTTTTTCCCTGTAAGGAGGAAAGAGGGATGTTGACTAAGTAGAGACATACAGATGTTCTTACACTCTTACAACTATATAGATTTTTACTCTTATCTGAGCGTAATATTTGGCCTTTCTAATACGATTAAAGGCAGTTGCTTCATATGTACTTCATATATGCATTTTTAATCTGCATTGCGTAATTGCAGATATTTATTTTTAAATGTATTTTTTGTAGTATTTTTATGGTTGTTTTTTTTTTTTTTTTTTTCTGGCTTATGGCAGCAGAATTGAATGTGCATTTCTGCCCTTGATTTGTCAAGAAAACTTGCTTCACCTCAGAAAGCATCACAGTCTGAATAATCAGTTGTGTCATGGATGTGGCATTTGGGCTTTTCCAAGCAGCAAGACCATTATGACAAAGCCCGTCTGTGCCATGAATTGTGTTCTACCTGTATGTGGTACCATTCTAACACCTTTGGTTTTGAATCATTTCTAGAATGTGTGGTCGCATTTTCTGCTACTATTGCTGCAACAACTACATGGTGACAAAACCCGGTGGGAAAAAGGAGCGTTGCTGCAGAGCTTGTTTTAGTAAGCCCAGAGTGATCGTGGACAATGCAGATGATTCTGGATCCAGTGCCAACCAGGAAGAATCCCCAGGCTCATTGGAATCACCACTGTCTCCAGAAGAGAGGGCTTTTGGTTAGTGTGGTTTTTGCTTGCTGCTGAGAAGTAGGGTTCGTAGACATTCTCCAAGAAACCACATGGTCAGCTCCATCTCGAAGGGCCTGCATGTTCACAGAGTGTTTTCAGGATGGTATTGGTCCCATCTCAGTATTTAATTGGTACCGACAGAAATCTCCGTGTATGTTAAATGGGTGTCAGTCAGCCTGAGGATATCGATTGGTTCTTAGTAGTTACCTAATGCTTCTATAAAGACAGAGGAATGGCTCAGTCATCCCCCTTAAGGGTTTTGCTTGTTTGTTTTACATACAACCACCTAATATTACTAATGTTTCTTTTCATGTCCTTTTATGGCACAGTTGCAAGTGAAGCCTCTAAACCACCAGATGATGCAGCATTTGATATAATCACTGATGAGGAGTTGTGCCAAGTACAAGAATCAGACTCACTCCACAGTGAAAGTCAGATGGAGAGAGACTCTCTGGATCAAAGCGTGACAGATCTGTGAGTAAACACTGTTTCATGGAGAGGGGACACTTCTGGATTTTGTTTGGTGATTGGTTTTTTTGACATTCAGTGCAGGTAGCCAACCTCTCTGCATTGGGAGAGGACACTTCTGTTCCCAGCCACATGTTCAGTAGACCAACACAAGATAATTTTGACCCATTTGCACAGTCAGCATCAAATCTAGTAAATCCAAACAGCTCTGTCACCACCCTCTACCTGCTTCTCCACAGCACAGAGGAATAGTCCCAGTTCTGTGCTGTCACAGGCTAGCTGTCACTGTTAAAATC
The DNA here is from genome assembly GCF_011077185.1 of Oxyura jamaicensis. Lineage (NCBI taxonomy): Eukaryota > Metazoa > Chordata > Aves > Anseriformes > Anatidae > Oxyura > Oxyura jamaicensis. Next base: position 45,972,214 of record NC_048894.1, read on the forward strand.
AATTTGCAGGCCCAAATGGATCACTAGTCATTCACACTTAATTTACAGTAGGGGCTAAATGATACTGTCTATCAAAGATACCATTACTTAATATCAAGAGAACCGGGGGCGTGGGGGGAAAATAAGGAAAGATCTGTCATTTTCTGTGACACATTTCATAGAACTGAGTATAAAATAAGTGGTCTCTATGTAGAATTCCTTACTACTTTAAAGATACAGCTTAGAGAAAAGGAAAAGAACTAGAAATGCATAGTTAGATCTGGCGTAAGCTCTTCTTTTCCGTAAGAAAATGAGATTAAATGGAGGTTTCAATCACAGTGAAGAGGAGCTAAGGCTAAGTCTTTGGTCTGAAAACTACATAGTAGTACTATAGCTTGATGCATATCCATGCTTATATAAAGTGTTGTTTTGCTATCATTCAAATATTTTCAAGTATTCTTGAAAAATGCAATTTTGTAAAATACATTATCTTTCAAAAATGAACAGGTTTTGCTAATACTTCTTTCTTCACAAAGCTGCAACTTTTATATATTTGAGAAAGGAAACCAAAAAAAAAGCAATTTCACCTAAGTTTGTACTTGTTTTGCCTCTGAGCAGAAAAATCAGTGTGATAAATCTAAGTGCTAAACAGTGAATAGCCACAGAGTAACCAGCTTGCTGCTGAGAAAGCAGAGCTAGACTTTTTTGCCCCTAGCAGAGCCATTTCCGGCATAAACCACAGTGACTTGCTATTTAGTCAAAGCAGAATGTACAAAGTTGTTTATTTGGAAAGCAACCTTTTCAAAATTCTTCACTTTTATTTCTTGGTAAGTTCTATGTATTCCACCTATTTGGTATACCATCCACACTGACAGTACATTCATGTTCATCACACGCTGGGCAGACATGAATGAACTGAGCTTCACGGTGAAGTTAGTAGTACATTTGCTTTGCAAAGAGAGGTTTGTAGTGGAGGGGTTTTGTCTCTTTGTTAGTTTGTTTTTAAGAAGATTAAAAAATGTGTAACTTTTCTGTATTAGAGACCTGTGAGATCTCATGTTATTGGCAGAAGAGGAGTCACTAGTGAGTTAGTTTGGGACAATACAAGTAGGAGAAAAGAAGTGAGTGTCTGTGACTATTTTTTTCAATTTGGGATTGGACTGGATTCTTCTCGTCCCACAGAGTATTCAGGATGAAAGGAAGGATTGCCACTAACACTGGAAGACTATTCTTGAACAGTTCCCATGCAACATCCTCTTGCACCATGCAAATGTGTAAAGGCTGCCCATCTCCCGTTGTTCACAAATTATAGTCAGAAAAGCTAGGGAGTAGTGTTTAATCCTTCAGTTTTATTAGTATTATGAGCAGTGGGCAGGCTCCTAGTATCGTCATACTTTGGGCTTGAGACATACTTTGTGGAGAACGCAGACTACACCTGCCCACCCCTGCACCATCTGGGACATTTGGAAGGTCTCAGGAGCACAAACACTGACTTCGTAGCAGGATGGCCTTCTTACACAGTGGATCGCTTAAGCATCTTGTGATGATTGTGTGGTTTTGTGCTACGGGAGAGATGCAAAAACTGATATGTGAGTCTGATGATTGTATGGCACCTGTGGTGTGTGCTAAAGAGAAAAAGAGACCAGCATTGAATATGACAGCCCAGAATTTTTCTCACTTTGTTTCTGTGGTGAAGAGTTTACAGGTACCCAAAGCCCAAGTTCACAGGACATGACCAGATAAGGCAGCATCAACCACTATAATGAACCTACACAAAGGTTCAGCTAACCCTCTCTCCTGTCTTTGACAGCAGCCCATAGAAGATGTACTGATAATTTCCCAGTCTGTTTTCTCCCACCTGCCAAGGATCTGCAGGCCAGGGACTTTCTGAGCTACTGGTTTCAGTACTGCAGATTTGTGTCCAGATAAATGGGGCCTGATTCCAATTTTGTAGACTTAAGGTAGTCTTGAAGTATAAATAATTATCCATCGTCATCCCAATAATGTTCTCTTTGCATGAAATTGAATATATGAGGTAGAATTTGCTTTGATGTTGTGCCTGGGGAAGATGTAAAGAATCCAAGATTGTGCTTGTTGGACCCACGTTTGATGGTTGTATACAAATAAACAAGTTATCAGGCCAGACTTCTGTATCAAGACTACTTCTGCTGAAAGTAGTCCAAGCTATACTTTTTTTTTTTTTTTTTTGCCAGAGATTTGAGTTGATTGTAACAGCTATAAAAGGGAAGGAGACAAGGGGGGGAGAGAAGGGAGACAGGCTGGTCCAAGCTGACTGAGAGAAGATCTGCAATAGGCATGCTCTGTTGACAGAGATTCTTATGTCTGTACTCTCTCTGCGTGTCTGCATCAGGTTTTGGTGATGACCTTACCTTTTTCTGGGTTCAAGTCCTTCTTGAACTGGAAATGGGAGCTGGTGCAGTGAATTGTCTTAGAAGATGCCTTCTTTTCTATTTGTTTCCCTTTTGCTTTTTATGGTGCTGTTCTCATTTTAACTTGTTCTCTTTGCTTAGCCCTCCATCTGTATTTTTTCCCTTGAAATGACATGAAATGACTACAGTAGCATTATTTCTTAACAGCACATTCTGAGAGACTGTCTTTATTGACACAAGTCAGTTCAGAACCAAATAAAACTCATCTTGTTTATGAGCTGCACAGGTGTGTGGCAAGGCAAGAGGCATGGTTACCAACATAACTCTGACTGGCCTTGAGGCAGATCTCCTTAGAGTGAGCAGTTGGCAATTGTTTCATGCTTTTGGTTCTGTTACGTAAATTTGGAGCAACCTGATTGAAAATTTAATGTGAGAAGCTGAGATAAGTTGTACTATTGTGGTAGATCCTGCTGCTTTGAGGCTCATGGGTTCTCTTTTGAAGTGTTGTATTTTAAACTCTTTTATTTCTAAGTGTTCACAGCTGCAGATTGTGTCTTAAAACACGGGTCAGGATAATGTATAGCACTTGGTCAAAGTCCCCAGAGTAAACCAATTCACTCCTTTCCAACATACTGTTGAAATAACATGCCTGGAATCAACGCTGTAGTAGCAGAATCAAGACCATAGACAGTATTTTTTAAAAATACCACTACTGTGGTGTGGTTACAATGAGTTTGTTCACACCTTGGTACTGTGTGTTGTAGAAAGGACATCTTAGCCTGTTTGCACTGTGGTTGCTTTGTTTTGGATTCTTTCTTAATGACTCATAACACTCTTTCCTGACCTAATTACAGCTCATGTGACTGTGCAGGGTGCCAGCATAGCCAAAAGGGGTAATTGCATACAGTCTGAATACCTTGGGCAGAACCAGCTGAGAAGAACGGGGAGAGGAGCACCTCTTGTCACCCTCTGCTGGCAAAGCCTTCCTTGGAGCTGCGTATTGAGATAGCAGCTTTACCTGCCACATAGTTCCCTCCTACTTTTGTTTTTGAGGATTCTGCGCCATTTTAGTGTGTAAGAAACAAGAGACTATGTAGAAAGGAAGGGATTGCCTAAGAGCTGTTTTCTAAGTGAAGGTGACATAGACAAGATGGTGCTGATAAGGGTCAGGTGCCACTGAGCTGCAGTGATCTGGTAGAAGGGACTGAGGAGAAAATGAGCATCCAGAATGAGAACGGTTACTGCCAGAATGGTTTGAAACAGGTCAAAACTGGTGTTTCAAAGCTATAAGGCAAAGGACTTGATGCCTTTGAGCTGGACCCATCCCTGACTTTGTCATAGACAACCCACAGCTGCTCCTCTCCAACATCCCTTCTTGTTTTTCCATGTTTCAGTCTCCACCCCTGCTCAGCTACTCTTCAAAAGCTTTTCCATACCCTCCCCCAAGTCTGCACTGCTCTCTGTCCAGCTTTTCACCTCTCACTGGGAAGTGAAAAGGCCAGAGGGGGAAGTAAGGACTGAGAGGATAAAGAAGGAGAGGAATTGAGGAATCTGTATCTTCATGGCAGAGGAACCAGGAGGCCAGGCGGATGACAGGAAAAACAAACTGGAACAATGTCAAGCAGCAAAGAATGTGTGGGAATTAGGGTGTGAGATTTTGCATCTAAGGAAACACTGCTCAGTGTTAGAACAGAGGTGCAATATGATGTCCCTTGTGTTGACAGAGGGCCTGGTCATCTGTTATCAGAAGTGAGACACACGGATGTGTATGGGAGGTTCAGATCACAGACCTGATATTTGATGGAAGGTAGATGAATATGCTGCTTTACTACCAAAATTTTAGATGACCACTAAAAGAACAGGAGTGTGTGTGGAGGCCTTCTCCCAAATGGAAAAATACACCCCCCCAGAAAAAAAATCATAGATGAAACACATCATGAATATGTATATGTGTTTAATCCGAGAATTTTCATGAAATTAATCAGATGAACTAAAATTAATAATATATTTGAAACAAAATATCATAAATGCTTTTGTTAACAAACATCCTTCCTGGAAAACCAGCAGGCAAGAGGTTTGGTAAATGTCTCCAGGCCCTCTGGAGTCATGAGGTCCAAGTTGGCTTCATGTTGAGAAGTGAGTTTTGTCTTACTGTGTCCACTACCTTTTGGAAACTTCTGCACATTAAGTCAGTTCTTAGCTTTGTGTTAGGACCAGCTCTGACCAGGAAAAGCAGGAGACAGTGAAGTGTGATGCTTTCAGCTATGCTGGCCTAAAGCAGATTGCAGTGTCCTTTCTAATGGGGCAGTATTTCCTCCTTGAAGGAGGCTACCTATCTCAGTTTTAAAAAATAATAATTAAAAAAAAAAAAGAAAAAAAAAAGCTGTAAATACTTGCCATGTACTCTGGACAGTTTTATAGAGGATACATGCTTGTTGCATCTGCATTATTTGAGACAGTATAAGTTCTAGAGCCTTCCTCTTCAGTGGTGTGCCACTGTTTAACAGTAACTTGCTGTTTAAAGCATCTCGAGTTTTTAATAATTTTCTGGAAGTTCTTCCTGAATTTCACCCCCATGAAGAAATACATAACAGGGTTAAGACAGCCGTGGAAATAAGCCAGAGCTTCTGTTATAACGATTGCATAGTCAAAGTTGCTGTCCAAGTTAAAGCTCCAGTCTATGATCTTCATCAGTCTCAAGAAAGTGTAGGGTGACTGCGTAAGAATAAATATGGCAACTACAGAAAATATTTTTTTTAGAGATTTGTTCTTTTGGAAATTCCTGGCATGCAGTAAGGTTTTAATAATGAGGGAGTAGCAGATGATCATGGTTAGCATGGGAATAAAGTAACCAAGGGTCACTTGAATAACTTCAAGAACCAATTCTGTGTGGTGGTTTGGGTATTTTTCCAGACATACTGCCTTATCGATAGTAAACACATCACTAAAAATAAGCTGTGGTGTGGCAAATGCTAGTGAAATCACCCAGATCAAGCCACAGATTAATTTGCCCCATTTCATTCGTTTGGTTTGACACATATGTGCTTTGGTGGCAAAAGTAATAGCAATAAGCCTGTCAAAGGTGATAGACGTTAGAGTTAACATTGAAGTGTACAAGTTCAGATTGTACAGGCCCCGTATAATACGACATGCCACAGTGCCAAAAATCCACTCCTGAGCAGCAGAATATGCCCAGAATGGCAGTGTCCAAAGGAAGATCCAGTCAGCTATAGCCAAGTTCAACAAAAATATATCTGTCAGTGTCTTCAGTTTCTCATAGAGGACCAGTATGATAAAGACCAGAGCATTTCCTGCTAGCCCAAAGATAAAAACAAACGAATACATACAGGGCAGAAAGATACTTATAAATGTGTAAAAATTCTCAATTCCGTTTTCATTGGGATCAATGGCTGAGAAGTTATAATAAAAGGTAACATCATCTGCAGTTGTCATGTTGCCTTCTTTTTAAAGGCAGCCTGTAAGGAGACACATTGAGATTTTTTTACTTGGCAAGTAATTAAATCCTAACGCATCCAGGAGACAGACAAAGTCCCAAGTGTCTAACAGAGAAGAGTTGTAGTAAGGCATCCACCACAGACAAAAGCAAATAAATAAATTTGCTGAAGACAATTGTCTTGACAGTCAAGACCCAAACACAACAGCTGTTGGATTTAAATGCATCATCTGTTAGCAGATTTACTCTGACGGGGACTCAAAAGCATGAACAAGATGATTACAAAGAGGCCTCTGCAAACACAGAAGATGGATTAAGCTTTAAAATACATTCGGTGTTTCAGTGACTGGATCTAGGGATTCTGGAGACACCCATGAGAAAAACAGAATTCATTTTGCCAAATTCAGCCGTAAGGCTCAGATTTTGTACTCCAAGCATCAGAGTCATTTCGTTTGAGTTAGACCTCTCTTGAAAATTGGGGCTTGAGCCTCACTAAGTCGTACTTTTGAGCTTGTGATTCAGCCTCAGTTTGTTGTTTAGTCACATCTAAGTGCCACATCTGTTCCCTTCTCAAGTGAGTTAAGGACAACATGGAGATTTTTCACTGCTGTCTCTTTCCCGTTTGATTTCAGTCAGTCTGTTTCAAACATTTATATTGTTGTCATAGGAGCGACCACGGATCTGTAAACCCCTCCACCACACCCTGTCACTAGAGTTGGTGCGGTAAAACAGCCTGAGCTCTCCAACGCAAGAGAGTCTGGTTTTGGCCATGGCAGTTAGGTAAAACTAATGGATGTAACAGCCAGACTTGGAACAGCCTGACTACATCTTGCGATTCTTATTCATTACTTTTTCTATTTTTTTTTAATTTTTATTACCTGAAAGTTTGGCATTTTTTTAACACTATTTTTTCATGTCAGAATTGTATTGCTCATTGCTCGTTTCTTAGAAAAACGGTTTTGACATATTCTCAGAAGGTAGAAACTGTACCAGGCTACAATAAAACACCACAGATAGCACCCCCCACCCAGAGGGGCCAGTGCCAGCACTGGGTTGGTGCAGAAGAGTCACACATCCTTTATGAAACATGTTAATAGGGTTTTAAAATATTTTGCCTAAGGTTAAATGTCCTCTCTCTTGAGCCACAAAGAGCATGTTTCTGTGAGACTAATCCTACTGTAAGATATTACTCAGCATAAGATTAGCAGAATTCACCTCTGAATCATTTAGAATGGCAGGATGGCTTTTCCTGTGTGAGTTATAATGTGCAGCAGATTGAGTGTCATCCAAAAAAATGAAGTTTCAGATGTGGGGCTGAGCAGCAGAGCCAACGCGGTCTGTTAGTCACCGGAGAAGTCCTATAAGACTGCGTGTCCCTTTGAAAAGTTACCATCTCTGTAAAATGCCTTACTTAGCCAAGCTTGAGATGAAGATAACCAGCAAAAGTAAGTTAGGCTCGACAACATCAAAGCAATGCATTCTGAAAGAAATGGAAGCACTTTGTTTGATTTTACGTACTCTTGAAACAGCTGTCAGCTGATGTTTCTTGCCTCTTTCTTCTGAAGGAAATGTGTTTTCCTCTAAGCTGAAACAAAGAAATTACCATGTACATGGTTACATGGTTACATAGTTTGACAGCATAACATTACATCAGCAGCAGCATACCAAAGTTGAACACCTTTATGGTGTCCAAGGTTACTGGAAATTGGCCTTTGGGAGAGCCTTACTGACTTTTTCAAAAGAAGTATTTTTAATATCTGCTTTTAATCCATAATCGTTTGTGCTATACTAGAATGCAGTATTTACCCTCTGGACAGACCGAAATATTTCAAATTTTAATTACTATTTTTTTTCTATTACAATTTTGTTCTTCACAGGAATGTTCAAATTCAGGCTGTAATACCCTAATTTGGTTTTGGTGAAAGCAGATGTGAATTTTACTGTGGATTTCATATGGAAGCCAGGCTTGAATAATTTTTGAACACCAACCCTGAAGAATTTTCTTACGTACAAATGGTAGACCATTCTGATATCCTGTTTCCCCCACATACTGCCTTTGTACTGACGTGAGCAGATCTGCATACTGATGGAGAAGAGAAAGTTGCAGCAGTGATCTTTCTAAATTAAAAGTGGTTTTTAGCATGTCACATACTTTACATTCCTCAGTTAGCAGAGCCCCTAAACTCAGGGTGAAGTGACTGACACCATCAAACAGATAGGAAAAGACTATGGGAGTCCTTGAATGTGACTTATCAACTGATACTCTATGAATTCATTTTTTTTTGATACGTCTGTGATCTTAAAGGCTTTAGTGTTCATTCTTTTCCTTCCTCTCCTGGCTGGATGTAACTATTTAAGTTCCTTTTTGGTTTGATATCAGGAGAAATGAGTATCAAATGTCTGACTGATTATGAACCCCTCTTTAAAAAATAGAAAGTCCTACATGCATAAAAATAGGTTGTTTATTTACTTGTTTATTTATTTAATGTTGGAGTCCAATAAGGAGCTCAGAAAGAGCTGCTAAAGCTGAAAACCTTTTAGTCTCAACTGTTGTATTTCAGACAAGCTGGTGTTACATTTCAGAGTTGTTCAATATTTGTGCCTTAAAGGCTGATCCTGTATTATGAGGCTGAACAGCTTCTGGATTAGCTGACTACCTCTGTCAAGTATTTTCACATTGAAAATATGCTGCAAGTGTGATAAACTGGTGCAGAAATTAGAAATGAAGGGGAAGATCCTTACCTTCTGCAGAAGACCAGCCTCTCCAGTCCAGTAAAACAATGACCACTAAGCTTTTTTCTTTTTTTCTTTTTCCAGTGAATGGTAGCTTTTAAAAGAAAGCAAGTACAACAATTTCCATTTTAAAAAGGTTTCATTTATTCATGATTCATTGTTATTATTATACCTGATACTTTTCTAGCCAGAAGCTGGTAAAGTATTCTGCTTTTTTTCTCATACACCTGAGTTAAAATCCGCATTGTCTTGTCTCAAACTTCAGAGTTGCTATGCCTTGTCAGACTGTTCATGGAGATATCCCAGCTTTTTTCAAACGAAGGAACAGAAGCAATATTTTTACCTGAACTCAGATAGTGGGAAAGCATTGTGTTAGGTAAATAGGAAAGGAGAAGGAACTAAATTCTGTGATCAGGAGAATTTTGAGCGGGATAAGTTTATTTGCAGGAAAATGTTAGAATCTGTAATGGACTGAAATTAGGTACTAAAAAGACTTAGAATTTTAAATGTAGCCTAAATTGTACAAGAAAAACATCATGGTGAGAGAAGTGAATTGAAGAAAGGTGTTCAGTGTCCAGTATGTTAATACAGGTTTTACTTTGAGATCTGGTTCGTTTAGAATTAACTATCAAATTAATGAAATGGAAATTGAGGAAAGTAATGGTGAGTCAGAACATGCTATTCTGGTTTGCTCCAGCATGGATGGTTGTCATCCTGTCACTAGAAGAAGGCTGTTTATAATTTCCAGGCCACTGAGAATTCAGAGTACATGGATTTGGTTATACCAGGAGCTGGTAGTCTGTGTTACAGTAGTGTTTTGTTTGTTTGTTTGTTTGTTTGTTTGTCTATTTTCCCATTTGGTTAAATAATTCTCATCAACATCATTTAATTTGCCTTGCTTAAAAATGAACCAGTTTCATTGCAAAAGGGTTTTGAGATTGTAATCAGAAAAGGTGAAATTATCTTGTGTATGTATTTTTTGGAAAAGAGAAGCAATTTTCAAGCAAATATAAGTAAGAAAAATAGATGCTGGAGCATAAATGAAAATGAGATAATTAATAGAAATATCATCTAATTTCCAGCTATCCAAAAATTGTCTAAAGGACTTTTTCGAAAGCTAATAAATGTAAACCAAAAAGCTGCTGTAAGAACAAGGCATCAGAAAAGATTTAATAACAAAGCTAAAATGCAAAATCAATATCTCCAACATTTTGAATATAATCCCACCATTTCTCTTAGATTTTGCACATCAAGTTGGACGACATCTATTAATCTAACAAAATATTTGAAGTTTGAACATTTTAAATGCTAAAGCTGTATTTTTACTGTCTACCTATTCACCTGAAGTCAAGAAAATAGTCACTTACTAAACAGTGTCACATCGTGGGGATACGCAGCTGTCATATCTTTCAAAGGAAGTCAGAAAGCAGCAGTTTGCTTTATTTATCAGCACTGAAGTCTGTGCTGCTGTGTCACGGCTTTCGTAGTTGTTGACCAAAGCAACGTGATGTGAAGTTACTCCTTTGTTTTTGAGGCACATCCTTGAGTGATACAACTGCAGGTATGGTAGTATGAACGCACTGTGCTCATAGGATCCAGTTCAAAATATCTGTGTTTCATTTATCTGTGGCCGTTCTACTGAAATGACCGGAATCAAATGATTTATTTTTCGAAAAATATTTGCAGAATTAAAACTTAATCTGCATGTACCACTTTCTTGTTTTGACCTCTCATGTATTTTATGAGAGCTACTGGAGAACACTAGGGTTTCCAATTTTTTCTAGGTTTTGTATTTTTTTCTAGAAAAAAAATATTCTAGTGCCATTTTCTTCTCTCTTTTATTTTCCCATCTGAGATGAGTAGAGTAGAGATGCACAGAAATACATTGTGCTGGTGACCATCTCCAAGTCAGTCTTTGACCTCTAAGGCAATCTCGTTCCTGGTTAAAGTTAATGCATGTGCTAAATTGTCTTTCAGAGACAACAGAAAAGCTGGGAGGGCCTTGATATCTTTAAAAAGGAGATGGAAGGAGCCTACCCTATGCAATGGTGACTCTTACTCGCTTGCAGGGGTGGAATTGACTTACAGCCTGTGGGTACAAGACCTGGGAGAGAAATAGTTGTGAGCAGGCTCACAACTAGGTGCTCGCTTTCTTAGTGAGCCTCACTGCTCTTGGTAAGCTTTGGAGACTAATCTTCAGAAGCAGTGATTGGTATAGAAAAGTTTTAGCCTTTCTCATGGACAGATTCTGCAAGAGAGGGAGGCAGCGTGCAGAGAAACCAGCCCATGAAGTTAGGTCTTGGCAGCAGCCTGTGCAGAGCTGGAGTGCTGTGGGGATTCAGTCCCACAAAGCAGTGTGCTTGCACCTCTGTGTCCTTGGATTTGGTACCTGCAAATCTGGCCTAACCCTACAGCATCATTTACTGAAAGAAGACCACTTGCAGAAGAAATGCATGGCCCCATAATGCTCTTTAAAATTACATTGAACACTCTCTCACTTGTGCTTCGGTACATGTATTAGCAATTCCTGTCTCAAAGAAACAAATCTGCAGCAAGGCACTAAATATTAACAAACTGTTCCTATCAAACAAGTGAAAAACAGGTTGCAACAGCTGCCTGTTTTTAGCAGCTATATTCAGACGCAGAATAGGGTATGAGTATGACAAAGCAGTGGCTAAGCTGTGTGGTAGCGCATGTACCCTAAAATGAACGTCAGTGCCTGCCTTGAGAAAAGACAAGGTCCCACCATATTGTATAGGGCCAACAATAAGCCCTTTCTACCAATGAGGCCCATTTAAATTCCTGGAAACCAGAAGGTGTTCAGAGTTACTGTTCAATTTGTTATTTGTGCATTTAGGGAGAACTCATCTGAGCTACTTTATTTGGATCATAGTGCCCTTGTTGCAGCTACTACCTCCAGAATCACCAGAGATGTTCCTCTCTCAGGCTGTATGTGCAGGGATGGCCTTCCCATGGAGACCCTTCCCGTATCCATTTGCCCTCATCCATAAGCAAGGCATTTGACCTGTGTCCTCCGTGGTACTGTAAACTGTGTTTCTGCACAGTATTTTTGGATGGCCTGTTCTAAGAAGCCCTTGCCAGCATGGGCTGCTGATACATAAACCTGCATATATACAGCTCTGTAGGACCAGTTTGCATTCCTCCATTTGTCTGCGGGATACCTGCTCGAGTACAACTGAGTTGTTGCTGTAACCTAGGAATTATGGAAAACAGCTGAGCTGACTGGGGGCTACTGGGCTGGGCAGCAGCTCTGCGGAAATGGCCTGATGCTCCTGGGGGTTAGCAGTGTAGATCTAACCCAGCAGCGGCCTCGCTGTCATCCTGCCTGTTTCCTTCTAATATCCTCTGAAGAACTGAGCGAGGAGAAAACTCAAAGGCATCTAGGGAACAAAAAAAAAAAAAAAAAAAAAACTCACTTTTGAGAGCACATACCTCACCACTGAAATCAGCTAGGGTTACACACAGAGCTTGTTGTGATGCTGGTGACCTACAGACGGTGCAGTATATAGGGTCTCAGGGGCAGAGGCTTGCCAGTATTTCTAGCCTTGATTCTGATAGTCATGTTTGCTGCCTCCTGCTGGTGAAGGGTCTGGAAGGCACCCTGATAACCCCAACTTTGGGTATTTTGGTATTTTGAAATCTGTTTTCTGAACTTCTGGCAAACACTGCACTTGCCTGATGCTTGAAAGCTGGCTTCATCTCAGGGCCTTTGCCAAACCTCTTTCATAACACAACACTAAAGAAATCTCAGAAGGTTTGGCATGTTGTCACTTGATGCACAGAGACAGCCCTTTGTCATGACTGATGGTTTCCCTAGCTTGCTTTCTGTCTGGTTACTTGTTTTCATACAGAATGTAGCATTGTTAAATCCTTTTTTTTTTTTTTGTTTTTTCTTTTTCCGAGAAATGTCTGGGACTACCTAAGTACCAATGTGCAGGACATCCACAGTGGGAGATCTTCAGGTCTGTCCACTCTTTTTCATCATCTGTCTGCATGACACTTTCTCATCCTCAAGTGCATCAGGGTCTGCCCATGACTCCTCTGTCCTCCTTACTCCTGTCCTATGTACTCCTTCAGACAACATACTCTCGTGTACTCTGTTGTGAACTCAGCAGGCTCCATATTCTGTGTGCTTCATCCCAAATTGTGCCTCTCTTCCTGCTCTTTCCAAGGACTGTCCATGCATTCTCTCTTCTGATCCTCCACTGTATTCATTCTCTTTTCCTTTCTCTTTGATGGGCTGGAATGGAAGGTGGATAACTAATCTGGTGTGCCTGTGATGTGTCTGACCTGCTAGGTAGCAGCAGGCCCAGGTGGGCCAGAACATCCAGCCCCAGGACAGTGACCAACAGCACATGCCTGAGGAAAAGCACAAGAACAGGATAAGCATGATTTTGTTTTCAAAATGCCCTTCCAGCCTCCACCAGTCTGTGTCTCAAGGGTGCTGAATTGTTCTCTTGTAGCGTTTTTTTCTATGCTTCGGTACTTTGTGCTTATCAGTCCTGCTTCATTTTGCTTTTAAAAGGAAAGAGAAAACGTGTGGATTTCAACAGATCCACCAGGGATCTGTGTAGTGGTACATCTTCACAGTGCTCCACAGGCTGCCACCTAGTGTCAGGTCATACAGGAAAAAAAGGTCTCGACGAGACTTTTTAAATCGTGAGTTCTTCTGAATCATGAGTTTAAATCAGTTCTTCTCCCAGTCTGTGCTCATGTCTGCGATTGCACCGACCCAGGTGCAGCACCTTGCACTTGGACTGGTTGAACCCCATTAGGTTCACACGGGCCCACTTCTCCAGCCTGCCCAGGTCCCTTTGGATGGCATCCCTTCCTTCTGGTGTATCCTTTTTAAAAATGGCAGTGATGTTTCCCTTTTTCCAGTCACCAGGGACTTTACCTGCCTGCCAGGACTTTTCAGATATGATGGAGAGAGGCATATTAACCCCTAGGTACCAACACGGACTGTGTCATTCCTTCATTTCAGTGGGCAGGTAATGTTTGATGGTGGCTTGGGTTTTGGCTGCCAGTCACAGATTTGAGTCTTCCCTGCAGCTCTCAGCTGTCTCCTTAGAGTCCTAACAGTAGTGGTGTGACTCTGAAGAAGTCAAAAGTTGTCTAAAAAGTAAGAGAACCCGAATTCCACAGATAACAGAGCTTTATGGGTTCAGGAAGTGTGTAGACAGTGGGTACAGTGTAATTTGCAGTTTAATTAGCAGTCCTAGCAGTAAACTCTTCCTGGTCCCAGCCAGTGCTGTTACCCCACTAATTCACAAGTGGTTGCGAGTGCTGACACAGTAAATGCAGATGCTGCTAATGACAGATGAAGGTGCTGTTACCTGGAGATGTTTTCTCCCACTCTTCTGCTCAGGACTGCTGCTTGTAGAACAATGCCCTTCAGGATTTAAAAGGAAATGCTAAACTCTGCATTGGTTTTGAGAATTGGTCTACAGAATGTCTAACAATTCTGCACTTGCCACGTGATCGGATTTGACTGTTCAAAAGCACATATAAATGATGTCACATTTTATTAGATTCCACTGGCTTTTGGAAGGCACCAAGTGTTCAGTTCCCTATATGTAAGAATCTTGAGCATTTTCTGGCAAAATGATAGCCTAATTGTCTCAGCTACCAACCTGCTGAGATGCAGGAAACAAAGTAAGTATCAGATAGAGAAGCTCTAACTTACTTGGAAACTATCAGCATTTGTTTACTGACTCTCCAAATTCATTCTTCTCTCCTGTTTACCTCTCTGCCCCAGCCGTGTAATTCATAGTCGCTGTTACTCCAGTGTGTACTCGGAGCAGGCACACTTTTTGAGGTAAGGAGTGGATGGGAGATTCTTCCATCTGCTTCCTTCATTCTCCAGGACACATCGTGGTTGGTGGGAGGCATAAAACTTTGTCATCCTGCAGCAGCTTCTTTGGTGTATTTGAATCATCCAGCATTTCTTGTGTGAAAAGGAGATAATGATAGCGATTCTACAGTGAGAAAATATGTTTTGTGTACTATTTGTCAGAATAAGGAACTGGATAAAATGCTAGTAAAACACCTCACAGATTAAATCCAGGACAAATGTCACATACCTGGGGAGGCTTTGTTTAAGAGAAGAGTCTGGATGGTGTTGCTTGTTTCTGTCTCCCATGAAGATTTCCGCTCATCAGGGAAGCTTTAAGACCTGTCAGCATCTCAACAGGGAGTATATCCTAAGACTGCCGAAGAGATGTTCGGGACACATACATTCCTCCCAGCTCATGAAACCAGAATAGGAGCTGTTTTGCATTTTTGTGCAGTGGTTAGCAGAACAGGACTGTACTTCTGCCCAAATAGTTCTGTCACTAGAGCATGCAAAATAAAACTCTAGAGTTTCTCGCCAAGGCTGTTAAAACATTTCTGTTTCAGGAAGACCCATGCATGCAGATGATATTTGACCACTTGATTGTATTTTCTTGTCCTAGAAACAGCACATGCAATTCTTCAACCTATGATGAATCAGAAGAGTGGCAAGTTGCTCAAGATGCTGAGATAAGCTTGTTGAAGTCAGGAGAAATCATGTAAGCAGAACAGTTTCATTAATGCCAGGCTGAAAGGATAAAGTTCTGAACTCATATATGAGCTATGTGAGCATGCCCTGCAGACTCCTGGAAGAGCTGATTGCTTGAGTCCCACAGCAGAACGTGGTCTGAGGAGGGGCAGAGAGTATAGCCCAGCTAAGCAGAACAGCAGCAATGAGCCAGGTCCTCTCTCTTAAAAGCTGCATGTGGGGAAGAAGAAGAAAAGATTTGGGTCCATGTCACATGAGTAAGCCTTCCATCCTGTTCTTATTGCAGGAGGTGCTGTGAACAGGAAGGGGGGTTAGAAGGAAGGCTGTGTAGTTCTGGTAATCTCTGGGAAAAAAAATGCAAGACAGAGTCAAAGAGTACTGCACTAGTTGGACCTTCATGATGGGAAGGGAATTCATCGACTTCTGGAGCATGTGTCTTATTTATTACGTATTGCCTCACAGAAACTATCTGCCTGCGCTGATTGATACATGCTCAGCATAAAATGTTCAGCTCAACCTCTGTGAACTGTGTACACACAGTTCTTGCAAACAGCCTGCTCAGAAATGATGAATTACGTGCAGTAGTGATACTGCATGTCACTTTCACAGCCACAAAGTGTATCTAACACATCAAAATGCTAACGACCTGGAGTAATTCCCCTTTCCTCACTCTCCCCTTAAGTCTAGCTTTGAAATTCTGGCCCAGTTGTGGGGAAGGTTTTAAACTGTTGACTACAGGGAGATAAATTAGTCCATGTTTCAATCTCGTTGCTGCTGTTCAGAGAACCAGGAAAATGAAGCAGTAACTAAAATCATAGCTGAGCTGCGGGGCAAAAACTAGAGCTATCATTAGTTTACTAAAATCAAAGATCAGCTGAGACACTGTAGTAGCTATTTCAGCTAAGAGGAGAAAGTAACGAGGTAAGTACAAGGTAAGTAAAACTTCATGTAAAGCTTCCTCTCTGGCCAAAATGCAACAGTTCTCATTATAAATGAGTTGTGATCCCTAACCACTGTGTATCATTGGCTGGAAACTGAACTTCTTACTCTAGAACAGGAAATCATCATGAGGACTGTGTGGTATTTTCTGGCAAATCTGTTTGGTTTTGATAGCTGCTGATAAACGCATCACAGTACTGTGATTTACTGTGAGCTCGTTGCTTGGGACACAATTTATTTGGCCTGAAGAGTGATGTGTTAGAACAGTTTTAGTTAGTATAAAGTAGGTGAGATCCTCAGCTCTTAGAAACTACTGGTTTCCTTTGAGAAAGACAAGCAGCGTTCTGCTGTTTAAGGTCCTTGCTGCAGTCTGAATGAGGTAAGAATGAGGTAGGCTAATAAAATGCCTCAGGAATAAGGATCATCAGGGTGCTGAGAACCTTCTTTTTTTGTTGGAGGTACTTTGAATCAGCTTTTATGCAGTTTGCTTGGATAAACCAGACCAAGCTGTAGCAGTAAGTGTTCCAGAGGATCTAGACAAATCTGCTGTTCACATTCCATCTGTCTTTCTCCTCTGCACTCCTGATCCCTGTTTCCTGTACAACTGATTTCTAGATTGGGAGTAAAGTAGGTTACTGAAATTCCATTTAAACTTCTGTGTAAAAAGAACAGTAGAGGGCAGCAGACTCTTTTTAAAAAACATGAAAGTGCTAAAAAGCTTCATTCCAAGCACAAATTGCAACAATTTTTCTAGTTGCAATGAAATAAGTGACTAATATCCACATTTGCCAGAGCAGTGAAAGTGTTTGATATCAGTCATCTTCTCTTTGCTTTCATCTGGGGTTGAATTTTCCCACATCCTATGGACCTGACCCAAAGTTGCTGTGGAGTCTGCCTCAAATAGAAAACAAAAAATAATGATTATCGTTTTTGTCACAATATTAGATTTGATCTCTTCAAATTATTGTATCTTTCTCCATCACAGGATCAAGCTACCCCTTACAGTGGAGGAGATCTTAAATTTTGGGGAAGGCAACAGAGAGCTGTTCATTAAATCCAGCACTTACAGTATCATTCCCATCACCATTACAGAGGTGGGGCTAACAATTAGCTGGATATTTTCATCAGACCCTAAAAGCATCTCCTTCAGTGTTGTCTACCAAGAGTCTGAAGACACACCACTGGATCAGTACAAAGTAAGACCTTTATTTCCTAGTGGGATTTTTTTTTCCTTACTCCCTTAGAAACTGTAGTACACTTCAATAGGCCCAGAGAAATCAGCCAGTACGGCCAGTAGGTCTCCACAATAGTGCCAGTTGCAATTGCATTATAAGGAGTTGTTTCTCCAATTAAGCTATAGTTCTCCTGGAGGCAGAGCTACATCTTTAATTATTTTATGTTGCCTGCAAAGCACTGTGGCTTCTATTAATCACATTTGAAATTCACTCACTATTATTAAGCAAAAACAAAAACCCAAGCCTGCAAAATTAGTCTCTTCTCCCTCGTCAGTACTGCTTAATTTGTAGTTGCTTAGTGCTTATTTTGCCAGACTTTTAAGCAGAGGCCACAAGTAAACAGATAAATGGATGGGTTACTTCCATTTCTTACAGTTCAACTCATATTTAAGGGCCTTGATAGTGTTCCCACATCCTGCAAAATCACTTTGCCTGTGCCCAAGGTAGCAGTTTTTATATGCGCTGTATTTTATGAGGGTTATGCATTGAGTGAATCTACGTTACTCAGCTCATTCCAAAGTTGTAACAAAGATGGGGCAGTTGCTGTTTTAGCACCATATCAGGGGCAGTTCTAAGGCTGTGATTTCACTGGGAGAATAAAAGACATTTATGCAGCATGAGTCAATTTCACTCCAGGGTAACTAACTCCAAGTAAAATGTATGTTTTCTTCATCTGAAAGTTTGAGACTTCATGTTGGTTCTGTCTTAATATATCTATTTAACATAACTTTGGGTAACACAGCATTGTGCTGAATCTGCATCAGCTGCTCTTCTGAGATGAAAACTGCGATCGCTGCTAGGGGTTTACAGCAAGATAGATGGTTACACCCACTTTGGCTGTAAATTTAGCTAAACGGTTAAGATTTTCTGAGAAAGCTTATCTTACAGAATCATAGAATGGTTTGGATTTGAAGGGACCTTAAACATCATCTCATTCCAACCCCCTTGCCATAGGCAGGGATATATCCCACCAGACCAGGTTGCCCAAAGCCCCATCCAGCCTGACCTTGAACACCTCCAGGAATGGGGCATCCACAGCTTCTCTGGGCAGCCTGTGCCAGGGCCTCACCACCCTCATAGTAAAGAATTTCTTCTGAGTATCTAATCTAAGTCTACCCTTCTTTAACTTAAAGCCATTACCCCTTGTCCTCTCACTACACTCTCTGATAAAGAGTCCCTCTCCAACTTTCCTGTAGTTCTCCTTTAGGTACAGGAAGGCTGCTATAAGGTCTCCCCGGAGCCTTCTCTTCTCCAGGCCAAACAACCCCAACTCCCTCAGCCTGTCTTCATAGGAGAGGTGCTCCAGCCTTCTGAGAATCTTTCTAGACCCCTGGACTCACTCCACCACCTCCATGTCCTTCTTATGGTGGGGGCCCCAAGCAACATCCCTAGGTCCTTCCCCTCATGACTGCTCTTAATCCATTCTCTACCCAGCCTGTATTTGTGCTTGGGATTGCCCTGGCCCAGTTAAACCTCATGAGGTTCACACAGGGCTACCTCTCAAGCCTGTCCAGGTCCCTCTGTATGGCAGCCCTTCCCTCCACTGTGTCGACCACACCACACAGCTTGGTGTCATCAGCAGACTTGCTGAGGGTGCACTCAATCCCACTGTCCATGTCACCAACAAAGGCATTAAATAATGCTGGTCCCAATACTGACCCCCAAGGAACACCACTCATCACTGGTCTCTACCTGGACTTTGAGCTGTTGACCACTGCTCTTTGAGTGCGACCATCCACCCAATTCCTTACCCACCAAGTGGTCCATCCATCAAATCCACGTCTCTTCAATTTAGAGACAGGGATGTCATGGGGGACAGTGTCAAATGCTTTGCACAAGTCCAGGCAGATGATGTCAGCTGCTCTTCCCTTACCCACCAGTGCTATAACCCTGTCACAGAAGGCCACCGGATGTGTCAGGCACAATCTGCCCTTAGTGGAGCCTTGTTGGCTGTCACCTCCTTTTTTCCATGTGATTTAGCATAATTTCTAGGAGGATCTGCTCCATCACCCTTATAATACAGGGAGTATAAAAGCATATACCAAAAGGCATAAAGTAGCTAATTCTGCTCTTGGATATGTTTGTATAGATTTAATGTAGCACTGCTGATGTTAGTAATAATGCTTTGTTTAAAAAATGTAAAAAAGATGAGCACTTGAATCTCTCTAAAGCTGAGATTTATAGCCATAACTTCATGCTGGAAAGAGGATGTCAAAGGAAAGCAGTTGTCACGCTGTGAGATTTTACTTTGGGTGAACTTTTAATGCTAATCAGTGAAAATAAATAGTTTTGCAGGCTTATATGCACTTCAGGGGTTTCTGAAGGTAAATGTCACTTTATAGGTCAAATAGCAAGTTTCAGTTTGATTTGTATTGAATTCCAGGTTCTTATTCCAATGACCCGCTGCAATTCTCACAAGGAAACTATCAGAGGACAGGTGAAAGTCAGAAACTCCGGAATCTACACGCTGATATTTGACAACACATTCTCCAGGTGGGTCCCACCTGAGTGTAAAAGGTGAAATAAGTGTGGTTTTACAGTCTGTGGAACTGTTCAGACGTACTATTCTTGTGATGTTTGGAAGGAGGTGTGAAAAATTGCTCCCTGCTTACCGAATATCTTCAACCTCGGTTTTGGTTCTTGTTATTCTTTGTTTACTTTTTCTCACCCCATAGCAGAATTCCATTCTTGTCTTGACCTCTGAGAGGGTAAATGGAAGTAAGCAAGTAATTTGTGATTCTTTGCATGATAGTTTAGTCAGGATCTTGTTAACAAGAGACCTGACAGCCCATGTGCAGACAGATTTGTTTTTAACACCAGTCATTTTTTTTGCCTAAGTATAAACTGAAAGATTGAATAAATTTTTAAGACTTTCTGTCTAGTTGCCTTCAGCTAACATGATCCTCTTCCTTTCCTTTTTTTCTTGACAGATTTATCTCAAAAAGAGTGTTTTATCACTTGACTGTTGAGCGACCTGTCATCTATGATGGAAGTGATTTTCCATAGCCTTGAATATACTGTGTTATTTTTAATTAATTTTTTAAGAAATGCTATTATTTATGTACATGTAAGCATTATGATGACCACTGTTTGAAGATTTTGAAACTATGCAATAGTTATGATGCACTTAGAGAACATGTATACATTAGAAGAACAAAGCCTTTTTAGGAACACTAATGGTTCTGTACTGTGTACAGATTGCTCAAAAGCCATGTTGTTTGATTTAGCAGGTCAAGTAATGTTCCAACCGTTTTATTAGTTTTTTTTCGGTGGGGAGAAAAATAATTGTGGAGGCGTCTAAATGCAAACTGAAATTCTCTACTGAAGATTGAATGACTTTTCTTCCAAAAATATCCTTCAAAAGGAAATTTAAAGAAAAAAGTGTATTTTTGTTCACCTCTTCACCGAGGAGTAAACATAACCATTTCTGTTCTGCTCTACTGCTCTTACAGTCGGAACAACAACTATGCAATACTCCAGTCTTCACAGGCATATATTGTAATCCATCTAGAATTTTTTATCTTTTTTCAATTTTTATAAACAGCAAATGTAGAAGTTTTTTACATATTGCACTAAGATTTGGTAAGTCTTAACTGGCTTTTATAAATGCTTTGGTATTGCATACCAGTTACAAAGCAATAAAACACGAAGCAGCAATTCCTTTCACTTTTGCTCACCATACTCTGTAAGTTGTTCCACTGAAATCAGCTCTTGTGGTGAGTACCAGGGGCAGAATCAGGGGCATAATTTGTAGAGTAAAGTACTGCTCACTGTGTGACACTAGAAAGAGGAGCATTCCTTTTTCCTGCTTTAGCACCTTAGTCATCACATTCACGTGAAAGCACAGTCTCTGAGGAGGCCAGCGCTGCTCTCTAGACTGAGTGGAAGGTAGCAGTAATGGTTGAATCAGTCTCAAAAAGTCCATCTGACAGTGAATGCACAGCCAGCCCTAATGAGCTCTCCATGGGGGATCTGATTCTACAACAATACAGCGGTTGTTTTAAAGTAGAGATTCACCATACAAGTGTTTGACATTTACACTGTAGCAGCTAAGGCAGAGGGAAATTTCTGATTATAGAAAAGAAATCATTACTGCTGATAAAGGTTGCTAATCATTCATTCCAGTTGTTAACAATATATAAGTACATTGATCTTTAACAAGACTGTGAAAGAATGACTGCCCTTCATGGGCACCTGTATTTGACCACCACAATGACCACCTAGACTTTAGGTCACACATTCAGGGCTTTCTAAGAAGGAATTGCAGCCTGGGTGGTGCCAAGCCTAAGTCAGGGGGCCTTCAGCCAGGCTGCTGGCTCCTGGAAAGTTTTCTCTTCAGATGCTTCTTCCCAGTACAGGAGATGTGCTGTGCTGGGTAGAGGGGTCAGTGAAAAGTGCGAGCTGGCTTCCTCCTCCTGAGCTAACAGGTTACCACGCAGTTAGACCCGTTCCTGGCTGTGTGCACGAAGATGAGATGGACAAGAGACTGAAACAGGCAATAAACGACGCACTGAGCCATTCATGAGTTATGGCAGATTTCAGCGTCAAAGCTGTGCTTTATATTTAATGAGGCAAGAAGGAATTATTTATTGCTTAAAAAGGAAATACTGTGTACCATATGCTATGCAATTTCACAGGGCTGTTACTGAAGTCTGCTGCAGTTTTCCTTTAAGCTTTTAGGTGTGGTTTTTAAAAGCGTTTTGCTGTTGTATTACTTAGAATACTGATCTTAATAGGGTATCTTTATCAAAATGCCAAATGTAAGTTAAAGGGACACTGTCAAATGTTTTAGGCCAAAACATGGTATCTCTGCTCAGAAGTATTGCTTAACTCTATTCAGAATTATTTGACAGGCTTGTCTCTGGATTTCCTCTGCATCCTAGTTCTTAATATTTTTTCATCAGGTGGCAAATATTCTTAAGCCAATGTTTATGTAATTCTTAAAGTGTATGGCTCCATCTAGTAAGCCAGATTTTCCTCTGCAAGTTTTCCATGTACACAGTCCTGAGGCTTGCTGAAACTTGTGTTTGGGAGGAAGGAAATAAAAACACTGGATTATGTTTATTTAGCATTTCAGTCTTTACAGTACCATAGCTGCCTCATGAGAGTAGTTTTATGGCTTTTCTACTCTCTAAAAGAGGAATAAGAGGGGGAGCCAGGACCTGTAGTTTGAAGATGAAAAGAAAATGTTTGCTTTTAACAGGAGAGTATTTAAGCAGAAGTTTCAATAGAGGAAATACTCAAACGGTAAGGTGCAACAAGCATTGAAGCTGTCTGAAGGAACTGTTCAAGAGCAGGAAACCCACTGTGTCATCTAGATGAGAGAGACTTCCACCTCAGAGGCTGTGCAGAGAAGATAGTAAAGAACCTGTCTTTGCTACTAAGCTTTTGTTTGACTGTCCCAGAAACCCGATAGAGCACTTGTCAGAAGTGTAGGTTTGTGCAAGAGGTTCAGTCGAGGTCTTTATGTCCCCATTCACAAATAACCTGTTCATGTGAGTTATGCCTTTGACACTAATAAATCT
The DNA here is from genome assembly GCF_011077185.1 of Oxyura jamaicensis. Lineage (NCBI taxonomy): Eukaryota > Metazoa > Chordata > Aves > Anseriformes > Anatidae > Oxyura > Oxyura jamaicensis. The sequence goes on from NC_048894.1 coordinate 45,995,031, forward strand.
TTTTACCCACAGATATTCAGGTGTTTCGTTGAATTTGGCTTTCTATTAATAGATCATCCCCAGCAATGCAATTAAGGGAAAATATTTTTTTTAAAGTCAATCACAAAATTGATTTAAGGGATGTCACACCCACAGGAGAAAGAGTGTGTGTTGTGGCCAGCTTAAGCAACTGGGCATTTTTCCTGGGTACTAGAGCAGTGAAGGATAATATTTCTTTTTGTTATACAGAGGTTTGTGCAGAGGAAAGAATATAGTTGCTGTAAGAAAATGACAATGTTCCTTTACTCAACATTATTCAGTGTTGCTGTATGAAAAATCACTGAGATATATTGCACAAGGTTGTACCACAGTACAAAGTAGCAAAGCTACAAAAGCCTGACTTTGCTTCTTTTTTAAAATTGAAATTGCACTATAGTTTTAATTATACTCAATCACTTATATTGTAGCTCGTCAGGAACATCTTTTAATCTTAGCTGCCAAAGAATTGCATACCCCGTTCACATCAAATTTCATGTTCCACATGGAGGAAAAAAGATTTATGTATATATACCACAGTCTGTGCAGTCACGGAGCTGTAGACGGTTGTGTACTGGACTGTTTCTTGATGCTTTTTTTTCCTTTTATAACCTCAGGAATTAAAAAAATAAAATTATATACACTGAGTGTATGTCCCTTTTGTGCCATGTGGAGATAGCTTTGTCTGGAAGATAAATCAGGTAGATTGTATGACCTACTTCTGAGCTGGAAAAATGTTAGCAAATAAGGGTCTGTGCGTCTGGCTTATGTTGAATGGCTGTGGGAGGGAAAGAAATGCTGTGTGAGTCAGAGGCACTTTTCACATGTCACCTCTGCTCCTTGTCTTGAAGGAGGTGGAAAAAAAAAACGATTCTATTTGCATCTGTAGACCCAGACCCACAATGTGTTAAGCACGTAGGCTAACCCGACTTGCTGGGGCCATCTGAATGCGGTCAGGAGCACAACAGGCCTGTCACGATCAGTCATCACTGCTTTCTTCAGTTGCTGCTTATTTCTGTGTCCTCATGGGAGTTTTCTGCTGGGGGAGAGAGGCTGCGCTGCTTCCTGTCCCTGCGCTCCAGCAGGAGCAGCAGCCCCGAGCACCACGCTCAAAGGCTGCTCTACAATCAAGTCTCGGTGACGCCTAGCCTGGAGCAGAAGGGAACTGCAGAAGTTAAGTTTGCACTACCAAATCCATGTCTATGTGCATTGCACCTTGCTGTGCAGCTCTGCAAGGAAGGCTGTAGCTGCTCAAAGTCTGGGGGTAAGTCTCCAATGACCAATTTTTAGCCATACAGAACAACTTCCTTGGTGCTAGGGGCAAAAGGCTCCCAGCCCTCATGCTGTCTTACGTGGGTTTTAACCTGCCTGTTTCACAGCATGTACCCCAAATACTGGACTTGGCACGCCCAGCACGACATTCTGCCATGTGGACCTTGTGAAAACACATGGCTGCCACAAGACGACGATATTAGTCCTTGAAGTGTCACTCTGTGGTACAAATACAAGGTTTGAAAAATCCTATGGCCCAGGAGGCTTGGAAAAAACAGGCACTCAGGGGCATGGGGCTATGGTGTCTGATCAGTGAAACGATGGATGGTTGGTCCAGATCATACTTGGAAACGGTGGGCGTACGCACACCAAATTCAGATCGATGGTTCAGGTTTCAGGATGTATGTAACTGGACTACGCTACTCACTGCGCCTTCGGGTGGTGTTTGCAGCACCCACTGCAATCCTTTTTGCAGTTTTTCTGCTCTCTGGAAGAGGCGTTCCAGTAAAGCCCGTCCGTGTCTCAGGCAGGCGCAGCCATCCGTCGGGCGGCTTTGCAGAAAGTGAAAGTCTCTCACGGCTGTCCTCTCGCTTCCTCTCCCCGCACCGCAGCCAGGCTGGCGCGCCATGATGTGCAGCTCTCGCTGCGTGAACCTGCAGCGTGACCTCGTGCTTTGGCGGGTCATGGTGTTCCAAGAGCATGGAGCAACTCGGCGTTGCCTAATAAAACTTGGAAAACACCTCAAAAAGTGGTCAAAAACACTTGAGCCCATCTCCAGGGACCCTGGTAGATGGAGTGTGCCATGTCTTGTTCCTGGTGTTCCAGGAGCAGAGGATGCACGGCGCAGCCCGTGGGGTGAAAATGTGAGGACGGGGCCACATGACAAAATGTGGGGGACTGGCTGTGGGGTGGGGAGGGGGGCCGCAAGGCAGGGAGGAGGTCCCTGAGGAGCAGCCACCTCTGTGCAGAGCCCCCGCCGGGGACTGTGCGGCGGCAGGAGCAGCCTGACTCAGAGCAGGACGCAACGTGACCGGGGGATGACCCGGCGGCCCCGAGCCCACTGAAAGTTCACCGCCGTGTCACCAGCCTCAGCAGTTTCACTCACCAACCGAGCATGAGAATTTCCCACCACGGTTTTGCCGAGCGAAGGCACAGCTTCTACCTGCACGTCGAAACGCAGCTCCCCCAGGAGCCCATGCCTCATCGCCACCCTGCAGCTCGAGGCCACCGGGTGTTGGGTTTGCATGCCTGCTTTTTGGGAGGACAGCAGTTCAGAAGGCAGCCGGGAGCTGGGTAAGTCTTCTTGCTTGAATAATTGCTGTAGAGAGCAGTGCCAGGAGAGGGGTGATTTCCCAGGTAATATTTTCCACCCTTTCCTCCACAGGTGGGATTTTTTTAGGTGATCTGCTGTGTATATTTGAAGTTTTTAAAAATCTGGGGGGAAAATGGCTAAAAAGACTTATTGTGAGTGCTGAGGCAATTAATCCGCACAAAAGGGGAGGTTTGGGAGCAGCTCCCAGCTCGACATGGCAGCCAGGGCTGTCACCCTCGTGTGACATCTCAGGGGACATCTCGGGGGACACCGGCCGCCTTCACTGCTCACCCCACACTCAGGGTCCCCTATCACCTGTCGGGGCAGCGAGGAGCCCCTGGGTCGGAGCATGGATGCCCCCAAGCCATCGCACCCCCATTTTGTGCGGGGAGAGGGGCACGTCATTGCACTTCAGCGTGTGTTGCACGTCAGGTTTTAGGCTTCCTGACTTACTGGGAATTAAAAACATAGGGGAGGGTATTTGCTCCTTCTCAAACATGGATGGAAACAGGTTGTGTGTATGGGTGAGAAATTGGTACGGGCTCGTAGGCAAAGACAGCACCAGTCCATCCCCTCAGTGTGTGTGATGGCGCCTTTGCTGAAGGGAATTTCAGCTGCTACCTGACTTGAGCTCGACATAGATCGCAAAAATACCAAACACACATAGTAAAAAAATGCATGCATCTTTCACCATTTCCTTTGCAAAGGGAATAATAATAATAATAATATGAAACTAGAACCCCATCTGCCCAGATTTAATGCATTAGCTAGGAAAGTAGTGCCAGACCTTGCAGAAAACTGGTGTTTACCAAGACGCTTTAATGATTAATGCACAATGCAACTAATTTCTTCTTGAAGGAAATAGTCACCAAATGCCAAAGCAGATTAACATTGATTATTTCAAAGAAAGCCTCCTGAGGATTAAAATAAGTAATTAATGCTCAGGGGTGCAAGGGATGGGAATTACGATGGCAAGCAGGGCACCTGTGTCCTTATGGTGCCATCATCAACTCATCCAAAGTCCCCAGAGAAACTGGTGGCTGTGCTGCAGCACCTGCCTGCATGACCCTCTGCCTCCACCAGCCCAAAGAACAGCATCTCATCCAAAATGTCATTAATGGTAGGTTTGAGACTTAATGACTCTGTCTTACTGGTCCTGGGTTAAATGTCTTTTGCCACCCTAGCAAGGGTACCAGCACATAACAGGCAGGTTGTTGAATCACGGGTTTGGGGTTTGGGTGCTAGCATTTTTTTTCTCAGGGACAGAAAACTCAATATATCCAGTGGCCTTAAAATTTTATTGCAAGTTCTGTCTTGCCAATACAGAGAAATACAAGCTGCAGCAAATAAATTGAGCCTACTTTCACCCTACATCAAAGAGATAAAGTACAGGAGGATTTAATTCTGTAATGAGCATGGAAGATCAGCTTTCCTTTGCAACATGAGCAGCCAGTCCCATGGAGCAGAATTGTGTCCGCGTGTGCAGGGAGCAGCCTCCCCATGCTGAAATCAAGCAATGGCTGGCGAACGAGTTGATGTGGAGCTGGTCTTCAGTGAGGGCTTGGCTCCCTCTTGCTGCTCGCCGTGGCTGGGAAGAAGGCTCGTCCTGCTTCAGCCAGGCCTGCTGCTGCTGCTGGGCTGGTGGTTCCCTGAGGGGATTGCTATTTCAGGCCTTGGCTTGAGCCACAGGTGGGCTGGGTGCTTTGCTGTCTCAAAGGTATCTCTTATCCTCTGTCAGCTCTGCTTGCAGCACGTCCGGCTCCATTTTGCTGCATGGCGTTGAAGGTTTCACTTCCCTGCGCAGCGAGGCCTGATCCGGCCAGGCACAGCATGGAGGAGGTGTGTGAGGAGCCCTTGGTGGCCTTGCTGCCGCTGGCACGAGCTCACATGGACCTAGGAGGTCCATCCCTCCGCCGAGGCAGTCTTTGGGGTGAAGGAACAGTGTCCGAAAGGCCGTGCTTGGCACCCCTTATGCAGTACTGGCTTATACGAACACTTGGCATGAGGTAGGAACAATGGAGGAGGTCAAATGGGTGCTGAGGGTGAGCGAGCTCCTCACCCGCCGCCGCCCCAGCATGGCGAAGGACCAGTTGGAGCTGTGCTCCTGGCTGTCACACACAGAGGAGCACTGCTCCTGGCCCCTGGGCCTCCACACGAGCCTGGCCAGCGCCGTCCTGAAGCGCTCACCAGCGAAGACGTAGAGGAAGGGGTTGAGGCAGCTGTGGAGGAAGGCGATGCTCTGGGTGACCTGCAGGCCAATGTCCAGCCCGTTGGTGGCCCAGCAGCTGTACACCACCCCGGTATACGTGTTGATGGTCTTGACCAGCAAAACAATGTTGTATGGGAACTGAGAGAGGAGAAAGGCGGTGATGATCATGGTGATGATCTTCAGCGACTTCTGCTTTTGGCATCTTTTAGCTTGGAGGAGGGTGTTGATGATCAGGGTGTAGCAAATAACCATGACCAGGAGTGGGAGGAAGAAGCCTATCGTGACTTTCAGAGCCAGGACGGTAACCCTGAAGACCATGCTGACGTTTGGTGGGTACATCATTTTGCACACAGTCATGTCACCAACTTGCTTGCTTTGGCTGTACATGATCTCAGGGATGCACAGGCTGATGGACATCAGCCAGACTGCCCAGCACACGAGTTTGTTGTGCAGGAGCCGCCTCCGCTTGGAAGTTTTAGCTTTTGTTGCCTGGACAATGGTGATGTACCTGTCAAAACTGATGCACGTTAGGAACAGGATGCAGCTGTAGAAGTTGATCTTGTACATGCTGTTGACAACTTTGCACAAGAAATTCCTAAAGACCCAGCCATCAGAGGCAGCCTTGGCCCAGAAAGGGAGGGTAAAAAGGAGGAGTAGATCTGCAACGGCCAGATGCAGCAGGTAGTGGTCCATCATGCTCCTCCTGAAGCGGTATTTGAGGTAGATGAGAATGACCAAGGCATTTCCCACTGTTCCCACAGAGAAGATAAGCCAGAAAAATACAGGCAAGAAGGCTCGAGCAAACTGCCAGACCTGCCTCCTGTCACACATGAGCTCCGTGTCATTGGCGGGGTTCCCATAGAGGGACAGCACCGTGCTGTTCCTGTAGTAATCCAGGCTGGTCTTGCTAGGTTGGGTGACCTGTGGTGGGACACCAGGTAAATTCGCGTTGAGGTGGAATAAAGTATAAATTTGCCCCTCTCCACCAGATGTAGCTTAAGATCCCCAACATCTCCCGTTTTAGGTGGGAAAGCACAAAGGCTGCCACAATGGGTTTCACATGGATTGACATGCACCCGCACCCAAGAGAAGCTTCAAATGTGTAACAAAATGCAAAATCCCCAGCTTGCAATGAGGTACAGAAAATAATTCTGCATTACTGCTATGGTGGGGCAGCACAGTTGGCTTTTGTGAGTAGAAAACTGTTGGGGGAAGGAAGAACCGAGACTGCACAGCAACATCAGTGTGTACTCACTATGCTTGCAAGTGCCATCTTCAGCCAAATCTCAACTTGGTCTTGAAGGAGGCACCACAACCTGGGGAGGAAAGATAGGGGCAAAATAACTGATTTTGTTTTGAAACAGAACTCTGACTCTTTTATCTCAATTATTTTGTTTTTATAAAAAACTCATCGGGACTCATGGTTAGCTTTCTGACAAAGCTTTGTAACCCTGTGAAATGAGTCTGGACAGGAGATGAGAAAACCAAGCAGAAATTGATGTCACTGGTTTGAATTACTGAGATGTTTCCATTTTGCTAATAGACAGGCAGAAAAGATCCTTAATGCAATAAAAATTACATTTAGGCTAAATTAGGGCTTCAGCTTTTCTCTGCCGCTGTGCTGATTGCATCCTTTGACTTACTAGAGTCACTGAGATTTCATTTTTAATAAGATGTAGAGTCCCCAGTGCACACATTAAAAAAGAAAGTCATCTGAATGCACCATAACTTCCAAAAGCTTCATGAGAAAAAGCAACACGTCTCTCTCAAATTGTCTAACAACAACTAACAAGGAAAAGTACCTGCCTTCAGGGGCAGCTTGCAGTGTTAAAATATTTGCATCCTCTGCAGCGACCGATAACGGCATCCCCTGCACTCTGCCTGCAGCAACTCTTACCTGCAAGCCGTGGCGCGATGTTGGGCCCCCATAGCAAAGAAAAAAATGATATTTTTTTGTGTGTGCTGCAGATTGCTTTGTGTTGGAGGTGGGCTGCCTCCACAAAAAGCAGAGCCCGGTCACCCAGCCACCACCGAGCCCTGACTTTTCCAGGGGGGAAAACAGCCAATGCTCACGTTCATGTGTTTTCCCTTCAGTTTCTCCTGTGTGCCTGCTAAAAGCACCTGTGTTAACTGCAGCAAGCTGCAAGCAGCTTCTCTTCGGGACATTAAGTGGGTTTTTGGGCTGCTCCCTGGTCCAAATTGCCCCTCGTCTCTTTGTGCACTCCTGGGAGGGGGTGTTTGCAGCAAATGTTTGCAGGGTTTTGTAATTTGGTCCAACAAATGTAAAGCAGTCGTTTTCATCTATTGAAAAATGATTGCATTCAGAAAACAAAAATTGAGATCCAAACCTTACATTTTTTGTCTCCGTGGAGCAACTTTAATGAATACAAATTATCTGGGAGGGAGGTTTGCAGCATGAGTTCTGGCAATAAAAGAACATTAATCTCAGCGCAGAGAACTTGCTTAAAATAAACTGAAGAAATAAAAATAGATATAAACATGTGCTCATAGCTTTTTTTACATTTTCTATCAAGACCTACATGTAGAATTATGTTTTTCCCTTGAGGGTCAATTAAAGACATAAATTTAGTACCCGACTTATCAAAACACCACCCGTGCCCTGTACATAGCAGCTGAATTTCTGATGCGCAAAACTCAAAATAGTTTTTATTTATCCTCCTTTCAAAGCAGACAACGAGGGAAAGTAAAAATATGTGAGCAGACCAAAAGAAACCATCTGTATAACACCTATACATAAATACTAAGACAGAGAAATTAAGACCAGCTGTGGCCATGGATATATGAACGATGCTGGGCAGTGCTGCACTAACGGGTGGAATGGCAAAGCCTCTGGTGGGAACAGCCCTGCAAGGGTTTTTTCCCCGTCCCCATCCCCATCTGGTTCCAGCCCCTTTGTAACACACGGGCTCGCTCACATCACGGTAAATGCAGATGCAGCCAAAAACTGAGCTGGCTTTGTACCGTCCAAGAAGCAGCGCATCGCAAAGTCAGCCTCGCGGCAGAAAGCGCAGCGTGCTAACCACAGCGGCGGCCTCACGCTGGGGTTTTGTTGTCACTGCACTTGCTACGGATTATATTAATAACAGCAATAATTCAGTTTAAGGTATAGTGAGCTTTCAGATGCTCCAGCGAGTACTTGATTTTCTCCTGCATGCTGCAAGGAGACAAGCAGGGGCAGCTCAGTAACCAGAATTAGAGACCCCTTTCCACCTATTTTGGGGGGAAAAACATGGCTCAAGGCTTCTCTGCATGGCTCATCCTTCCCGGCAGCACCAGACCTGGCAGGCCCCACCTGCTGCAGCACATCTGCTCAAACATCCCTTGGCACGTCAAGACCAGCTGTCGAGGTGCACCATGCACTGGTGAGTGTGGCTAGCAAGAAGCAGCCAGCTCGCTGCCAATTTGTCCCCCATCACTGTTTCCAATATGTTCTTCTAGAAGCTGCTGCAGGACTCAGAGCTGCTTGGTTGGGGAAATTGCGGGAGCGCTGCGTACCCCCAGGGCGATGCAAAATAACTGCGTTGTCTCCTGTTAGTCTCCAGACCTACCTTGTGCTGCAACAGGAAAAAAATGATCCAAAGTGGGTGAGGTCGACAGCGAACTTTCCCAAAAATAAAAGGGCGATTTGTAACTCGGTGTCCTTTCTGCTGAGGCTGCACGTGGGAAGCAGGTGCCCTAAAAGCGGAGGTGGCACTCACCGGGAGGGTCTCTGGGGGGAGGTCAGCCCGGCCCCAGCGCCCCACTGCACGCCCTGCCTGCTCTGTGCACCGGGGCTTTTTGTAGGCTGCGCTGGGTGTGTGCTCCCGGGACGCGAGCCTAATCAAACCTCTGCGCGGCTGTTTTCTCTGTGGTTTAAATGGTTTAGGTGGCTTACACACAGATGGCATTTTTTTAAATTATTTTTTCTTTATTTCCTTTTTTTTTTTTTTTTGGTAAGCCCGTTCAGTAGCAAAGTGGAGACCACTCTTATCACAATTTTCTACTCAGATGCGCCAGGTAGCACAGGGCAGTTCCCAGCATGGCTTCATCCTAATGGAAATCCCCAAACAAGAACTGGGTCCCCTGGGGAGCCACCAGTGTGCCCAGGGAGTGAGGAGCTGGGGGTCCCATCCTGCCCGCTCCGAGCTGGCCCTCAGCCATGGTCCCCATCTGCAGGGCACAGTGGCTTAGTGCAGCTTGCCTGCAGGACCCAAGTGGCTCCAGAGGTTGTGTCCAGGTGTGCTGGGGTGGCACGGTGTGTACAGGGTGGGTGCAGGGCCACCTCATGAGGTGGGTGGTGAGAAGGGGGAGACGCAGGGCAGGACCGCAGGTGACGGCAGCGCGCCCTTGCTGGTGGCATGCCTCGTGGCACTGCCAGCCAGAGGACTGCAGCAGGCAAAACTTTGAGGAAGGCAGGGAGAAGTGGTTGATCGTGTGTCTTCCTCCTGGCAAGCTGGCATGCAAATCATGATTCAAGTTCCCTTCTCTACAGGAAGCCCAAACACCATGGTCTTTGCCGAGCTGCTGGATGGTGCTCAGCTGTGACTGGCGCTGGTTCCACTCCAGCTCCAGCAAAATTTCCAAACCTCCATTTGGGTACAGCTCCAACTACCAGCCAGGGAATTAGCGGGACAGCAACGACTGGCACCAGGCTTTGGGCTGGGCTCAGCTCTCTCTTGGCACCACTCTTCAGCATCGGCATCAATGCGGCCTTGGGGCTGAGTACAGCCATAGGGAAGGAGCCAGCATTGCCTGATGCCTGTCTGTAACAAATGAGTTAAATGGCAGGCAAGCAATGGCAGCTCTTCTGCAAAGAAAATTCACTTGTTTCCTTGGGAAGCTTTGGTAATTCTGACTGCAGGTTTCAGCAGCAGACCCTGGAGCTGTAGATGATGCAAAGGTAGAAGCCATTAGCACTGGAAAGTAATTTTGGTTTGAGTTTTTGGTAATCCTCGTTGCTGGAGACCCCAAGGCATTTCTAAATTGATCATGCATTGTTATTACCAGATATCATCCCTATTTAAATGCTGTAACCACTTCCTTTGCTCCCCCGGTGTGTGAGCAGCAGCAGGCGCTGCACTGGCTCCTTCTTTCGTGTCTGGAAAGAGGAGCTCAAGGCTGGGGATTTTCCACAAGCCAGGATGTGCCTCCAAGCCAGGCAAAGTGCCTGGATGGTTTGCAGCTGGAAGAAGAAGCTCCTCAGAGGAGCAAACAGGACTGGGGAGATGCATTTGGATAACTAGGATGGGAGAGCAGAGGTGGGGGAGCAGCTCTCAGCTAAGCCCAGGACTCTGCTAGGGAAAGCACAGGGTGCGGGCACAAGTTACTGGGGGCTGCCTGAGATCTGCTCCATAGGAGCTTCTCCTAATTCAAGCTACATTGGCCATGGGGGTAATGCAAGGCGATACAGAGTTGGGAGAGTGACATTAACGGTAGCAGGACAAAGGCATGCCCACGGGCAGATCCTCTGGTGTAAAATTATGTCCACAACCTCCGTTATCTCCTTCATGACCCTGAGCCCTCTGAATTTTAGTGACTTTAATGAGACTGCTTAATTCTTCACAGCCGCAATGATTTAACCTACCCACCTCATGCAGCCAGTTCCATTTCCCCAAATCTCTAGAACAGAGCATGGGCTGTTGTTAATCTTGTTTTTTTTTTTTTGTTTGTTTTTTGTTTTCCTGCCATGTGCCATTTATTGCCATTGGCAATGGCATTTTGCCCACAACAGTGGGAACTGAGGTGTAACAGCGTGAACGTTACAAATCTTTCCAAACTTCTGACGACTCAGCTCCCTGTTCACATCCTTGCTTTCTGCCATCCACAGATAATTAGCTCCAAACCAAATCTCGTGATTTCCCTCCAGCTCACATCGTTATGAAATCGGGCAAGCACCTCTGCTTTCCTCACAAATATATCACGTTCATGATTGTCAAAAGAACTCGGAAGTGTAGAATTTTTTTTTTTTCATTTGTTTAATGTATGTGGGAAAATAAAAAACATTAGCATTTCTTATGCGTTCTTTTTAACCTCAGGGCATTTAATTTAAGGCACAACTTGGTACCGATTTTTTAAACTCCTGATCCAGTCCACATACTAGTGGCAGAGATGTACTCAGCTTGATGCACTGATCAGGTGCTGGAACGATTTTGCAGAAATGGAACAAAGCTTGGGGTTACACCCTCTTCTGAGGCTGACCTCGAGGTTTCATCTTTCACAGTGAAAACTGTACTGTGCTTACACTAAATCTGACTTAAAATACACCCCCCTCTCCAGAAAAAAATACTGATTTTCCCCTCTCCAAGTAAGAGGGGCGCATTAGCCTGTGAGCGAACAACCTTTTAGATTTCACAGAGCCTTAACGCGATGACTTGCTTATGCAGGCTGTGCACTAAACTATGGGCCTGCCCAAGGACTCTGATCCTAGGATTTACTTTTCTCACCAAAGTCCATAACAAACCCAGTGCATTAATTATGCCAAGAGAAAGCAAGAGGGGAAGAGATCTCTGGACAGCGCGTCATATCAGGAGCTTGTAGGCCTGGACTCGGTGCTGTTTGCCGTGTCTCTCACCTCCCGTGTAATCTCTTTGCTTCTCCCTGCCTCAGTTTCCCCTGTCCCCGCAGCACTGGCAGCGTGCCCCTGTTTGTGCACTGTTCCTCACTCCTTGCAGGCACTCTCCAAATGCTGAGCCGGGGCTTGCTGCGGTTTCCTACGCTGAGCAAACAAGAGTATTGTTATTGCCATTCACAGCGGGTGTATAGAGTAATTAAAATAATCAAAACCGTTTGCGAGTTTAGACGTAAATTCTGACATGTTTACGACCTGCTTGTTTTGATGTCTTTTGAGGCTACACCATGTTTTCACGACTTCCCTCTACTGACCCAGTTGCAGGTGGAAGCGCAGGCCACATTTCTGTCAGTCTGGTCCCACACACGAGGTCCCTGGACTCCACAAAACAAGGTACGTGCTGCCAGAAACCACCTGCTCCATCCCTCGGGTGCACCTGGCTAGCAGTCTTGTCATGGGGAACGAAACAGGGCATCTCATCCACCTTCGGTCTGACCTCAGCCACAGCCTTTTTTTGAAACAAAGCTGAGGGTTGGACGTGGAAAGCCATTCATTCCAAAGTGCCACTTGCAGAAATACCCAAAAGAAAAGCTTTGACCGTCTCAGAACCCCATTCTCAACAAAAAGTTGTCTGTCAAGAAGAGTACCTGAGCTTCACCCTGGTGGTGCTCCTAGGTGGGCTCCAAGGCAGTCCCTAACCCATTTCTGACCAGACAGTCGTGAACAAGCTGCCATTGCGGGTAGCATGCGCTAGCTGTCTTTTCCTGAGGATTAAAGACTCTCTTTAATCGTTCTTCCCATCCTCAGACCAGCCGAGCTGTGTGGAAAGAATGTCTGGGCTGTGGCTCTCAAGCACTGCTATCATCACCAGCCTTCGATGCTATCACCAGAAAACAACCTTTACTATGTCCTGAAAGTCTCTGCCTTCTTTATATTTGCTTTTTAGTGTGAAAATGTGGGTCTCCTTGTCTGAGAACTGAGTTCAAAAATTTGCTTGATGAGTCACTTCAGTTGCCACCACTTTCTTAGCATTTACTCAGATCTGCACTCCTCTGCCTTGGCCTAAACTTTTGACCCCTGAGAAGCATTTCATAGTAGTTTGGGCCACTATTATGTCAACAAGGAACTAGACAACCTTCAAATATAAAAATAAGCCAGGTCTCAGAGAAGTCCAGTGCATAAAGCCCCAAAAAATCATACCTGTTTGGAGCCAGCTGTGGAAGTGCTGAACAACACCACGGGAGCAGCAGGAGAGACAGCTATGGGGCAAGCTGATCAATGTCAAACGTACAGATAATTTGCACATTTTTGCATGATAGTGCACAATTTTGTGCATTGCTAGGTTGCTAGAACTCTCTTTTTGAACAACAAAAAAAATCTCTTTGGGTGAGGCCCCAAGGCCTCATGTTAAGGTCCAGGGCTAAGTCAGGGGAGATCTGTTCCTCCATCATCCTGTCCTTTAAGTGGTAGTGCCCACATGAAGAGAAAGTGCCCCAGGAGAGAAAGTCTTCAGCCTGTAAGTGAGAGCATTCACCAGCAAAGCAGGGCCACAGCTGCCAACACACCTTGTCATACGACGCTGTAGGTCACAGCACATCAGTGCCTGAATGCAGTCAGCGATCAGAATAACCAGACTTACGAGGTGGCTTCTTGTTCAGACCCACGTCTGTTTAAAGCCTCACATCAGGGAGGAAGGCACATCAAAATACTGATCTGGGCTTTTTTCTGCCCTCTTCCTTAGAGAACTACTTTCACTGGGAGAGAGCACAGGTCTCTGGCTTTCCTCCTTGCTACACCATATCACTTAGCCTTCAAGCAAGACTCTGGGAAGACATAGCAGATGGGGTATAGCAGATAACCAAAATAGTCCATTGTTTTCCTTTCTGTAATGTTACATTTAAGAGAGGTCATCACCTTCTCTCCTACCCACAGAAAGAAGTAATTGAAGCACTTGGGAACTCCCAGATAAAAGGAGTGAGCCGTGCTAAGAGTAAAGTTACATCTGTGGCTGCATTGGCTGTACGGCCACCTCATTTTGCAATTCATCATAGGTTCTCCTACATCCTCCACCCGCTCAGTAAGCCACACTGTGGTTATGAGACACAGAGCTTGTGAAACTCCCTGTGTTGGAGGAAGGAACACAGAGGAAGAGCCATGTTAACAGATGAAGCGCTGGTTGCTCTGTTCACACCACCCAGCATATAAAACAGGCATTTTGCTTCCTGACATAGAAACCTTCCCAAAATATTCTTCCCCAGCAGCCCCTCGAAAGGTGCCATTGTGGGCTAGCAGAAGAGCCAGGTGGGACTGAACCAAGATGTGAGCTCTTCTTAGGACGTGTGTGTAGACTCACTGCCATTCTTTGTCAATATTATTTTTTTATTATATATAAAGAGAATGTTACTGAATGTTTCCATCTGGTATTGGGATCAAATTTGGCATCCCATGTCATCCCACCAAACTTACAGTCTGCCTGTACATCACAGGTGGCTGTGAAGCAGTTTCCACTGGAAATTCTCTGAGGAAACAAGCAACATGCTCACCGTGCTAGAGAAAGGTTGTACCACTTTGACTGCAACCTCTTAACAAGCAAGACTTTCACAAAAGGCAATGATAGTTTTGAGCTTTAAAGTGAAAAGTCTACCAAAGGAAGCAGAGGTCTCAACAGGACATCCTATGGATGAGGCGGGAAGCACCACCTTGCCCAAGGGACCAGTGAAGGCTGGACAGAGGATGACCCAGGCTGCACAAAGCTCCACAGTGAGCCCTCCAATGCCCAAGATTTCTCAGTGGCATTCAAGAGATTGCCAGAGAGCTCAGTAATTATCACCCACGTCTACTGCTGGAAGCTGTTCTCACAGCACCTTGTCATTGTAGTCCCAAAGCTGGGACTTTATCATCTCTGTCAACTTTTTATAGCAATGAGATCAGTGGGCTATTTTATATAGGAAAAGTTTTTATTTATCAGCTCTAGTTTTCCTTCCTCTGATTATATACAGTATTCCCATAGTTCTAGATTGTGCGCATTTGACTAATTTTCTTCTACCTTTTTCTACCTATTGTTCCTCTAATATATTTTGTTTCTTATTCACTTATTTCTCTACTGAATACTCTTTTTAAATCTCTCTTCATATGGAAGCAGCGCCAAAGATATGAGATCACTTTTATTGCCTGCGCCTATAATTCCAGCATACCTTACACGAGATGGGCTGACTCAATCTGCTTTAGATAGCCTAAGGAAGGATGCATTAATGTTCTAGACAGCAGAACTGTAGTATCGTCCCTGATGCTATTCCTTTTACATAGCATATACGTGATTTTGTTTTGTTTTGTCTTGTTTGTTTGTTTTCCACTTGCTCCACTTTGACAAGATGCTTCACTGATTTCAGAAGGTCCAGATCCTTTTTTTTTTTTTTTTTTTTCTGGAATCTGTAAAGATGTTGTAGAAGTATGCATTTTACACTTTTTCTTCTGCTCTTCATTCTCTTCATTGTCTGTAACTGAAAACTCAAACTTAAATACAGTAATTGAAAACTCAAAGCCAGTAAAAAAAAGTAGTTTGTGGCCAACATTAGAAGAAATATCCAGCAAATAAACAGAATGGCAAGGTACTTCGGTGACAAAGAGAGACAGTGAGGGACCAATATTTTATAAATTTATTATTGGTTGCATGGGTCAGGTTTTGTCCACCCTCAGGAGCAACATTAGCAAAAACATAAATTTCACGTAACTTTCAGTCTAGCACCACACCTGTCCATACATCCTAAAGGCAGGCAGTGAGATTCTCTGCCCTAAACTCAGCCCATATATAACAGGCACATGCGGTGACTATGCTACACAGCCCCACAGTTTGGCAATGTCCTGACTGGGGTGATTGCCCACCTCCAAGGTTCAGGCTGCCTGGAGAGCTCTTTTCCTCCCGTTTCCAGGCTGTAGGCACACATTGCAGCAGTTTGCTTTCTGCTCTCCCTCCGTTAGCTCCTCTTCATCTAACCAAGAGCCCAACACATCTGCCCAGACAGAGCCTGCAGGCTTGGTGCAGAATCATTAATAGTGGAAGCAAATGTGATAATAAGAAAATAGTGCAGCTGCTACATGCATCTTTTTGTCACTGCAAAACAACTTTGAAGGAAAAAAATAAAAATGAAGAAAACACACAGAAGTCGAGAAACAGAGTTTTAAATTATGTTTATATGCAACTTCCCCAATACATTAACTTTAATCAGCATAGCCATGCTTTGTGTCATGCTGAGACTTTGCGGACAGCATGGCTAAAATAAGCCTGCCATTTCAGACCCAAAATGTTATAGGAATTTAAACATTTGTACCACAAAAAGGAGGCAAATTTCCTGATTACACTGAAATTGTAATGTACAAGTGCAGAAACCTCAATGGTAGTACTCAGTACTGA
The DNA here is from genome assembly GCF_011077185.1 of Oxyura jamaicensis. Classification (NCBI taxonomy): domain Eukaryota; kingdom Metazoa; phylum Chordata; class Aves; order Anseriformes; family Anatidae; genus Oxyura; species Oxyura jamaicensis. The sequence goes on from NC_048894.1 coordinate 46,010,818, forward strand.
TAAACCATAGATGCTTTGCACATACAAGGTGTTTTGATGTGGGAATCTGAAAGTATTTTTATAAATTCAGTATGCTTCCAAACACCACCTCTGCAGGGTGCTGGAGCAGAGTCATTCCCATTTTACGGAGAGAAAACTGGAGCACAGCAATTTGTTCAGGCTGACCCAGTAGACAACAGACAGATCTAAGCCTATGAGTAATGATTCCCCACTGTCTTGGGGGGGTGTACAGACAGCACGAGGGAACAGAGGCTCTCTGGGGTTTACTTTATGCAGTCTTGCTTTATGCATTTAATCTGTAGGCATCTTCATTCCTTCGTCATCAAATTTAAGAAGATTGAGAGTGCAGCTGTGTCAGTAGACTAATGTATTCATTATTTCAATGTGTTTTGAAGACAAAAACTGCAAAGAACACAGACAAATCTGGTGCATTTCATATGAACTAAGAGGTGTTGGTAACAATCGTTACAAACAGACTAGACTACTTAGTACCTAATTTCTACCAACATTACCAAAAAATTGTAGAATTTGCATTGTTTTTTTTTACAGCTGTTCTGCAGAGATACTGAGAAAAAAATGCTGTGTTAACAGATTATCACCTATAAAAAAGCCCACTAAAAGTGATTTTTAAAGCCTGGGTATGAATAAGACTGATCCTTTCATGTTTTTTAAAATGTTTCAAAGTCTTTATGTCTGAGTCCACATACATGTTACTGTTGCTGGAAAAACATTCATTTCATCATTGTGTCTTTTATCTGGTTTTAAAGATGATTATCATTGTGATATCTGTTTGCTGCTTTGGCTTTGTTTATTTGCTTCGTGGAGCACAAGCAAAACTAAACTAAGGAGTGTCCAGGTTTCAGTTTTAGTGAGTGCTAACCATCACGTATGCATCTGTCCAACACCACAACATTATAAACAAAGTTCCTTAACAGTTTCAGGTTATTTCACGTACGAGATATTAATCCATATTTGAGATCTAATAATCTCATTAGAAGCAAGAATTCATTGTGGCTCTGTAACAAGAGACTCCAGCAGATCAATGGATCTCAGTCTTTGTCACATCGGAGTGGTATCAGTGTTACCTAGGCAGATAATCAGATGCATTAAGTTTCAGCAGGATTAGTTCAGCCACATGAGCCAAATGAAATGAAATTTGCAGCATGCCATGCAGTAACACTGAATGCAAAAAGGTTTTTGTTATAACCTCCCATTCAGTTTGCTCATCTCCACCCAAATGTGAGGATTTCTGTCCCTAGGATGCTCATACAAGCCGGTGATACGGCATTTAGCACAGCAAGTCAGGACACAGAGGTAAAGGATAAGCAGGACACACAGGACACACAGTGGTACATGGCAAAATCTGTCTGCTGCAGCCAGGAGAGAAACCTGGCAACAGGTCAACTTTCTTTCTAGCTACAGTACCCTACAGCCTGATGGCTTAGCTTAGCCATATGTTTTAACTGAGATTAAAGCATCCTCTAGGACAAGCATGTTTGCAGCTCATCACTGATCATCCTAATTGGGAAAAAGAAAACAGGTGTACTTCAGGTAGGTGCCAGCCAGGGAGCAGAGCCCCCCATTTCCCTAATTCAGGCAGGGTTGTATCTGGATCACGGACCACTGGGTGACTTGGGCTCAGCTCTGCTGGCACGGTCCCCAAAGCAACTTGTGATCTGGAAGTGGTTTGAGGTGAGGGTGGTAACGCTCGTACATCCCTTACCAAGGCAGCAGGACCGTGCAGCTGCTGACTGAGCCCAATTTAGAGCATGACCGACTTACCAAGGAACAGAGATGCGCAAGAGGTTTTGATGTAAAATGGTATTCCTGCTCACTGCTACTGGTCTCAGTATTTCGGACCCAAATTTCAGAATGCATGAGCCCTCCAGACAGTATTTCTTACAGCTTCGTAGCACCTGAAATTTCAGAGGGCACACACAACTCCATTTGCATGCTTAACCTCTCGTCTGTTCATTATTGAGCGGGCTGGGATGCTATCTTAAGATAAACAGAGAAACCAACAGCTCCCAAGCCAGAAATTTTTTATTTCCCGATGACATTAAAAAATAAAATAATAATAATAATTAAAAAAACAAAACAAAACAAAACAAAACAAAACAAAAAAAAAGCAAGCAGAAACATCACAGAGATCGCAAGAGAAACAGAACTGAAAGGAGCGCTCGTTGCCCCTCCGCCTGCAGTGCGCCCCCCTCAGGGCGCCCAACGGCAGCCCGCCCCGCACCAAGATGGCGCCGGGCTGGCCAGGGGCCACGGGACGGAGCGCGCATGCGCATACCCTGAAGCCGCCGCAGGGCCGCGGCGGTTGCCCGGGGAAACGGCCGCACGCGGCTGCGCACCGCCGCGGCAGGGAGGACTAACGGGCGCCGCGAGCGACGTCAGCGGGCCTCCGCCACTAGGAGCGCGGCGCGGGCGCCGGCGAGGTTCCGTTGCCATGGCAACGGGCAGGCAGCCTGGCCCGCCCAACGGCCGCCCCGCAGCGGCGAAGGCGTCGCCATGGTGAGTAGCGGGGCCCGGCCCGGGCCGTGCGGCCGGGGGCAGCCGCTGCGCGGGGCCGTTCGCTGCTGCGGGGCGGCCGGGGGCTGTGCCTGCCTTTTAGCGGCCTTCTCTCAGGCATTAAAATAGGCACGTACGTGAAGGGCTGCTTGGGCAGACCTCAAAAGACTTAATCCTTCCTAATGTGTCCTGAAAATGTTTGCCTCGGGACAGCAGGCTGGTGGGAAGCGATCTGGTGATCGCTGAAGGTTTCACGTATAAACCAACCAAGAAACGTAACATACTGTCCAATGTGTTTTTTTAGTGCGCCTTTAAAAGTTACATTGTTCAACTACGTTATGTACATGGACATGCAATACAAAGATAAATTTATCCAACAGCATCCTCTCCCCTAAAGCTCCTCGGATTCTGATCCCTTATAACCTTTTCTTTCTGACTGTGATCATCTCCGATGTGGTATGACTTCTGGGTTCTGGATGTTGGTCGCTTGGGGGAGCACTTAAGCATGTAGGGGTTAGACATGAAAATATGGTTATTTTTTAACATACCTGCCAATACAACAATCCTTTGAAAGTAAGCGCAGAAACTAGTTGGGGGGTAACTCTTGGCAATACTTAAGTTCCTTTTTACTTATTTCAGTGTGTATTTGTATGCTTATAATGAAACAACAAGTATAAAATACAAAATATGGAATGCAGTAAGCTGAAGGGGTTGCTGAAATTGTTAAATTGTTGTATCGACCTTGCACAATAAGACTCAGCTCTAGCCACAAAATCAAGGCTTCAATATCCTTACCTGTATGCGTTTATCCTGTACCCTTGCATCTGCAGGCAGAGCTAGGCCTCAATGAGCACCACCAGAATGAAGCCATCAGCTACATGCGCTTTGCTCGTTTCAAGCGTGGCCTGTGTCTCAAAACAGTGGATTCTTGCTTTCAGGACCTTAAGGACAGCAGGTAACACAAAGGGGTTCTGTCTTACATGATAAGATGGGGGGAGCAAGGACAGAGCAGGATGCGCTGGAAACAACTGCAGGTTTAAATGCTTTATGGGGTAATTTTTTCTCAGTTTACATGTATATATTCTTACTGAGGAAGAAAGACCCAACTTTTCCAAATGTCACAAGTCAGTTCCTTTTAATACTGAGTTATTTGGATTCTTAGGAGACAGAGACAGTGTGACATTTCTCTCTATCTTATTTCTGGTGTGTAAATTTGATGCATGGCTATAGTGGAAGTAGTATTCGTGCTTTTTAAGTTACCAAGATAATTTAAATGTAAAAACAAATTAGTAATGTTGTTGTTTAATAACTAATGACAGAGGATGTTTTCAGGAGGACGTTTAATTATATACAAGTGATGTGTAGTGGGGTCTCACAACATCACAAAATTGTTATCTTGATCATATATGACTCACCTTGACTTCTCTGTCTAGACTTGTTGAGGAGACCTTCACAGTTGATGAGGTGATAGACATGCTGGATGGGCTGCAGACTGTTGTACACAGTGAAGTGGAGTCCGAGCTCATAAATACAACTTACACCAATGTTTTACTTCTGCGCCAGCTCTTTACGCAGGCTGAGAAATGGTACCTTAAGTTACAGACAGACATCTCTGAATTGGAGAATCGGTAACATATACTGGGCTATATAAAATGTCTTTCAGTAATAAGAAAACTTCCAAATGTTGATTATTTGCATTCTTTTCCTAACCATAGAAACCTACTCTTTTCCTGTTTTATCAATGAGAGGTTAATTTCAAGACTTCTATCTGTAAATTAGTGAGATACATGATGCTTTCAAATTTGTCAGGAAGATGCTTTTATTGATAATGTTCATACTCGATTAATTCATTCATTATGAGCAGCTAGTAGGGTTAGACTAAAAAGCATGTATTGTCTAAGTAGATTATATTTAAACCGAGGATGCCAAGTGTTGTAATTCTAATGCATCTTCCCTACCATTGTATGATGTTACCTGCAGCATTTTTTGCATTTGCTTGGGACTTCATCCCATACTTCTAAGGGGAATCAGATAAGCAACAATGAGCATCAGCCTGGTAAAATGTGTATCATAGCATAGTTCATTTAGTAAATAAATGCCTCCTTTTTTTTTTCTTTTTTTTTTCTTTTTGATTTCAAGAGAACTGTTGGAACAGGTTGCTGAATTTGAGAAGTCAGAATTTACTTCTTCAAACAAGAAGGTAGAGTTTTATTTGAAACTATAATAATCAAATGCCATGTGGTGTCATGACAGATGTTTTAAATATTTTAGTGCTGCATCTTGGGTGTGGCTCTGACTTACCTTGTATGGTTAACAATGCATCTTATTTGTTTTGTAGCATAAATACATATTTAGTTAATACGTATTATATTTGAACACTTAAAGTAAGAATTAAAATTATTTTGACCTCTGTATATATTTTTGATGCTTAAATATTTTGGCTTTTTTTCTTAACTTTTTTTGTCTTTTGGTTATTGCAGCATGGGTAGTCTTCTATAAACTCAAGTTCACAATCCTTTTCTGATAATATGTAGTATTTTTGTTTATTTGGAAGTGGCATATGTAATTTAGGAGCCAAGGTAACAGTAAAAAATTAACTAGACAATCATTTGTTTGAACTGACTATTAATTGTTATTTTACAGACTAAATGAATACTTTTCTTCCTCCTAGAATTCTGTATAATGTAATTTTTAAACATTTATTATTTCTTTAGCCCAGTGCAGATCTCATTAAACCCAAATTGGCTCCAATAAATGAAGGTGGGTCAGAGCTGCTAAACAAGGTAAGGATTTGTCCCTTGATGCAGTTGTGGTTGATGACTGTTCTGACTGTTCAACTGAACTGGAATTACTCTGGACATACTCTACAGTAGTATGTCTGTAATGTCCCCGTCACTATTTCAATGTCAATGTAACATAAAGCAATATAAAGCAATGTAACATAAAGCAAAATGCTAATAAATTAATTTTGTAAAGCATCATCTATTTATTGTGTAATTACAGCCTTGCATGTGTATTGCAATATTGAACTTCCTTTTGCAAAGACATTTTGGGCTTTGTAATTATTTATTTTTCCATTTATGAGTTTAATTAGTAGAAACCAGTAAATAATTTGTTTTATGAGGCTGGCTTTCCAACAAGGAAATAAATTAAAATGTTTATCTGGCTGTTAGGTTATTGGGCATGTTCTTTGTCACTGGAAGTCAATCCTGTTACATGCAGTCTTTTTTGTTATTGTTGTTGTTAATAGCTTAAATTCCTCCTAAAAGAATAGACTCTTCAAGAATTTGGAATTTAATAATTTTGTAAATATCTGATTTATTTCCCACTTGTTAAAGAATTTCAGAATAATAAGAAACATTCTTATATTAATGTTTTCAATTGTTTTTATTGTGTAATGAACTCATTTAGTACAATCAAGCTCTTTTTAAAATGTCACGTTTCTTCCAATACACTTTTAATATATGGGGAATCCAAAAATTTTGTGAGGAGTTGTGTTTTCTGTCTTCTAACCTGCATTACCAAATGATCTATCAAGCACAATGTCTGAATCAAGTTGTTGTTTCCTTGTAAAATAATTAAAACATTGATCTTAAATGTATGTTATGGCTCAGGGTAGTTATTCTTCAAAAATAAATTAAAAATTTGTCACACAATGGGTTTTTGTAGAGCACATACATCTAATGATTTTTTTTTCCAAAAATACAGTTAATTTATTATGACTGATAAAATACACTTATTTTATATAACACCACGCTCAGGGGCGTGGTTTAGTGGGTGATGGTGGTGGTAGGGGGATGGTTGGACCAGATGATCTTGGAGGTCTTTTCCAACCTTAATGATTCTGTGATTCTGTGATTCCATGTGACACAGAATATAATCTGAGTTAACCTGGTATTTGTCTCTCTTAAAACAGGAACCATAAGTAAATTCTTATCTGCCTGTTGATTGAAAATACAAGCAATAAGCAGCAATGAGATTTTCATCTCTAACCATGCAATTTGGTTTATTGAGGATCTTGATACAAGATGCTGAACTGGCAAATCCTAATTCAGTAAAACACGTGCTAAATTTAAATGAGAGGTTCTGTAGATTACAGTAGAACTGGAGACTTAAATTTCTTGCTGACTGAGGCAGAAAACCCAATAATTTGCAAGATAGGCTTTACGAAATCAGGAGTCCTTATCAGCAAGGCCATTTTTATGAGCATTTACAAGCCTGCTTGCTTTCAAGTAAGAAAATAGCTTAGGAAGTATTTGGAAAATTCAAAATAGCACGAGATTGTTCACAAACTTTCTTTTTTATTTGCTCAAAGACGGTTGCTTGTCTCCAAGAAGAAAATGAAAAGCTGAAGACCAGACTGAAGACAATAGAAACACAGGTATATTTCCTGTAAGCTTGGGTAATTAATACTGTTTACATATTAAAGAAATCAAAATAAGAGTTCCATGACTATTATTTTCAAATTTTCAAAGTTTTCAGTTAAAATATATTTACTTTATAATGTATCACAGGCTACAGCTGCATTAGATGAAAAGTCCAAACTGGAGAAGTCACTGAAGGATTTACAGATGATCCAGGGAGATCAGAAGGTAAATATGACTAAGATTTGGGTCTCTCACTACAAGAGGGTCACTGAAGTGCTGGAGCATGTCCAAAGAAGGGTAACAAAGCTGGTGAGGGATCTAGAGAATGAGTCTTTTGAGGAGTGGCTGAGTGAGCTGGGGTTGTTTAGCTTGGAGAAGAGGGGGCTTGAGGAGACCTAATTATACTCTACAATTTCCTTAAAGGAGACTATAGTGAGGTGGAGTTCGGGCACTTCTCCCTAGCACCAAGTAATAAGGCAAGAGGGAATGACCATAAGTTGTGGCACGGAAGGTTTAGGTTGGATATTAGGAAAAATGTCTTCATTGAAAAGGTTGTGAAGTATTGGAACAGGCTGCCCAGGGAAGTAGCTGAGTCACCATCCCAGAAGGTACCCAAAAAACATGTAGAAGTAGACCTTCAGAACATGGTTTAATGGTGGATTTGGCGGTGCTGGGTTAAAATTTGGACTAGATCTTAGAGGTCTTTTCCAACCTAAATGATTCTGTAATTTCCACCCCGCTCCCAGTGTTAAATAATTACTACTGTTGCCTGTACATCTGAAAAGTAGGTCTGTATGCTGTGTTTCTTTTATGGCAGATGCAAAATTTCAGGTTAGTGTTGTCACATTCCTGCTGACATTGTCTAGTTCTTGCTGGACTGTCAATTAGCAGATAGTCCAGTATGTTAGCTTATTTTATGACATACATCTCGTGTCACATAGATCGTGATAAGTTACTATCAGAAGTATTATTCCAGATACTGTCAGGGAATAGTATTCCAGAATACATATTCTTAAGAGCAATGTTTGCATTAACAGATAAAGATTTATTGCTGTTTTTCTTCCTATTTAATCTGGTGTTTTGTTTGTTTGTTTGTTTTTGTGGCAAAAAGAAAACAATAATTCTTTCAAACATTTTCACACTTAACTTGATATAGACGTATACAAGTCAGACTTGTTTCATCTCAGTTCACATTTTATAAGCCTAAATGCTTAAAGATCTATCCCGATCATATATTCCTAAACATTAATTGAAGTTTATGTAGTTCTACTCATATTAATGCACTGTCAAAATGGTTCACCATAGATTTTTACTACCCGGAAATTGTTGATCTTTTCTGCAAATCATGATTCAAACATGGTGAATTGTTGCTTCAGAAAAGAGCATGAGAAAGTAGAACTCGTGTAAAAATTGACAAATAATCATTTCATGTCACATTAGGGTTTTTTGTCTGTTCCTTTGTTTTGATAATAACTAGATTTTTCTAAAGTTTGTTCATGTTCAGTTGTTTCTTAAATCTAAAACATTTACGTTCAAACGTCTGACAAAATTAGAACACCTTAATCCTGTTGTTTTGAGAAACTTTTTTTTTTTTTTAATTCCTGCCATATGTACAGACTTGAAACAAAGTTCAGTATCATAAAAATTTTCGTTTTAATTTTCATATTGTAATCCTGCTTTCTTTTTATTTTGCTTTCTAATTGGTTTATGGTATGTACTTGGCTTTCTTAGTATGTTTTAGTAACTTCCAAAATCTTTATCCAATAAATAATATTTAATAGGGAACTGGTATTGTCTTTCAGGCAAATATTTTATCTTTTTTGTTAAGCCTTGAATTATTAAAGGTTTAATATTAGAGGGTTTTATTAAATCCTGGATAATCATGCTTGTAGTTTTAAAAGAATGGGAGCAAATCTCATCCTACTTTTCTGGTTAAATATGAATGTCCTGAATGTCAGGGTGGTGACAGAGTTATCTACAGCTTTCATGTTCTAACTTGCCCTCTCTAATCTGTCACCTTCTTCTCCAGCTCTTACTTTCTTTCTGGGCATGTATATGCGGTTGAAACTAGCTAGCAGATACAGCATAGACATATACAACTGTATTTAGTTAATGATTACATTAGTTGTTTGGAGAAAATGCTAAATTTTATCAGGTTTCTCTTCATATTTTTATAAGATGGGTGTCAATAAAATTAACCCAGTTGTACATTAAGCAGTAGTTCTCAAACTATCTTTAGACAAACATGTCATGAGTGCCAAACCACATTTTTTAAGGACTAGCTGTTAGCTCAGCAGACTTTGTCTATTTTATTTTCTTTTTTTTAATAGATCAATACGGTTCCACAGGCCACGTGCGGACCACACTTATGGAGCAACTGCTCTGTTGGATCAGTCTAGCATGAGGATTTCGAATTTTTGTGCCATTTTTTCAGTACTACAGTTCAGAATAGATAGGTATCTATGCTATACATACTAATATACTAAACATAGACAGAGGAGCAGAGCTTCCTTTGTTCTCAAGTTTTGTGCTTCTTACTGTGCCAGTGGTTCAGCCTCATCCTGAGTCATTAGACTTTTGAGAGTTTGAAGTCCAGTTTTTATACCTGAGAGGGTTTTTTTAAAACGGAAATCCATAGAACAGTTACATGAATATAATGTTTTGTGACCCAGGACTTTCTAGAAAAGTTTGGATTGTTTCATCTGACAAGGAAAACGTAAAGTTGCTTCACAAGCAACTATGGAGGCTCTTCTTGTATTTCATCTGAGAACAGTGCAGTATCGGTACCTGGCTGATAATATGATCCTTAACGTTTTCACCCATTCCTACAAAGCATTACCCGAATGGCTTTTAAAACAGCTGCGATATATTACCCACTTTAAAAACACATTATAGCATAGATGATGTTTTAATCTTACTCTGTAACTTTCTGTATGCTGAAAACCTTGTGATATGCTTCATCATGTGCCTAATGCCTAGAGAAGTAAAACAAGATCATGAAATCCCAGCTAGTTCAGCTATCTTTAAAATGCATTTATTTACATGCAGGTTTTTTAAGTTAAAAATTTTGTAGTGCTTTAACTAACTTCATTAGTTAACTCACTTTCTAAAATGACTTTGTTAATTAAAGCACTTCTAGTTTATGCTTTACAGGAAAAGAGTGAACATTATTCATAAAAATTAAGGTGTACCTATTTTATGTGGAATTTTGCTTTTGACACTTTAAATATTTCTTCTCTTGCATTTAACATATTTTAAATATTTCTTCTTTTGAAGACAAACGTAAACAAGGATATCACTGAACTCGAGAACAGAGTGGCAGCTTTGAAATGCCAGTTAGAGAAGACTTTGAATGATTCTACTGCAAACCAAAAATCCCTGGAGGAGAACTTGGTGATGACAAAGCATGACTTGCTTAAGCTTCAGGATCAGCTATCCACAGCTGAGAAGGTTGGCATTTCATTGTAATGTAAAGATGAGCTTCTTACTCACTTTTTACCTGATTAGTAAATTAAAAAGCACATGCTACAGGACACAGAGTTCACTGGGTCACATTGGTGCTAGTGTATTTTTTGTTATTTCTTTGGAAAATGTTTTATGTGTAGAATAGCAAAACCACAACTAACTGTGTGGTTGTAATGAAATTAATATTTTAAAATCACCTCTTTGTCTGCATATTCATTTTTGAACGAAGACAGTGTTCCCAGTCTTCAGAAGATTTTAGCCTGCTTTCCACAGAAAATGAAGCTTGTATTTCTCTCTGTCCCAGTAATATCATCTGAATCTACTAGCTGATTTCATCTAAATTTGAATAAGGAATAGAACTGCTATTCTGAAACTTGAGGGGGAAAAGAAGATCATATTTTAAAGAGTATTAGCATGGTTTTCATAATATGCACATAATATGTTGGTGTTATTATCATATAGGAATTAGAGAAGAAATTTCAGCAAACAGCTGCTTACCGCAACATGAAGGAAATTCTTACTAAGAAGAATGAACAGATAAAGGATCTACGTAGAAGGCTTTCCAAGTAAGTGGTGCTGTTCTGCCTGTCCAAACAGGATCCGTATTCTGCTCCTATTTTGTTGTTGTTGTTCTGTCTCTAAAGCAGACTGCAAATTTTCCCTTAAAAAGAATTTCTATTAGGCTGTTCCCCGATTTTTGACAAGCCAGTCCTTTTAATGGATATGAGTTGAATGGGACTGAATTGTGCATGCAACCTTAGCTATTGCCTACCAAGTAACGTAGTATGGAGGGGATACAAAATATTGGTGAGTGCGGTAGGTAAGCCCCCAGAACCTAGACAAAGAGATACAGAAGGGAGATGTACGAGCTTTACCTTTTTTCTTCCACAATTCCTGATGGGAATGAGAAGTGCATAGTATGTAAGCATGGTTAGGCTCATATTGGATAAACGAGGATACACCCTGTCCCTTATGTTGGGCAGAAGACCCCAATAGGGTCATTCTGCAAGTGGCAAGTGAGCATTGACAACGATGCCTTAGGTCTATGCTGTAGGAGGACAGAGGTGGAACTTTTAAACTTCTGTTTAAACTTCTGCTTGTATCTAGGGATTTGTGGGTAAATTCCAATTTATTCTCTCATTCTACTATTTGGTAAACTGGCCAATTTTAAAAGGAGCAAGTAATCTGGAAAGTATATACATTTATCTGTGCCCTAAGTCATGTGGTGCACCTTGACAGGAATTCATTGCTAATGGGAGCAATTCATTACTTGGGTTTTGTATGTTCTTTAGAGATAAAATGTCTCCTGACTATTTTCTATTCTGTTATTTATTTTTTCATCCTCAGATATGAGCCAGAAGACTGAGATACCAAAACCATCTTATCTATCAAAAGCTGCCATAGAGGGAAGATGTAGACCAGCGTTATTTTTTAACATTTTTTGTTTTGAATGGTTTATTCTATGTTTCTAGTGCTTAAAATAACTTCCTATTAATACTAAAAAAGATGCTGAAACTTCTACCTTACTACCTTATAGATTTGCAATTTATAGCTGTTAGCTTACATAGTCATGTTTTTAATTAACCATTGACATTCCTTGAGAAATAGCAAACAGCAACTTATTGAAGAACTGAGACAATTCTTTACAAAGAAAGGAGTTTATTTTTGTTAAGAAAAGAAAAATAAAAACAAGCACCAGGTTTTTATATTGTTGTCTCTGAGGTGAAAGCTCGAGTTATGTTTGTATAGTTCACATAGCCATGAAGCAGCATTATATGTGAAAATTGCATCAGTAAAAGTAAAAAGGAAAAAAATAAAAAAACATGCTGATTCCATAGCATTATTTCACACTGAATAGCTGATCCCTTAACAAAATGTGACCAGTAACATTTTGCTAGACCGTACTCATTGGGTGAGGTAAATATGCTTTAGAGGGGAAGCACTAGACCCTTTCAGATAAAACCACTTATTGGATCTATGATCTTTCCCTTTAAATAATTTGAAACAAATGTGAACATTGGAATACTGGTTCTGATTGTTCCAGTATTCTCAATGTTAAGATGACAATCTGAAAAATCACAAGGAAGTTGCTAATGGAGCAGCTTTCTCAGGAAATACGTTACTTTAGATATTTTCACCTCATTATTTGTAACCTCACCAGAAAACAGTTTACTGCTCTCAAAGTCTTTTATTTGTAATCCTCTGCCTTGAATTTATCTGGCAGCCTCTTAACAGTGCATTTTACTTGTTCATCTTTCTCTGTTCATATGTATGTTGTATATTTCTCCAAATAAAACCATTATGTTTTCAAACATCTAATATTTAAGGAGTTTTTCTGTTATTGCTGCTGTTGGTTTTGTGTTTTTTGTTGTTGTTGTTTTTATATGAATGTCTTATATTTCTTTTAAATATTTGTAGAAAGTACTGCCAGATCAGTAAAAGATCTTGCTAGAAATGCAGAGGTATAAATAACAGATTCACGCCCAGAGCCACACCCCATCAAACAGCAGTGAAAAAGTGTTTCAGTGGCAGGGCTGGGAAGAGGTGCTTGTGTCAGAGAAAATGACACTTAACAGTACTTGTTCTGGGAGCTGCTTGAGCTGCAATGGATCATTTTTCTTCACTCTTTCTCGAACAGGCAAAGTTGTTAAAATGGCTCTTTTAGTGGATTCCACAGTCAAATTTGCTGTACACTTGTAGTCTGTTGTCCTATTTCTCCCCACTGTTTTAGCAAGTATGGTTTGGAATAAAGTCTAGCATGTGTAGTGTGATACTATTGATGTAGTGTGACAGCAGGGCTTTGTGGGATGACGTGCTCCACATGAAAGGTCATTTAAATTCAGGAGAGTTTATTTTGTTCTTTGCATAGTCACAAAAATGTTATGTTCTTAACAGGGATGTACCAAAGAGCTTCCTGTGTTTCCTCACAGCAATTATGTTGACACCAACATGACGGCTTGTCTGGGTGAATACTGTGTTTTGCTCTGTAATGAAACTAATTTTAACAGGATCTGTTACTATTTCTAAAATGGCAAGCAAAGGGTGGAGAAAGGCTGCTGCTTTTCTCTTTTCTGGTGAATCCGTGGCAGTTGACTCAGCTAGACTATTAAATCTCTGATAGGCCTTCAGTATTTGGCTAGAAACCATTTCAACAAGCACATATGCTCTCCATTTCAGTCTCAATAAATGAGTAGGCCATAGGCTAGTGCAGTTACAGACCTTGTTATCTCTTCAAAGGAGTAAAGCAAATCTCACAGGGAGCTGTGCAGTGCAAAATCAAAACAATGACTTTGATTACCTATCTTGCAGATTGCCAGTTTAGTGAGTATGAGATTAGTGTGATTGCTGTCATTTGTATTGCTAATAGTTAAGTGAAAGGTCTTGCTTGGAGCTCTAGATAAACATACATCTGTCTGTCTGCCTGTCAGAGTAAACCTGGAGCATTATCCAACAGCAATGTTCTTTTTGTTGAGATAGATGTGATATTTTGAAGATGAAAATGACATCTGAACCTCTCCTGATCATGTCTGACATGTCTAAAACTTCACTTATTTCCCCACAGTGTAAATTCTAATCTTACTTTTACTAGCTTTTGTTCCTGGAAGTTTATTATACTGCTCAAATAGACGTCTTCTGCTTCTTCCACTCCAGCTGTTCCCAAGTTATGCGTGAAAGGAATATTTAAAAAGAAAATTTCTCCATAAGCAGCTGTTCTGCAGGAATTAACTCTTTTGTTGGTTGTTTTTGTTTATTTATTTTGTTTTCTATGTTTTGCTTGCAAACTGAAGAGCATTTTCTAAAGGAAAGAAATCTAGGTAGCTCAGGTTTGCTGGTATTAACTGTGACAGCCAACCAACAAATCTATGCTGCATCCATGACCTGAGTGCAGCAGTTGGTCATTAATAGATGAGTCAGCAGTGCTGCACGCTGCCTTCCTTATAAGACAGCATACTACCCAACATTCTTTAGCTGTTCATAAGGTACTCCTTAATGTTTTTTTCTCTTGTGGATAATAGCCATTCTTTTAATGTCATAAAATGGATGCTAATACATAAACCATAATCTGCAACAACTGCTCCTCTTTCATTTGATAGTCTGATGTCAGGACAGCTGCAATTTGGATACTTCCCACATAAGTAATTTTAGGAAAAGTGCGGTCATCTTTTTTATTATGCAGCCAAAATGTTTTTGAGATTCCTGAGTTTGATTTCCAACTTCTGGCATTCTCAAGGACAGCTCTTGTTTTCTGCATGGTATCAAATGCTGTCAAACCAGGCAAATGGTTCTTTCTGCCCCAGGAAATGAACATGAATCATCCTGGGGTGTAAGGTGGCTGAATGGATTGAACTCAAAAAAATTGAAGCTGCTCAAGGAGTGAAGGCATTTAAAACGTAATAAAAATGATTTAATGTCATTTCCAGATAAGTTTGCATGTAAGCAAGTAAGAAATATTTAGGGCAATTTAGTTTTTCAGAGGATGGGTCTGAGGACTGGGTGAACTAGATGCAATTCTCTGAAGCAGAACTGCATTGAGTACACCTTCGTGGAGGAAATACCCTAAAGATAAACACCGTCAAGAGATGATATCTGTGGTGCTAGAAAAAAGCCAGGAAAGAGAAAAGAAGGACTCTGCTCAGGCATGTTTTCTTGGGTATAAGGCCTCCATAAAGATGCTTTGTATTATCAGTCTCTGGAGACTGAGGTAGTGCAAAATGGCTTTAGGATGTTTAATGGGGTAGGTGTAAGAGTTCAGAGTACTGACCTCAAGGATATCCTCTACGGTTTGTAACCAAGCAGCAAGAAGTAGTGATAAGCAGGAGGAACCATTGCAATCCAGCAATCCTAATAGCTGCTTAGGGAAATAACCATACTCTCCAGCTACACCTGGAGCAAGCAACCAGTGGTGTCATGGCCTATGGGCTGTCAGAGATCTGGAAATCCACCTGGATTCTTTTTCTGTCATGAAGTGAAGAAACAACAGCATGTGCTACCATACGTGGGAGCTGCCATCTTGTCTGTATAGCGGCTTTCTTTGACAGGATCACTACCACGGACAGATACCATTTGCAGAGACTCCTCCAGTGGCTCCCTTTGCTCATCATCTAACAGGCTAGCAGCCAGCACATTTCCACAGGGAAGGCAGCGCCTCCAGGAATGGCAGGTACTGAACACCAGGCATGGCCCCTGCTGGCACTTCATACCCCTCTCATGTCTGGCTGACAAAGGTAAACCCTCTTGTGGTGGGCTTTTTTTAAATCTAGGGGACATAGTCCTAAATATTGGTTGGGGCTTTATATAGTAAAGGCTCCCAGGTGGAATTATCTGAGAGGCCTCTTCCACTGCTGTGTATTACTCCTCCTTCCCTTATTTCCCTCTCTTTCAGCCCTAAAATAAAATAAGGCTTCTCTCCTACCCTTGAATCACAGGCCCCAGCCTGTTGCTAGGACCCAGACTCCCTTTCTGTCTGCATTTTACATAGCTGGGAGGGGTGCTTGGCTTCTTACTGTACTGACATCAAGAGACAAAAGACAAGGATATTCAGTTGGCACCTTCAACTAAGTAATTCAAGTTTTGCTTCAGTGAGAAATGGGATTCTCTGCTTTGTTTAGCACCTTCTGATTAGGTTTACAGGGGGCAGCTCTCATGCCATCCCTGGCCTGCTCTGGGGATGAACCCCTACCATTTTTCACCCATTCCCCCTGACACACACTCTTGAATTCGTGATATACAGAGGGGGAAAAAGTTCTTACTAATCATCCTTTAACATGACCAATGAAATGATCAACATTTCTTGCTTATCTATTAAAGACTTATCTCTGTTCCTCCAGATAAAGCAGAAGTCCTCACCCAACCTAAAGGAAGGAAACCTAAAGAAGATAAAATCTTGACTTGCATCAGAAATAGCATCTTGATTTTCTGAGGTATGTGTGGAAAATCCTACAGCAAGAACCCAAGCTGTTTGTGAGACTGTCATGTATGAGAGAGGCAATGATTCATTTCATGTCATCTAAACTTCCTGATCTGGCCTGACCTGAGCTGAGGATGGCACACCTCTGTGCCTGCACAGCCTCCCACATCCATTAGTAAACTAGTTTGAAATGTAATGGGAAGGAGGTACAGAGCCAAGGAAATGTTTAACTTGATTATGCTCATCAGTAGCTGTAATCTATTCACACAGAAGCATCCCAAGTGCTGGTGATGCGCTATTTTTAAGGCTCTCCTTCCTGTGTGTTATTGAAAGCTGTCAGTTATTTATAAGAAATCCCACAGGCAGCAAGGGACATTTATTTTTTTAATAATTTGCAACAGTTTTCTTGATGTGGGATAGTTGCAACAGTTTTCTTGATGTGCCGTACCTGGAACTTCTCAGTGTGTCCTTCAGTTTAGTAGCTTTTGGCCCTAAAATTGCCTCAGGTTTTTCCTTCCAGCAGACTTCAGTGTTATCCATGTGATGTATTTCCAGGCGCAGCTGGCACACACAATTCTGTGGGCAAGACAGGAACAAGAATGCTGCAGAAGAAGCACAAGCTCCCTCAAAACTCTACTGTGGGGACATCTGGCAAACCCTGGCATTATCCAATGACCATACTAGTTTCATTTATGTGAGATTTATAAACCTCTTGCAGTCACCTTTTGTGGCATGCAAAAAAGGGCTCCCTCTGTCCCACTTTGTGACCTGGCTACCAGCTATGGCTGCTCAGCAAGTCACAGAGGCAGGCAACCACCTACACCGAGCCTGGTGGGCTGGGAGCTCTCATGGAGAACCTCTTGGGGAAGCTTCACCCGGACTTGTTCTGCTGGTTTCAGCAATGCTGCATGACATGTCCTGCAGTTTGGGCTTGTGTCCAGATGTCCCGTGGTTGGAGTTCTCCCCCGTGTCTGCAGCTGGGCACTCATCTCAGCTCTGCCAGTGCCCGATGGGGTGCTGCAGCGACGTGCACGGTGCTGCAGGGAGCAAGCAGCTGGTGCTGGAGGAGGGATGCTGACACAGGCAGGTGGGTTTTATTTGTAAAAGGGGCCTGAAAGGTGCCCAGTGCTGGCCTGAGAAAAAAGAAAAAAAAAAAAAAAAAAAAAAAGCCACATTTAGACAGGGGAAGGAAGCTGAGTCCTTGGACTTTTTCAGCCCTTTTGATTGCTGGAGACGCTGCTGGTAGCCTCCTTTGCTGGCAGATCTGTCTGCAGTGCTTGAGCTCAAAGTGTACCTTGGCAGGAGCCCAAGCACACAGGGTTCACGTCCAGACCTGGCACCTCAGCGTGCCTACAGACAGCCCAGGGGCCTCCTTGGGCCTTCTGCCTCCACAGTGGGCCATGGACCTTTTCCCAGTGGCCATCAGATGCTTGAAAGCATTCTAAAACAGCAACCCCTCAGAAAAGTTTGTCTGCAGCAGCGGGGTTTGAGCATGAAGGAAGTGAAGAGAGTCTGGGCTATGGCTGAAGTGGCGGTCTCAAAGCTACAGCGGGATGGGAACTTACATGGGTGACAGGGACAGTTTCAAGGGCACTTCTGGAGCTAGGGGAGCACGCTGGGCTGGCTGGGGTGAGCACCGGGGTGGGAGTGATGAATGCCCAAGGAAGGACCTGTTTAGGACAACAGACACTTGCAACGAAAGCCAGCTCCAACAACCACTAAAACCAGTCCCAAAGGTGCAGAAACATCTTCCCTGTATTTTCAAATCCAGGCTGGTTTCCCACTCACACGAACGCTGCTCCCAGAGGAGGCAGCCATGTGAGGAACAATTTTTCAGTATCACAAACCAAGCTACAGCCCCACTGTTATTTCCTTCCAGTGACAAGTTGGCATGTGAGCTGATAAAAATCCCTGGACTCACATCCTTCCCAGAACCACCAGTCAAACCCCAAGCAGCTATTCACCCAAAGTACCAATTTTATAGTGCTGTGTGTGTCTATAATCTATTTACCAGCATTCCTCCTTCAGTATGTGCCTGTTAATAAGATTAGTAATTAAAAAGCTTGATAGGAATTGGCAAGTGTGCCTCCACCTTTCCCTCCCCTCTGAGCCGGGTTGGCGTGGAGTCCGCGGCGGGGCTGGCAGAGCACCTGCAGGAGCGACGGCAGGACGGCACTGCCGAAGTCTCTGCCCGCCAGCAGGAAATGGAGAAATCCCGGCCGCTATGGGACAACCCCTTGCAGTTTGTTTTCGCCTGCATTTCTTACGCCGTGGGGCTGGGAAATGTGTGGAGGTTTCCATATTTATGCCAGATGTATGGAGGAGGTAAGGGTGGTTTACGTTTCTTGCTTTCTACTTGTAGGAGAAGCATGGTAAGCTGAAACTTCAAGTGTGTGTTGTCTGTGTTGACCCCACCAGGATCCAGGGCAGAGCAGGAGGTCAGGTTGTTTTGTCTGTGTGTTTCAGGAGAAAAGTTCTTTGTACTGTGCAGGCAAGAGACATAAAATACAGCTGGCTCTGCCTATAAATCTGTGTTTTGTTTTGCACAATACATTTACCTGGCAGCTGCCCCTAGACAGCAGCACTCATTTCCTAGAAGTACAATGAAGCAGTGGGAAGGCCCGTGTCTTGTAAAAGGGATGGAGGTAGAGTGGGAGATGTAGGTCCATATGATATTAATTTATTACTTTCTTGCCCCGTTAGACCATGTGAAGGCATCAGAAGCTAGTTCAGTTCTTCACAAGTTCACAGATGGGTATTTGAATGCAGTGGGAAGGGGGAGCTGCTTTCACTGATTTGATTTATGGATCTGCTGTAGCATTTCAAGGTGCCGTCATTAATGTTTTGTCTTTTTTACAAAGCCTTGCATTAGGTGGTGATAACTTGGCTGCAAGTCTATCCTGAAATTGGCTAAAACTCCCTAATCAGCAGGAGTTCCACTGCTAAAACCTCACAGGAAGTTTTGAAAGCAGGGAATAAATTGGTTGGGGCTAAAAAATATAATAATGATAAAATACCTTGGAAAGTCTATCCCTCTCCTAGGTCAATACTGGAGAAAGATGATGTCTATGACGTATGGCAGCCACATATGTTCATCCTTAGAAATGAAAAGTCAGTTAATTAGGTTAGTTGAAAAACAACACTCTTCTAGTGTATAACTACCACTGGTTAACTACCATTTTCTGAAGAATCCTCTATTTATAAGTTTTTTTTTTCTTTTGCTGTCTTTATAAGACATTCCAGTTTTATACAACTTCTCTCGTGCTGCATCCATTGTCACAGCATTGGACCCATCTCTCTCATGCATTAAGCGACATGATTAGTGTCTGCCTTTTTTACTTCTGGTCTGCTTATGACTTTTCTTCCTTTCAGGAAAGAAATATACCAACATGTTTGAGTGTTTTTTGCTTTTTTGGTGCAATGAACATTGGCTTGTAGCTTGCTTTTAAATGTGCAGGTGGTAGGATTTCGTTCGTGCTAGCTGTTGAAAAGCCAGCTCAGTGCTGGGACCACATCAGAGCTGCCCTGCAGGACTGGGTCAGGAAAAAACAACAGATAATGCCGTGGGCAAAACTACAGTAGAAGCTACATAATGCTGTGTCTGAAGCTTTCTTAGACATTTCAGAGAGCAGAAGTAATGGACGGGCTGCGATTCTGGGTATCCTTTTCTAAGCAGATAGTAATTGAACTGCATGTGATGAGTGCACCAACAGCCTCTCTTGGAGGAGGATGTCCTGAAGGACAGCAAAACTCAAAACTCTTATCAGACATCAATAGTGTAGTAGATGGTGAAAATTTTCTGAAATGTAACTAAAACTTGAACATTTGATTAACCAAATAAAAAGAATAACTAAATCCAAATATTTTCTGAAAAATCATGTTTTTATAAGTGTAGTTTCTCCCATAGTTTTGTCCCGCAGCTACATTTCCCAGTGGAGTGGCAGCTCTCCTTATTGTGAGTCTAAAACTCCTCACAGCAGGCTTTGCTTTTCCTAATTATTTGTCACTGCCCTCTTAGAAATTATTGAGAGGCTTTCCAGGGGTCTGCAAAACCCATGCAGACAAAACATTGTTCCAAGAACTTAAGAGCTGGCTATGCCAGGCACTGGGGAAATGCCAACAATTGCTTGTTTGACATCTTCCTTGCAGGGAAGCAGGAGCCAGCTCCTCTATTGCCCAGCAGAGCAATAGAGCCCTTACCACCCATGATACTAACAGACAAGATAGCTGCAGGCTTTATGACCTCCAAAGGCTGATGCCGATCCCACACCAGGATGTCGCAATACCCCGTCGGTCACCTCCCTTGCAGTTTGGGAAGTTATCTAACAGGCTAACAAAGGGCTTGTTAATAAAGACAGAGCTGGGAGGTAGGAAATTAATTCCCAGAATAAACCGGATTATTGTGCCGTGTTTATTTCCAGTTCTTTGCCTCGGCCACCTCCAGAGCCCATTCCTCTGTGCCACTGCGCCAAGCCCATTGCGAAGAATGTTAATGCCACAGATTAAATCCTAAATAAGAGATATTTACGTAAATATTTTTGGCTCATTGTAAAAAGGGAACCAGGAAAGGCTTCATGAAAAAATCTGGTTTGTGACTCAGTCAGCAGCCCTTTTTCGAAGTTGAAGGGGAGGATTTTTTTCTTCTCAGCAGAAATTGAAGCTGAGGTGCATCCTGCCTCTTCATCCTCTCTCCCTCACCTCCTGCCAGGCTTCAATAAGTTACTTAAAATTCTCCATTCCACACGGATGTTCCTGTTGCTTTTCTATCCACCGCAGAACACTGCACATGAAGTCCATCTCTCCCTTGCCCTCTTTCTCTCATTACCTTTCAAAAGGCTGGGCTGGTGCTTCGTTACCCGTTAACAACTTCAACCTGCACATTGCTCCAGCTGCTGGTGACATGCAATTTAACAACAGAAGTCCCAGTCATGCCAAATGCCCATGGAAAATTCCCAGTCCCAGACAGGACACCGCTTGAAGACCCCTGAAATATCCCCCAGGGCTGTGCCAGTATGGGAGCCCTCCAGCCACCAAGGACAATTTGGCCATTCATTGGGCAATATGGTGTTTGCAGGCTACTGGCTTGCTGGACGCTGTCTGTTTTCCCTTGCAGGTGGCTTTTTGATCCCATATTTCATCATGCTGATTGTGGAGGGGATGCCACTGCTCTACCTGGAGCTGGCAGTGGGGCAGCGCATGCGCCAGGGAAGCATTGGTGCCTGGAAAATAATAAGCCCCTACCTCTGTGGGGTTGGTACGTTCTCTGTTTATCTCTTTTATTTTTATTTCAGTAAATGAGGAGCACAGATGATTTTGTGTGGAGAGCTTTCTCTTTCAGAGAAGGAAGCAGGCAGGAGGTGGTGTTCCACCATGCTGTGCAAAGCAGCCTCCCGTAGTGCCGGAGAGGCGTTTTCCCTCTCCCTTGCCAGGCACTGGGGCCAGCCCCTGCTCGTGCATGGCGGCCTGAGCCCCACTGGCTTGGGGCAGGCTGCCAGAATGGTGGCCTGAAGGGCAGGGTCGAACCCAGCCCCAGGCTGCTGGTGCTGGGTGCTGGCCCCACCGAGTAGCAGGATGGGGCCTTGGCTTCTCCGTCATGGCCTTGGGTTTACCAGCGCCCAGACCTTGCGGCTTTATTAAGTCATTAAATCACCCTGGTGGACCAAATTAACTGGCTTACACGCACGTTTTGTTGTAACAATAAATTGAATGTTCACCCACCACGGTGAACTAAAGGGTAAAGCTCAGTTCAGGCCAGCCCTGTCAGGAGGAGGGAGGATACCATCATACCAGGGCTGGTTTCAGGGCTTTGCTGCTGACCATGTGCTCCGTCCCACCCGCAGGGGTTGCCAGCGTGGTCGTCTCCTTCTTCCTCTCCATGTACTACAACGTGATCAATGCCTGGGCCTTCTGGTACCTCTTCCACTCCTTCCAGGTGTGTGGGCACTCAGCAGAGTGCCTCAGCCCCATGGAGGGACCCAGGGGGTCTTTTCCCTCCTGTGTCTTTTCTAGGGGAATAAAATGAGACAGCTGTGTGACCAGGGGCTTTGGAGTGTCTTCTTCTCACCACAAAATGTGGGTCGAGGCCAGTCCTGCTATGCATTGCTCGCATGTGGCTCAGCAGCCGCTGTGGGCTGCTGCCTGGGGTGGGGTGGATCTGTCCAAAGGCAGGGGAGAGGGTCGGTCATGAGGGACAGAGTCATCCCCAAGGGACAGGGTTGGTTCCAAAGGAGAGGGTAGAGGATAAACTCCAAAGGAGATGGTCATCCTGAGGGGATCGGGTTGGCTCCAGGGCAGGGGGTCAGTCCTTGAGGAGAGGGTCAAATCTAGGAGATGGTCCAGGGTAGATGGTCAGAGAAGGTTGTTCACGGGGGAGAGGGTTGTTCCTTAGGGAAAGGGTAGTCCCCAGAGGAGAGGGGCAGTCCTTGGAGAGTGAGTTGTCCCCAGGAGTCACTACCAAGAGTCACTACCAAGGGAGACAATCAGCACAGGGCGAGGTGGTGCAACATGGTGACAAGCCAGCCCCAGAGGGAGAGCCTCCTTCACCTCCTTTTCCCCCCACCATCCTCCCTCCCTCACAGGACCCACTGCCATGGGCCACCTGCCCCCTGAACAGCAACCGCACGGGGTATGAGGAGGAGTGTGAGAAGACGTCGTCCACCCAGTACTTCTGGTACCGGCAGACCCTGAACATCTCTCCCTCGCTGGAGGCCAGCGGGGCCGTGCAGTGGGAGCAGGCACTGTGCCTGATGCTGGCCTGGCTGGTGGTTTACCTCTGCATCCTCCGCGGCACTGAGTCCACCGGCAAGGTGAGGAGCAGGTGCAGATGATCTTGGTGATGCTGATCTTGTCAGGAGAGACCTATTCCTCAAGCTTTGAAAGAGAAAAAAAAAAAAAAAAAAAAAAAAGGACTAAAGGACTACTACCTAGTTTTGATTTCTTTTTATCTGCAACAGAAGTTATGGGGGGGAGGGGGGGGGAGAAGAAATGTCCCGGCTGAGCCTTCACTAAGAACAGAGCTGAGGGCTGTAATCCACAAATCGCATTAGACAAACACAGAAACCCAAGAGACTGCAAACTAAGTCACCTTTTAAACTTGCTGCAGCTGGGTTTGTGGGCAAAGAAGAAATAAAATAGCCAAAGTGCACTGAAAGTGCATAGCAAAGGCAGGGGTTCCTCAGAGAGAGCAATGGCAGATCCAGTGCATCTGCAGCAAAAGACCAGAAGAAGGGTTTGTGCAGTGAGCACAGGGCTGTACTGCTCAGGAACTCAAAGCCGATGTACTTTAAGGCCTGTTACAAAGAAAGACAGATGCCTGGAGGTACCGATGTGTAGCTTCTGGGAGGAGTTGCCCTGCACCCCCATGCAGTGTTGTTGGGCTCCTTCCCCACTAGCACTCCAACATCAGAAGGGGTTGGTGCAGCACATGTTGAGCTCATCCCCGTGTACAGGTCTCTTTCCAGGAGTTTGTTTTCCCAAGAGATGTGTATTGTGAATTAGTTTTTACACAAGTTTTTAGATGATTCATTGGGATGTACGCAAAGAGACGTTGATTGGTTTCTCCCGATTTTGCACTTGTCTCTTTTTAAGGTGGTAATTTAACACTTAGATTTAGGGGGGTGATCAAAAGCTCTTGGAAGACAATTGAAAGATTTCTTTTACTTGAAAAGAAATCTGAGTTATATTAAGCTGAAGTCTGTTTTACATCTGGATTAAGTTATTGTTATTCCAATTTAATTTGACCGTTTATGAAGTCTACTGTCTTAAAACAGATGTTGACCTTTGACTTTTTTTTTTCCAGTCAATGAGAAGACCCTCAGGACAGTAGCATGGGTCCTCATTAATAATAAATACCTATTTCCCTAAGACCCAATTCTTAAGTTAGATTTATCTGAAAATATTTGTTTAAAGGTTAGTACAAGATAAACACAATAATGATAATGCTTTATGTACACTAAGTGAGAAGCATCTAATCTGTTATGGGCAGTCTTGTGTGCTCTTTAGACCAGTGTGTCTCCCCTCCTTCCTGCAGGTCGTCTATGTCACGGCCTCCTTGCCGTACTGCGTTCTCATCATATACCTCATCAGGGGATTAACACTTCATGGTGCTGTCAACGGGCTTATTTACATGTTTACACCAAAGGTATGGAAAATCTGCACTGACTTTTTAACAAAAGGTTATTAGTGACTGAATGCATAAGGTTTTCAAGAGGTGGCAATGATACTTCTCTTCATATTAAATTTTTTGTGGTAGTAGCTTTGGTCAGACATCTAAAAACCCCCAGCTGTGAAAGTTCTTCTGCCACAGTCCCCATGGGCTTCTTGCTTTCGCCTGCAGTGAAGGACATGCCCTGTGACATATCTTGCAGTATGGTACTTCCAAACCGAGTGCTAACCCTGCCAAAAAAAAATGCCCCTGAGTTAAAATGGGTGTGCAAAGGGACCCACCCATCTCCCTTCATGCTTGGGTGTAGGGGACCTCATTGCCATCACTTTCCCCATCCCTGTTCCTCCTACAGGCGAGGAGGAGCAGTACTGGGCACTGGGTGTACAGCTTCACAGCCCTGTCCTCCCTCTCTGGTTTTGCAGCTGGAGCAGCTGTCGAACCCCAAAACATGGATCAGTGCTGCCACGCAGATCTTCTTCTCACTGGGCCTGGGCTTCGGCAGCCTCATCGCCTTTGCCAGCTACAATGAGCCGAGCAACAACTGTGAGCGCCATGCCATCATTGTCTCCCTCATCAACAGCACCACGTCCATATTTGCCAGCATCGTGACTTTCTCCATCTATGGCTTCAAGGCGACGTTTAACTATGAAAGCTGTATAAACAAGTAAGAGCTCTGTATTTTCCTTGTTTGCTACTGCAAGCCATTCTTGGGGAAGTAATAGAAGGGAAGGTAAATAAATAACAGCATGCAGAGCTGGCCAGAGACCAGACTTGATACAGCTCTAATAAAGGTAATAGTGCTATTTAAAGTGATGAAGGATGAGATGAAAGGTCAGAGCTGGATTGCCTTTTGACACCTGGGTGCTGGCTCAGGGCACAGGCTGGATGAAGAGAATGGGTTTCCCTCGGCGGGTCACAGCAGTGCTTTCCCATGTGCCCTGCTCCGTGGGCTTCAGGATGATGGAGGTGGTGGTTAGCAAAATGCAGCAATGCTCAGGCACCCCCTCTACGGCCAATCCCTGTGCCAGGGGTTCAGCATCCTCAGAGGGGATGTTCTGGAGGCACTCAGCACCCTCCAGGATCATGCCCCCAGGCAGCAGTCCCTGGCACGGGGCCTGCAGCAGTTACACTTTTACTCATGTTTTTTTATAGCTTTTTATCTATCTGCTGATCGGAGAGGAAGCCAAGCTGCTAGTCCCTGCTCTTTGCCAAAAGGCTTGTTAAGCTCGGGGTGCCTGTGGAAGTGGGACCAGAGGGCAAAGGGGAAGGGGCACCAGCCAGTGCTGGCCTGTGCCCAGAATACCGGGTGCCCTGGCCGATGGCAATGGGGACAGGGAGTAAAACCAGCGTAAGTGCTATGCCTCAGCCTCTGGGGTGGTCTGAACCCCTGTGTGAGGCTGGGCAGTGCTTGCCCACCCACTGCTTTCAACACTGCCACCATGCTCCCATTTCCATCACTTGTCCCTGGTGGCTCCATCCAGCCAACAGGAACTAAATCCCCATCATCTGTCCCAGGGTGATTCTGCTGCTGCTGAATGCTTTTGACCTGGAGGAAGGCTCCTTGACAGCAGACAACCTCAACGAGATGAAAGACTACCTCATGGCCACCCACCCGCAGGAATATGCCCAGTTATTGCCACAGCTTAAAAATTGCAGCTTGGAAGCTGAGTTAGACACGGTAAGGGGCTGCTTTGTGCTGGTGTCTGGGCGCCAGTCTCCCTTAATGTGGCACATCCTGCACCTCTGGGTCCTGAAAAGGGACTGAGATTGGCAGGAATTTTAATGCCCCCCATTGAAATGCTGCCTTCTTACAAGCCCATAGGTGATGGAGCTGACCCCAACTCATTCATTCTCCCTTTCTCACCGGCAGGCTGTCCAGGGAACAGGGTTAGCATTTATTGTCTATTCTGAAGCAATCAAAAACATGGAAGTGTCTCAGCTGTACTCCGTGCTCTACTTTGTCATGCTTCTGATGCTGGGCATCGGCAGCATGCTGGGAAACACCGCCGCCATCCTCACGCCCCTGACCGACAGCAAGGCCATCGCCACCCGCTTCCCCAAGGAGGTCATCTCGGGTAAGTGCCCGCCCCGTGGCAGCACAGGTCACACAGGAGAGAGCGTGTGTGCAAAAGCTTTGGTGTCCCACAGCTTTTGAGGGTCCTTCTGTTCTTGAGGGGAGCAGGGAGTATCAAGTATACTGCCAGAAGGGCCTGCCTGCACTTGGAAATACCTAGCACTTTCCATTGAGAGACCTCAAAGTACCAGGACAGTTGTGGCTGTGCACCTGTGGGCTCTCCAACACACACCATTTGGCTGGGAATTCAGACCAGCACCTACACAACAGTGGAATTCAAAAGGCTGGGAGAAAAGTCAAGACATCTGTAGTAAGTGGCTATTAGTTTTGCATACATAGCAGTGGGAACCAGCTTATTCTGTGGCCAAAAGTGGCAAGTGCTCCCATTCAAGCATCAAAATCAGTTGTCCCACCTTCAAAGCTGTTTTACCATTGTCACTGCTGTCCAGAATTCAAAGGGTCCTCCATGCAGTAAAGAGAGTGAGGGGAAAAAAACATTTAAAATCCTTGCTCTCATCAGCTGGAGAAAAAGGATGAGCCTGGATCCCCCCCTTAACACGCGCACACACTCAAAAATCCCATGCCCTGCAGCCGTAATAGCTGGCACCACAGAGCCCAGCCCGTAGACAAGGCTGTGGCTGTGACCCAGTTTTCTTGACTCTGTTGTGACAATGTGCTGCGATGATGCAGGTCTCACGAAGCAAAGGTGATCAGTAGTTCAAGGATACAGCAGTGCATTCACAAACTGACAAACAGGGCCAGTTCTTTGCCAAAGGGCAAAAAATTATCTTTCTCCTCTGGGTTTTGCAACCCAAAGTGCCAACCTCTGTGGCACTTTGAGATCTTTATAAGGAGCAAAGGATGCCAGGTGGCTAGGTGCTGAAATACAGTCCTGAAATAGGACTTAGTGTGGAACCAAACAATGGGAAAGTAATTCAGCCTTCCTCAACCCCCTGGCAGCAGCAGGCACTCCCCTAAGTATTGCATTTTTCCCTCACAATGTGATTTCCAGGTGTGCAGGCCTCTCTGTTCTATCCACGCAGGTGTCGTGTGTTTCATTAACTGTGTCATTGGCCTGATATTCACCATGGAGGCCGGCAATTACTGGTTTGACATCTTCAACGACTACGCAGCCACCCTCTCGCTGCTGCTCATCGTGCTGGTGGAAACCATTGCTGTGTGTTACATCTACGGGCTGAGAAGGTAAAATCTCAGCGCCTCCTTCCTTCCTCGCCTGACTGCAAGCGGGATGGTGACCACAGGCCACGACTAAAAATGTCACCCGGGGTTAAGTTCTCCTCCTAAGCTCTGCTGTCAACAAGGCAATGGGGTCGCCCTGCCTTGCCCTGCAGACCCCTTCTTCCTGGGTCTTGGGTTCAGAACTATGCAGGGGCTGGGCTGTCGACACTTGCAGCTAAAAGTGTTTCTGCATCAGGAAAGGTTTTAACCAGCAGAGAATGGTGGTTGCACTCAGAGTACCCGGTGGTATCTAGAGGAAAGAGCATTAATACATTGCCACATCAAAAAGTGCACAAACGGCCACCTGCATTGCTGTTTCCTCTTTCCCCAGGCGTGCTCTCCCCTTCCTCTGCTTGCATGTTTAATTTTGCAGGTGTTTCTGAAGTAACCCAGATCAAGGTGCTGATTGAACCTATGCTCTCAGGAATATGCCTTGTTTTTATTTTTTCTTTAAAACACAGATTTGAGAAAGATCTTCACACGATGATTGGACGCAAGCCCAACTGGTATTGGAAAATTATGTGGGCTTTTGCTAGTCCTTTGCTAATTATAAGCCTATTTATATTTTACCTCACTGACTATATCCTCACGGGAACACTTCAATACCAAGCATGGGATGCCACACAGGTAAAATATATGTATGGTTATTTTTTTTGTGCATTTTCTTAATTCTTCAAGGATACAGCCTTCCTTCCTAAAGCGTCCTCTGAAAGCAGCTCAAATCAATGCGATGTCTTAGTTTCGCAGCAAGGTAGAACAGGGAAAACTTGACCTAGTGCAAACCTTGACCTAGCAGCAATGCCGTGGTTCTGTAAAACAGACTAATTTCCCTCTAAAGCTCTTATAAATTGACCCCTTCAAACAGTAAAATTGTATTTGCGTTGACTGAAGACCGAAATACCTTTTTAAAAACTAGACATTAAGCAGAAAAAATACCTTCAAATTGTAGTATTTTGGTCAAAATTAGTGGTATTTTAACAAAACTGAGCTGCTGCTGGAATAAAGAAATAGCTTTCACAAAGCAGTCCCCTGTTGAAAGTTACCACATCTATTTTTCTTCATGGCCAAAACACATTTGTAAGAATGCTTAACTGTATTTATCACAAAGGAATTACTATTGGGTAAGTAATTGCTGGCTCTGTAACATTTTGTGGAAATGTTCCTAGTGTGTAGAAACAATTTAAGTACCTTGTTCTCACGTCACCACTCATTTGGGAGCCTGCGGAGGGCCAGGCCTGTTGATCGGGTGTCAGCATGAGCCCACGGGTTCCAGGGGCAGGATGAAAAGCCCTGACAGAGGTCAGCGCTGAGCCGTCTCATTAGGAAAAACAAATTGAGCCAAACTCTGCTCTTTACCAAAGCTTGCAGAAAACTTCCCCCCACTATGTTTCCCTTGCATAATAGCTACAGCAGCTCCGCTCTCGTTATCAATTTTAAGCTGGTAACGTTGGGCCAAGAAAAGCACCGAGGACACCGGTGGGCTGCTTAAGCCCGGGGCAAAGCCTGTTCATGTCCTGTTAAACACATGGTGCAGCTTTGTTCGAGGGCGGGCTGACTTCGGGCCACCGCAAAGCACGGACCCAACCCTTCTCCTCTCGCTTGCAGGGGCAGCTGGTGACAAGAGACTACCCTGGCTACGCCCTGGCGGTGATAGGGCTGCTGGTGGCATCGTCCACCATGTGCATACCCCTGGGGGCACTTGTCACTTTTGTACGGAAGAGGCTGAAGAGGGAAAGAGACTCAACTGTCGCATGAACGCCAACGGCTGGATTTGGGAGGACCTCACCCGCCTCACCAGCGCCGGGGCGCTTCTGGAAGACAGCAGCAAGCATTATCTGTAGCAGCTACTTAGAGATTTGAGAACCTTGGGTGCTATATTTACCAAACAGTGCTCCCGGGAGGTCCCACAACGGTTCAGAAAACAAGCTCTTCTCTAACAGGATGAAGATTTAACATGGCCTCTGAAAGAGGGGAAAGAGCAGACCAGCAGCTCACAACATGTTAACTAGCAGGAATTAACCAGCAGTTAAGTACCTTAGGCAATTCCCTTCCTCTCTGCTCTAGCACTGCCTATCTGGAAACATGAGCAACCAGCTAAGCATGTTCCCAAACCAAAGTACTGGCAAATATCCTTACTGGTCCACAAAGCCACCCCTTATGCATGTGTGTGTTTCATCAACAGGTGAAACTGTTGAAGTTCTGTAATGAGAATGTAATAATCCCTTACGGCAAGGGAGAAGGCAGTAGGATGGTGTAACTATGGCCAACATGGCTTCTTTTGTATTTGTGTCCAGCAAAGCAGTTTGTAAATCAGCTGCAGCAGTTCTCATCTCCAGAAGTAAACTTCCAGTATGCAATTCTGCCCTGTGCCGTACTTGGAATGTGCTAGGGCTGCACTGTAGGTACACTAAAAAAGCCTGTGATAAAGCTCCTTTACAAGCCTCACCCAAGCAGAAGTATGCCATGTAATTAGCTTTGACAAAGTTCATATCCAATATACTTTAATTTTAATCATGAGAAGCAACAATGCAGCAGCTCCATAGAACTGTGTCATTCGTGAATGTTTTATAAAGGAAGTACCATGTTTAAAATTTAAGCTTCGTGTTGTAGAAAACAGTAAAAATTTTATCTATGAACTTTTAAAGAGGTCACTGAAGAACAACTTAAGAGAAACGCTCACGGGAAACAGGTTCTTAGTACAGCATCTCAGTTACATAACCATTAGAAGATGGGAAGCGCCTTCTAAGAGAGGGATTAGTTTCAAACATTTCCAAAGGACACGAACACAACTATTTTGCTATGGGGCAAAGAGCAAGAGGTAATTTTACAGCCTTCAAGGGTGGATAAAATTTTGAAAATCATAACCAACACCAACAGGACATGCTTAATGTGCAAAGGCCTCCAGAAGCACGTGCCTCCCTCCCCAGACTTAACTAATGCAGGAAAGACAACTTTTTCACTTTTCAGTTTATTAAAAATGGATACCATAAACAAGACCTGTACAAAAAAAAATCCAAAATTGCCCAGAATTTGGTAACAGTTGTGTGGTGAGAAGTTATCGTCTCGGGCCCCCTCTTCCTCTTCCACGGCCCCGGCCTCTCCCACGTCCTCGGCCCCGGCCTCTTCCAGCAACTTAGCAAATAAAACAGAAAGGATAAATCAAGTGAGACCTGGCAATACGTTAACTTAGATTAAAACATTCTGTAGCGAGCATAAACAGCCTGATGTCTCCTCGTAAGGAAGCAATAGGTCAGATATTAAATCTGTTAACACTTGAAAGTTTTAGACAGCACGTTCCTATTCTGTGGTAGGTTTTGCAGTGTACAATTTCCACAGACTCCTGTCTGTCTCTGACTGCACTACAGCTAACGAGGGGATGAAATACGCTATAAATTACATACACACATTCTTAAATTCTATGGCACATGTATCGTGCTCTGACACAGAACTGTAGCTCCTCTTCTCTGTTTGGTAAAACCTGGTTTTTCAGGAATAAAAAAACGAATGTGCAAGATTTTTGCTGCACTAAGTGTTTTGGTTACTATTCATCTCCCTGGCAAAGATTTTCTTCTGCCTCAGCTCACGTTGTGCTTTATTAAGTATGCTGCAAAAGGGAAATACACGGTTTAACACAGAGATTTCCAAGCTCTCTCAAGTGCTACGTGAAGCAGCAGCATTTTTAAAGGATCCTACCACCAAACAGCTCCTACTGCTCTCAGTGGTGCCTGTGCCAATTTCAGAGGTGATTCTCAGGCCAATAGCTTCCTCCTACTTTTAAATCCTGCTGTTTCATTGTACAGTAAGGGGAAGATAGAATTACAGAATAATTCAGGCTGGAGGTCATATGGTCCACATGGTATCATCACTTTACCCCCTTTTCCTGACTCCAAAATACTCGGAAGCATCATCACACTCGAACCCACTGCACAGACACCCACAGATCTCTCTCTCAGCAGCATCCAGCCTTCCATCACTGACTTAGTTTGCCAAGGAGAGACCACGTGGTAAGGGGTTCTGCAGCCCAAGGGCATTTCCAGACTAAGGCGAAGCGCACTGCAGCACAGCCGTGGTCTGAGACTGCTTCAGCACAGCGAGGGCGCACGGAGTACTGGACAGCCCCGCCACAGCTCCTTCTCTTTCCTCAAGGTTAGAAAGGAACAGCGATGTTCTGGTTCCTGTCACACTGTGAGGCTCAGAGAAAAGGTAATCCAACCGCACTGCACTTTCTCCACGTGGTCAGATTACGTTAGTGGACATGAGAGGAACAAAACCGCTTCAGGAGCCTTGTCCTTATTGTCTAATAAAGCCAGCAGCCACAACGCTGGCACTTCGTGATGCACACACCCGAGGCTGCCTTATGCCATTTCAAGGTAAACAGATTAATTACGACCTATTTTTAGAACATACCATGGATCAAAGACTGCAGATCCAAACACTTAAACAAGAATTACAGGGGAAATGGTAAGACATTATTTTAGAGCCCAATTAGCTTTCATCTCAACTTCTTTTAAAAACACACAGATTAACCACTGGGCAAATTTTTACTGCCTGAAGACATACAAATTCTGTGGAGTTTACTGGATATTAATTTTTAGGTGTGGAATAAAACTGAACTATTCCCCATACTGTTAGGCTTTTGAGGAAAAGGGCTTTTTTTTTTTCAACAGAGAGCAGCTCATTAGAATACAGCTTTGGCTCCCTCACAGTTCGGAAGCCTCTCCAATTCAGTTCTCCAGGAGTTTATTTTTATCCACTACCGAGCGGGATTTCAGTTCTGCCCTGTTCACGAGGCTGCTTTGTACTTTCGTATCAGGCTATATTTGAAGTTCCCCATACAAACTGGGGAAACAGAAAAGACAGTCTGAAAAGAGGAATTGTAAATTTCTTTGCTGTCACCTCTGAGAATGGGACAGGTTAAGATTTACTCAAGCTTTAAAAACATTTACGTTTTTAAAACAGAAGCGTGAGAAGTCATAAAATCATTTTACGTGAAAGAAAACCCTGCAGAGGTCAAGAAGGTAGGCAAGGCAGAGCGAGCAAGGCCAGTATCAAACCCTCGAATGTGAAAGAACGAGCTGCCCAGTGCAGGTTCTGATCACGCTTTCAGATTCAGAGATCTCAAAGGCAGAACAAACAGACTAGGTCATCACAAACTAACCTGCTTCTCTCTTCTTGGACTTGACTTTTGGCTCAACATCCACTAGCAAAGTATCCAGAGGCAAACTGTCTGGCAGAATGAAGTAGCGGATGTTATTCCCTCGAATACTCAGCGTCTCCAGCTGCACAGGTTCTCTGTTCTTCAGCGTCATTTTGACTGCTTTGAGATGAGTATTCATACTGACATCCACTCCTGAAACAACAGAAGTCTCATTTTCACGGATGAAAGCACAGAAAAACACCCAAAAAGGGACCATCGGAAGGATGCAACACGCTTCAAGTTTTGTCCTGTTCATTAACACACACTTGTGGATCTATGCCGTTAATTAATCAAGCTTCTAACTACGAGAAACTACATCTTCTTTCTCTCTTAAATCATGCTCGATATCAGCTGCTGCCCACAACACCTCAATGAAAAATTGTTGATGGAAGAACCGTTTTGCTCCTAGCTGAGCAGTATTGCTAGAGGTCTTCATCTAGGTCCTAGACTGTCACAGCAATTCTGTGAACAAATAAAACAATTTATTTGAACAACAAATAAACTCCTGTTTTTTACAGAAGTCTAGCATTAGTCTTTCTGCTCCTTCAAAAAGGAAGCAAAACAAACCATTGAGAAGGTGAAAAAAACTGATCATTTATTCTTGCAATATGCCTAAGAAAAAGCCCAACTATCAAGCATTTCTTTTCTGATGAAATACCTCTAATTCTGCTGTGATATCTTCTGTAACAATATGCAAAAGGCACTATGGTCTCTGAGACTGTAACAATCAAAGTAAGGGTCATTTTTCAGATAAAAAAATTGGACAAAAGATGGAAATCCTAATTTACAAACATTATTTTTTGTTAATTCGGTGACCCATGTGAGCACGATTTTAGTGTTCAAACTTCTGTACAACCAGCCAACCCTTATGGTCAAAACACTGTCTTGCTTCACAGATACGGAAAAACAAACTGTAAGACGTTTTACCAAGGCAGATAACGTGAGCGAGCAGCAGACCAGAACCAGAGGAACCGCTGTGCTATTCTGATTTTCCTATCCTCTCCCCTGTCATTCTACAGTTGGCACGGTTCTGACTCCTGTACTTCACCCATCCCCTCCTGTACTTCACTCCTGTCCCCTCCTGTCCCCTCCTTGCAGCGTGAGCATTACACAAACCCGCTCCTTCAGCAGGGCTGCGGCAGCAGAAGGAGGAAGGGGAAATGGCGCGAACCCGGGCGTTGTTACCGGGGTTTGTGCACCAGCGTAAAGGGAAGACTGTCCCTTTAGAAACAGGGATTGCATTCAGAGGTTTTTACAGATTCTTAGCAGAGCACGAGAGAGACTTTGCTCAATAACCAAGCCCAGAAGCAGCGAGGTCAGAAGGAGACATGCAGGCTGTTTGCCTCCTACCTAGCTGGGTTCAATGGAGCACGCTGCACTCGGATACCGGGCGGTGCATTCAGGTGCTAATCAGCGCTGATGCAGCTGGCTGCAAAGTAACGCCAATCTTTAACTTTGCCAAATCTCAGCAGATTGCTACGAGCCAAAAAGGCACCTAAGCAACCCCCTGGATTAAAACTTTGCCAAGTTTGAACTGTTTTTTGTTCTTCATCTCATCAGGGTAGAACAGCCTCCAAAAGCAACTTGAAGTGGGTGAAGGAAAGGAGGTCAAGCACGATCATTAGCTTCACCACCACAACGGTTTGCTTTGTGAAATGCAACAGCCCCACCTACGTACCTGGATGTCTCTGAGTAACTCTAACATGAGATTGTTCTGAGAACACTCAGTCTCTGATGTTACTAAAGCAAACAAAGCAGCCCATGCATTTTTCCACACACATGAGAATGAAATAATTGACTACAAAGGTTCTCCCAGCTGCCTTCAGTTCAGTGATACAAAGGAGCACCTTCATTTTAGGGATCAGCGCAGACACTAAGTGCTTCCCCAGACATTAACATTCACAAAATTATTGTGTGTGACGGACCTCTGACAACAGCAGGTCACCGCATTATTAATGCCAGGATTCCTTTTTGCCCTTAATCCCTACACTTCAGGTCTTCCCAAGCTACGTCTTCACACCAAAACCAGTGCAAGTATATGCAAAGATTCAAGTTCACCACAAGCAGAGCAACAGGCTTGAAGGAAATAACTCACTTTTAGATTAAAATTGCTTACACGTATAGTTTGACCAATTTAAGGCTGCATCAACATTTAACACTCGCCACTTATGTGTGCTACCATTTTAAGAAAAAATCCCTCTGCTGGTGACTTGGGTGTAATGTTTTTATGCGGCTGTAGCTTGTCACAACTTCTCTAATGAAAGAAGTACTCAAGCATCTTATAAACGTTTAGGCCGTATCCACCACCAGTTTTGTAAGACAGTAAATCTACCTTACCAATATAAGCGTGCTGCTAAAATTCTAAGCGAGTATCATGCTTACAGCAGCTTTGCCAGCAAAACGATTGGGAACGGTTTGCTTCCTTCAGCCCCAAGCCTGTTTGTAAACAAAGCTCTGGTCAGACCGAAAGGCTCCCAGGATGACAGAATTCACTACCTCACAGAAGTGCCTTGTTGATGGAAAGCTTATTGCAAAACAAACCGGCGGTGTAAATCTGACCGTGGGTGAACTCGCCCACCCGTGTGTCAAAGCGGATCCGTGACCTTCTGACGTTTCCTCGTGTTTGCGGCTGGCCGTGGGGAGCTGGCGGGTCTCAGCTCACCCCACCCCGCCTTACCGGCGGACGTCCGGACCCTACTGCAGGGAACCCCTCTCCCTCCTGCCCACCCGCGAGCACTCCGCCCGCTTCCATCCGCGCAGCTCTCCTCCAGCGGGAGCGCAAAGCGGCAAAGCCCAGCCTGAAGGCGGCTGCCGATGCCCAGCACCGAGCTAACGGGCTGGGCGCTGCTGCGGGCCGCCTCCGCGCTCTACCTGTGATGGTTCCGTGCACCTGCGTCCCGTTCTTCAGCTCGATAGTCACCGTCTCGTGGCTCAGCTTCATTAGGAACCTGCCAATTAAGAACACGCCGTTAATTCCCCCCCGCTACCACACAACGCGGTGCTGGCGCGACCCTCGGGGCCGCTCCCGCCAAGCCCCACACAGAGGGCGGGCGCCATGGCGGCTGGCGGCCGTTATGGCGGGCGCCATTTGCGGGCGCCATGGCGGCCGGGCGGCCATCCGCCCCCATCCGCTCACCTGACGAGCTTCATGGCGGCGGGAGCCCGGCGCCGCGGCCGGAGGGATTCGGGCTGGCGGCGGAGAGCCGCGGGGCGGGCTGCGGGGGGCTCCTGCCACAAGGCCGCGCCGCCAGCAAGCGGCCGCCGCCCACAGCGCCAAGGGGCGGAAGCGGCGCGGCGGAAAGGGCCGGGCCCGGGCCCGCGACTGCGCCCTTCGCTGCCTTCGGTGCGGAAATTTAAGTCCTCGAACAGCGAAGTGAGCCTCACAAAGAAACCAAACACAGCCCCAGCTGCCCTCTGCTGAGAAATAGTCCCCAGCGAACGAGGTGGAGAGAGGCAAGGCTGACCTAAAGCACACAACGCACCAGACAGCATCTAGAAAAGTTGGGCATTTTATTGTCCTTTAGGAGTACACCGTTTGTGATTCTAGAAATACAGACTGTGCAAAGCACTGAAATACAGATGCCTTCCAACTTCAAAAACCTATGTTAGTCTGTGTTTTCGATCCATTTAATCACGTTTGGTCTTTGCCACGACAAGTTTTTCCACCAGGGATGCAAAGGTTCAGTTCTAGCCTGCAAGACAACCAAGTTCTAAATGGCACCTGCCTGTGAGCCATAAAAACCATTAAATAGTGAGATTACGATATTTTGTACTTCGTGTCTGTTACAGAGTTCATGTTCAAAACTGTTAAGTTAAAGGATTTTCCAGTTAACCACCAACTGGTACTTCCATTACAGCATCTAGAAGCTAACAGATACTTCGCAAGTACTAGTGTTTATGAGCAGGTTATGTTTACACAAAACCCAGAGAAGCCTCCAGAAACATTCAAGATTAAAATGAACAGTTAACAATTGCAAAAATCTGTACATATTTTCAGTCATAACACAGTGAAACACTGGATTATCAGTGTCTTATGTTCTAGCTTCAATGACAACTGTGCTAGTTCTAATATTCTACATATTTCTCCCTTCCCCCATTTAAATTTTATAATCGCAATCTGAATATACAGCTGTACTTACAGGAAATATTAAACAATGCACAGCGCCTTAAGCAAGTTTCATCTCTGGTTTCAAACAAACCATATAAAATAAGTGACAAAATAGTTTAAAATTGGTCCTTGATTAGGATTACTTTTTTTTTTTTTACAGCTTGGAAGCACTAAATTTAAAGACACACATTTATTGTTAACCAACACAAATTATAGTGTAGCTTTTTTAAACTTTAAGTGTTATATCATCATGCACAAAAAGCAAGCTGCTGCTCCCAAGTGCAACCATGGTGTTAGGCTGACACTTTCTCCTCAGATTCTTACTCCTTTTTTCGTAAATTATTTCAACATAAAGTATAGAAGCAGCTGACTAGCAAAACAATATGAAGTTCACCTTTTACATTGTGACTGTTCTGAAAGTAGTGGAATACTTTGGACCTTTAGCATAAGGAGGATTCAATAAACACCAAAAAGGATTTTACATTCTTTGATTTCATTTACATATTTAGAAAAAAATCTTTAATGTGCTAACTAATGAATCATCATCTGGAGGCTGTAGTACTGAAACAGTGCAAGACATTTGCAACTTCAGGAACATCCAATTACACTGCCCTTTCACCCAAACAATGATTAGTAGAATATTGCATCAGTCCCAGATAACACAGGACAAAAAGCTCATTTTGGAAGAGCATTAGGATTCAACAGATCCTTTAATTTGGTGGGGAAAAGAAACAACACACACAAATGCACAAAGGACTTGTTAACATTGACTTTATCACAGCAAATGTAATCCAGCTACAAGTCTTGGAACACGACTTTCTGTTCTTATGAAGCCTTATTTGTTCAAAGAAGCTCCGTTATTA
This sequence comes from Oxyura jamaicensis, assembly GCF_011077185.1. Taxonomy (NCBI): domain Eukaryota; kingdom Metazoa; phylum Chordata; class Aves; order Anseriformes; family Anatidae; genus Oxyura; species Oxyura jamaicensis. The sequence continues at coordinate 46,048,717 of NC_048894.1, forward strand.
GTGCTTCAACACCTCGGTATTTTGAGATATGAACAGCATCGGAGCTCCCTCCTGTCAAGCCAGAACAGAACAAAATTCAGCTGAAATTGCACACTTGGACCATGAGCTAAAGCAGTCCACTTACACCCTATAACATTAAAGCCAGCTTTTTGGTGTCTGGAATCTTTGAATCATCTCAGTAAACTGAGTGGAGCCCCCTCCACAAATGCAATATTCCAAAAACCATTGCAACTAAGATCGCCGAGTCAGATCTCAGTTGAAAGCTACCACCAAAGGACACTATTTTCTCTCCCCACAAGGCTGCCAAGGAAGAATGTTCATTAGATCACAGTTTGGTGTGGAAAGCAGGTCAGTAGAGACTCCAGGTGTGGCTTGAGGAATCCTCAGTACCAAGCCGCTTTCCACACACACAAATTCAGTCCATCTTCTCTTTCTGGACCAACTTGGGTGCATCTACAAAATCCTTGCCATTGTAAAGGATGATAGCGAAGGTTCCAAAGCTTGCACTTCCCCAGAAAAGCACATAGGCGAGTGTCTCAGTCCATGTATCACCTGTTAAGTCAGACAAATACCATACTTTATTATTTGCAACTCAGAGTATCTAAATACAAAACCAAAACATTGCAAGCTCTCCCTCAGATATCAAATGAAATTGAAAGTGCTTCAAAGGTAGTACTAGCGTCTTCTCTTATACCATCCTGTATTCCCTTACCTAGCAGTTGATTTAAAGTTACTTGTTCATAAACCAGTGTTCTGTTTGCCATATAGTTCTTACAATGCTTTGACACTGCTACAGAGGTCACGGAGTCAAGAACCCGACTGGCACTAACATTAGAAAATCCAAGACAAAAGCAGAAAGCAAAGACTTTAGTTCCCAGCACAAATGTAGGTTAGTGGAACAACTGTCAGACCAAACTTACGACTATATCTGGCTTTTCTGAATTGCCTTTGTGCCAAAAGTTAGGAGTTATTCTTCAGGGGATTCATCCAGGCTAAAATAAAGCTATACATCTACTCAGGTAGAACTAAATTCAGGGATTCAGGATGAATTATTTGCCCCCAAGTGACTTCTGTAGAAGTTTTAGTACTGTTTTCTATACTACCTCAGGTTTTTCCATATTAATGGTATCATGCTGACCCTCAGTCTCCAGAGCCTTGCTCAAACACCTTTCAGTATGACTGAGAAGCACATTTATGCTGTATATTTTCTTAGTAACCATTTGAAGGGGAAAAAAAACATGTACAGTCCCCACACAAGCAAGCTAATTTTGGGAAATTTAACTCAGTAGCAACTTACCAGCCATTAGCAAACAAATAATGCACATGGAGAAAGCAACCACCATAATAATAGGCAACTAGGGAAAGAAAAAAGAATAATTAAATGATATAATAGCACATATTTCTTAAATTCCTTTAAGCTAGAACATATTGCAAAGCTATTTACTAACTTTACCATAAAATGGCTTCAACTGCTGATGGAAGATACCATAGTAAAATTTTGGAGAGTTCCAAAATTTGGTGAAGTGTGTTCAATATTGAGGCTCAGGATTAAAACACATCTATTGGATAAGATGTGAAGTTTTTAAAAAACACTAGCTACCAATTAAACCCCTTGTGTCCCCAAACACCATTTTGCTACATAAAAGGTGAAGGAAAAAAAAGTTTTCTTCATGTTACAGTCTGTGCTTCTGCATGAAATATGAGAACTTCACACGCTCCTTGTGCGGAAGGAAACAGTCACTGATGGTGATTAGTAGAAATTCTGCCTTTCCACTGGATGAAGCAGATTTAAAAAAAAGCAAGCAGCAGTTTTTTCAATACCTCAAGGAAACTCCGTTTTCTGTCAAGGAAACAGTCTGGGTTTAGTCCTATAAGCAGGTATCATAGAAACAGAACCATATTATAGGGACACTCCATTACTAAGACAATTGCCACTTTGTCTTACTGATGCAAGTGACTAAATAGGTTTCATGTGTAACATGAGTAAAGTCCCCATACTCACAGCTAAGAACTTCCAGTCTTTCTTGACGTGTAGAGGACTCGCAGGTTCTACTTCATCCACTGAGTAATTTCCAAGAAAGAGATCAATAGCATCCTGGAAGAGAAGAGAAACAGAGCAAGAGTTAGAACACACAGCAAATTTGATATTTATCAGATACGTTTTCCAACAGATAAAAGCCTAACTTACTTGTCTAAATCCATCAGAAAAGTTATTTTTGTAGTAACGTATTAATGAGTTCCAGCCATCCATTATTAAGCCCCACTGAGTCCTCTTTCCAGTTCTGCAAGAAGTTTCGAAAAATATTTGTAATAGATGTATGCATTCAGGAACAGAATTTCAGCTTTACAGTCCTTTCATTGCTCAAGTGTGTACCATGCTTAATGAATACCTACACATACATACAATAATCTAGTGCTACCTCTGCATTAATACCACACACACATTTGTAACAAAATTTATTTGAAAATAGAATTGCCCTTCTCTCCATGCCATGACACAAATGTACCTTGAATGGGCTCATTTTCTTGTTTTTATTTCCAGATTACCTTTTTTTATTTCATACGTTAGTATGAAGCAAAGAATAATGTTCTTTTATAGATTCTAGTCTCACATTTTACCAGTTGAACTAAATGACGGCAAAATTCATTAATGGCCTAAGCCCCAAATCAGTGATCTTTTCAGATACGAAGACCTAAAGAAAGCCCCAAATGTGCACAAAAATGTTTTACAAGAAAGGGTGACTTGCCTTGTATAATCTGTCTTTAAGGCACCAGTTCCAGCATATTGTTTGGCACAAGCATTAGCATTATCAGCCCATGCTGTGAACAGGAAAACATTGAGAAAGATTAAGGAAGTTATTTACTTTGTTTGAAAAGGTGATTTTTTTTTTGATCTCTCTGAACTTCATACCATTTTTGTAGATTTTCTCAAAGTCAGCCTGCTCCTCAATTCTCTGTCCAACATGCAAAACACCTAGCCTCTGAAACAAAAAGCATATTGAAGCTCACTAGCAGGTCATTAGAAACACTGGGATTTGCTTTTAGAAAAAAAAAACTTTATTCATTAAACTAGAATCTGGCCAGAGTATTTCAAACAAATGCTACAGTAACTGAAGTACACAAGCTTTTATTGAAGTGTTAAATTACATTTCAGTTCCAAACAAATCCTTCCTCCTCTTAAGAGCTTGTTAAATAAAAATAAAACATTCACCTGAAGCTGGGCTTGAAGAGATCGGCGTGCTAACAAGCTCTGAATCACATTTGTTCGATCAAGGCAGTCCATACAATTACTGCGGAATATTCCTTCCTGCTGAGTCACGATTTTACCATCGGAATCAACTAGAAAATAACTAACACACACAATCCACGTAAGTATGTATAGATAAGCCTATATAAAGCACACATTCTCACAATACTCTAGCAGCCAAAACAGTTGTCTAGAGCATATGGAGAGTTGTTGGCCATGTCTTTGAACTGTGATACCTCCCTGAATGTTTCCTCTCCCACGATGAAAAGCAGCAATCAATACATGAACATTTGATAATCTCTGAACATCACTCACTGTTACCGTGCAGACAAAGCAATATTGAGCTATCTGCCACTATGAAGAGCAATTTCTAGTGCAACAGTGACTTAAGTTTTATGTTTGTGTTATAGTCCTAGTTCCACAGTTAGCAAGATTACTAGCAGAGTGTAAACAGCAAAGTAACCAGATTTGGACCTATGTACCTGGAGTTACCAGCTTCAGTCCGGTCACCACCACCACGGAGTACTATAAACTGTCAGGAACACTTCTTCCACAAAGGTATTCAAATCTTTCAGGCCACTACTGAAAGTCTACTACCATCAATTCTTATCACCCTCTTCTCCATTATATGAAGATCTGAGGGAACCAGGTGTTCCCTCTTGCAACTACATACACTAATCATTACCTCTTTTTTTTTTAAACCAACTAAACCAGTCACTTTCTCCCCCAACCTCTCAGTAATTGGTATTAAACAGCTCATTTTAAATACTGAATTGCATGCAAATATTTTGATAACTGAGCTAGTGAAACAAATATGCAAATCAAATCATCCATTGGATACATGAATGGGACTTAGCCTTCTGCTCTAGCATTAAGCTCTCAGTTGCTTAAAGATTTGCAGATCATATTCTGTAGGTTAAGTTACTCCCTTAGGTAATTCTGAACTCTGAATTTGAACCAGATCCACTGCTACTGCATAGCATTTTAAGACTAAAAAAAAATCATACTAGAGTCATGTAGTACTAAAAATCAAGAACCCTACTTATGGGCATATGTATTTACTTTGATCAGCCCTGTGTTAACAAGATCTAGTTTTCTAATTCTTGAAGAACTGGTTTTATTAAACTGTTTTACATTGTTGAATGATTAAAGGAGAGCTTACACCCACAAAAAATTTGTTTTCCCCTCCTCCCTTAAGTTTTGCCTAGAACTGGTATTAGGATAAGTAGCACAGCTGAAGAGTAGACATTTCTGGTTAATGACAGATTAAGTAATGCATACCCTATAACAGCTCTTTAAAAATCATTAAAACACAAGAGTAAGCTTTCTACCGGATCTTTTGCAATCTGTAGAAGATGGAAGTGTTTTACGTCTCTCTGGGGCGCAGAATTTTTAAGAGCATCAGAATTCAGATTTCTCCTGTTACAATTTGAACAACGATCGCCCAAGATGAAATAAAACAAAGCAAGGTAGAGGCAACCTGATACTGAGGAAGAGCTTTAATTTCTATATCTTGTAACAGACACATGGCCTCCTTTTTCATTTCAAGAAAGCTTGGTTCTTTTGTAAACCTCCAATGGCAGTTGACAGTAAACATGTGATATGATTCTAAACATGTGATATGATTCTCAGTGTTCACTCTAATAAAGGAACCTTGCTGTATAGGAAACCTATACTTATTTCTCCTTCTTTGAAGTGCTCTGAAACCAATTTATTCTGCTCTTCAGGAGGGTTGGGGTCCTTTTTTGGTGGTGGGGAAACTGTAGCCACTACCACACGATAAATTCATATTATTCTGACAGTCTTCATTCGAAGCAAGACATCTCATCCATGCAACTCCTGTTCTATTCTACACCTTGCGCCTCTTTTTAGTTACTATAACATTGCCATTTCTGTAGTGTGCCTAAAGCAGGAAGTAGATAGTTAACACACATGACCTAACAGGAAGGAAGCAATTGGAGAAGCAGAACCAAGTATGCCATTGTCCTATCAAGCTACACAACTACAAGTAGCAAAGACCAATAATTGCTTAATGCAACAAACTCAGGGGACTAGATACATACTTAAGTTGCTTTGGATGCTTAATCTACTTTTATGTGACTTAAAAACAAAGTGAGAATTTAGTTCCTTGTGGATTACTTTTATTACCAAAGACAAACAATCGGAGCTAATGCCAAGGTTTGGTACAACAAACTGTGCATTAGAGATATAAAACGCTTTCAAAAACAGCAAAGAAGGTGTGCACAGGGCTGGAGCCAAGGGAGCACTAAGTATTTAACATCACATAGCAGAAAGTTTTGCTGTCAACACAAGGAACGACTCCTGGTTTAGGAAACACCAAAGGAAACTTTTTTTAAAAAGTAACTTCAGTTGTATGCATGCTAATTTCTTCAATTGTTTATCCAAAGGACAAAGGCAGATCTTAAGATTCTCAGAGTCATTTTATTGGGACATAAAAGAGGGCTCTGTATTTTACCTACTAACGGATCTTTAACCTTGCACCAGGTATCAGCAAGAGATAAAAGATATGGAAGCACTGATGTATAGGAATACATCACCTTTACAGAAGACTACAGCTCTGTTTTAGCATTCTTTAACACAAGAAAAGTCTCATTTTAACAGTACAGAAGTGAGAGAACCAGTCTTACCTAAACTCATCTTGCTGTTCTGCTAGTTGATCCATCAAAATCTGAAGTCGATCCCATCTCATCCGACTGCACTCTTTATGGAAGTCAAATGCTATGTATCTGTTCAGAGAAAGAAGCATCTTTCTAGATTAAATACATACTGCAGTGAAGGTATCAGAAAAATCTACAGGAAAGGGCTAATCTATCAAACCGGCAGCAACAGAAGATGTGTTTTTCTTTAATGAGAGCTTCTAGCACGGATCAGTCAGGATATTTGAGCACTGACAGTATTTCAGTGTCTGCCCAGAATTCCTCTGCCTTCTCTGATCCAAGCAAACACACTGGGAACTTGCTCACTTAGAGACACAGGTGTTGAAACACAACATTCTCCTCTGGCATGAAGTAATATACCTCAGTGGCTCTCTGGAAACCGAGTTCTTTTTGAACAGTTTATCTGCCATAATAAAAATTAAACATCTGACTTGGAACAAGAGTTTAAGAGCCAATTCAATTTCTGATAAAAATAATGCTTGAGGTGAATGGTGTTTGATTCAACATTTATATGTACACATTTGCTGCAAACTGCAAGGCATTAAGATCTTCCCCTTAAATTCTCATAATCCAAAAGTTATTTGCCAATCTTTAAAGGCTATTCATGGGAAGAAAAATCATATACATGCATTGAAGACTCAAGTCATGTAAGTCTAGCAGGTAAATGCCAATCAAAATGGATTAAAAATAGAAAAATGAATTTGGCAGAATTAAGAAAATGAAAGTGAGAAACAGTTTCTGCTCTGTGTGTTTTAAAAAAAGCATCACTACAAACACCCTGACAAAGTTTTACATATTGCTATAGAGTCAGCTGGTGGAACTGAGAAAAAGATGCACAGAATTCCACAAACTTTGTACAGCAAAAGTATCAATGCCAGCCTAGATACGAGTATGAAAAGAGCACTTTTTTTTTCCAGCTTTATCTCCAATACTCTTTTGCTCACATTTAGCACTCCCCTATTAAGCTAGCAACGTAACCAAGCCCTTCTACCAGAAGCTTGTTCTATAGGGTATGATTTTTTCTCCCTAGAAGACAGAAGATCTCCAAACCACAGTTCTCTTAGTATATTATTTCAATGCTGGCATTACCATGACCCTTGACCTCCCTTCTTTGTTCTGTTTGTCTCCTCTTTGTCTCATCTCTTCAGTCTCATGCCTGCTTAGAATTAAAGCTCTGAGGTAGCGGTACTGGTTACATGCAGGTGACTTCATAGAAATAAAACAAATCAGCTGTCTGGTGAAAGGATGGAGCACTAATCACTCAGCTCAGTTTTTAAACACAGGAGGGGATCATTTCACTTCTCACATACTTGACCATTCCATTTGCCATGCTGTTCACCATGTTTGCAAACGTCTGCTCAAGAGGCTTCTCAGAACCCTTTTGGTTAACCTGGAAATAAAGAAAAAAGACAGCATTACTTGTAAGCCTGCCTGAACGGACAGCCACTTTCTCAGGAAGAAGTGAAAGCATACCAAGTTAACAATCATTTGCTTTCCATAGCTGATTATTTGTGAGTCAAAATGTCTTTGGAAGCCGTCCATCTAGAAAAGAAAGGAAATGTGATGACAGATTTAAGATGTGATTTACAAGAAAACCCTCCACAATCATCTTTTTGATGATACTGCATAGGCAGTTTTATAACTAAAAATGCGCTGGTTGTTCTCTGTTGTGTTAACGTACTTCTACTTTCACCTCCCAAGACCTTAAGCAAGCCATGGATAATGAGCACCGTCCAACTATTAAAACTCCTGCAAAGAAGAACCAAAGAGAAACCACTACCCTCACTGTTGGACTTTTTTTTCAGGCTCTGAACTTCTCTCAAGTAATACATGGGTTCTTACTGTTACTTAAAAACAATATTGCTTATTTTTATTTGACTGATTATAAGTGTCACCCTATCAAATCTACACAAGTCCAGAAATACATTGAGACCCCAAGACACAACAAGCACTCACATACATGATTTACTGACTTGCTGATCTGTGGCTTTGGTTTATACTTGAGGTTTGGTCTTTGAGACCAGAAAAAAGGAATTGATCCACGAGTCTGAAAAAGAATACATAAATAACTTTAAACAACAAAACTTACAAATTAAAATAATTTAAAAATAATTTTTTAAATAAAACAGACTGGTTTAGTTTATTTGTGTGTGCATATTTTTTAAATATTTAATTTACAGAAATACAGAAAGACTGACTTATTATACACACACCCCTGAAGCCAGTCAGCAGCTCGTTACACTGACATTACCTGAACAAATGATGCTTTGCTCCCCCTGTAATGCACAATTTGTTCTGTTTCAACAAAGTTAGCTGCATGTCCTTCTGAATCAATACCTAAGTAGGAGAAAGACCTCATTAACCAGATCAGGCTAGCTGCATAACAGCAACAACATAACAGCAAAAGGCTTCCTACCCTTCCCCTCTAAACACACAAAAAAGCATGAAAATACCAGGGCTGCCTTAAGGCAGTAAATTAAAAATGCCTTTGGCAGAAGTTTAACGTGATCTGTACCAAATTTAATTACTGAAGCACAGTTGTGCTTACCACGTTTTGATAATTACAGTCCTAGAAATTGAATAGGTTAATAGAAAATAAAACACAAGTGCTCTGACACTAAAACATCCATAATTCAATAGCAAAGGCACTGAATAAACTGACTTATTTCTTCAAAAGCATGTACGTTGGGACTCACAGAGAACAAAAAGTAATTTTAACCATTTCCTTCTTCACTTTTTAACCTGAAACAGTTAGAGAACATCACTATTCAGGGTTTCCCTAGCAGCACCAATGATGCTTTCAGTTTAGTTTACTGTTAGGCCAAAAGGGCTATCATGCATTTGCATTTAACCCCATCAAGCCAATAACCTCTAGGAGGAATAAAGAAGAGACAATTTTTAAAAAATATATCAGCACATGCCTCAGTTCCTCATACAGGTTCCCGTTTTTCTTTTGAAGCACTGAAGTCTTGATATCAACTATTTTTATTCAATCCATTGTACAGCAATTGGTCTTAGAGGAAGTAACATGTTTTAAAAAAACAAATTCCATCTAAAGTAAGAAAGTTTATTTTACCTCTTACATAGTAGCGTACACCAGCCCTGAAACAGCTTCTTCTGGAAACAAGCAGCCAGTCAAAACACTTGCCGTTAATAGAACAAGAGTGCATAGTGATAACTGATAAATATCAATAAGGAAAAAACCCAAACTTTTCTTAGGATACTTTTACATTTCAAGAAATAGTCAACATCAAGGAACCAAGTCATCACATTCAAAGAAAACTGTAAACATTTCTCATGTCAATAACAGGTAAACATTGAACTTGAGAGAACCTAACTTCTTAGTATTAGTATAGGCATCTCAAAAGACAGCATAAAGGGGATGTCGCTGATAACTATGCATTGAAACTGCTATAATTAAGGAAATGGGAATTCCTAAAAGAAGATTAATCTGGCCTTATGATATTCTGAAGTTCTGAATTGACTTCTGAAGTTCTATTCCTTCACATATCCAACTTATCCATAACTGTATTAAGCCATCTTAAGTTTCTCGTCCCTACTGCTTTTAATGAAAAGGACCACTTCAAAACTTTAAATTAGAGAAAGAAGTATCTTAGGTTATTAAACCTTGTACCTGTAAGGTACAACATATATCACAACTAGAGATTCCAGAACCGGCAGTAATGTCGACTGGCTTTCATATCCACACCAAGGGGCAGAATGCACACCAAGTCTTCAGTATGAGCTTCTTATGGAAGTATGCTTTCCTGCTCAGGCTACATACCCAAAGTGACAAATGCACCCTAAGTCTAAGTTTAAGCAATGAACAAAGGTAAGTCATTAACAACCAATTTTGGATTCTTGCTCTGTTCTGCTTATAACTGCCTTTATCGGATTTACGGTAAATTATTCAATCAAAAAGAGACCAGCATTCCCCATGAAGTTTCTCCAGGTGAATACACAGGCTTTCATCCTCTGCCATGAATAAGTGAAATCTGTACCTTTAAAATAAGCACAAGACTGAAATGGGCAATTTTTGCAGGCAGCAGTATTAACATACCATATTGGAAGCAACCAACAGAATCTCACACTAATATAAAATCCTTCTTGGAAGGAAAGAAAGGCTGCAAAGCCCAAACAACTTTAAGTAATCCAAAACATTTTGCTCTCCAGGAATGTAAAGTAATATTCATCACTTTCTGTCCACAGCCTGTCCCAATTTAAGTGTCAACTTGCTTATTGACTACATCTACTCTAAAAATGAGAAGACATAACTTACTGTTTTTAAGAGGTGTTTTTTTGGGGGGGAGGGTGGGGGAGGGTAAGGAGAGAGAAGGGGGAAGGGGTAGCAGTAAGGGAAATACTAATGCTAGTTTAGGCTTCAGTTGATCAAAGTCTCAATTACTCAAGTCCATTATTTCTTATCACTGCAAGACTAGAACCCTGGTCTAGATAGCTGAACAAAATATATCTGAACAAAATATATATGGAAAGAGATCTTTGATATGATTTTAATGAATTAGCTTGTAGTGGCAGTATTACAGTTCCGCTTAAGGCTTTTCATAGCATTTCCAGCACTAAAAACAGTTTTTGAATTCTTGGGTTCTCTAACGTTTGGTTAATATGAGAAGTACAGCACCATGTATTACTCATGCTAATTATTTATATAGGGAAAGTAGGACAGAGAAAGGTGTTAATTGCAGTCTGCCAATTGCTAATCGCAATCCACCCAGACTCTTCTACCCAGGACTCGCAGAAGCAGGATACGGATTGGGTTGTTTTGACAGTTCCCTTTTGCTATCTTGCCTTGCCTCTCCACCTACTCCCACAACATTTTTCATTAAATGACGTCACAGGAAAGAAGGCCTGGAGATCTGCCAGTTGCTAACAGCCCTACCAGAGCAACTGATGCAGTCTGGAAGCCATTCATTCCCTGCACACACCTGAGCTGCCTTTGCAGCACAAGAGATAAGGACAATGCTGCATATATTATTGTCAAGCCTTTGCCACTCCTTTTCATGCTGCCAAGTCAGAAGCAGGGACTTGCTGTTGATCACATGGTGCATGAAGAACATCGCTTCCAAAGAGCATTAGGCCTACTCACAGGACTACGCGCCCTCAGAAATAAACTCAAGGCTGCTTTGCTAAGAAGGCTGTTACCCGAAGTGTGGTGCAGGAAAAGCAGCCAGCTAGGAGAAGTGTTCCAGGAGCCTTCAGCACAACTACTCATCTTTTTATTCAACAGGAACATTCACAAGCATTCCTTAAGTCAAAACTATTCTCCTTTATTTCAAATCCGGTGTAAATGCTAAGCGTAGGTATTCTTAGAGCAAGATAAGAAGCACTAAGGCTGATGTAAGAACATTTGTGATATTCATCTTAACCTTTACTTCCTTAAAAATAGTTATGCAAATTATGCCTGTAAAAATAAGTATATTAGGTCTTAAAAGCAGAATATTCAGATGAGTTACCATGCAAGTGGGCTATCAAACTACATGCAGCATTCATATCTGAACAAATTACAGCCCAATTTTGATATTGTGTTCTGTTACATTGCCAACATCACAAACTCTCTAGCAAACAAAGTACTAAATTCAGCATTGAGCTTCACAATATGAAAGGATACATCCATGCATCACTGGCGTAGCAAACCGATGGATCTGAAACAAAGAAAAACACCCCACACATTTTAAAAATATTAAACAGCCAAAAAAGATTATTAACTAAGGTTCGTCCAAGAGTTTAAGATAGCTCTATATGGTTGATAACCTTTACTTTTTATTTAGGATGCAGTAATTCTTTCAGAGAAGAGTTTAAAGACAGAAACAAGCTGCTTTGTTTTATACAAGGCATTTACTTGTCTACAAACAAGCTATATATAAACCAGTCTACACTGAAAACCTTTTATTTGCTCTATTTCAGCAGAAGGAAGTAAGCTGAGATAGTAAACAACACAAGACTTCGGTAGGAAATAGTTCTTTGTGATTAATACTTAAAGGCCTGTTCCAGTATTTTTCCCATCCTGCCACACTTAAGTAACTTGCTCTTTCAGTGAAGTTTAAAATAAAATATTTCCAGTGCTGGAAGTCAGAATTTCTGCATCTCACTACCTGCAGCTGTTACTATGGCAATCCACCTGTAGGCAGCATTAGGTCATGCTTCCTCTCACATATCAGTTATCTCCCTCTTCAACTTCCATGTTTTGCCTCCTACTTCTGTTTTCACCAGCCAACCAGTTAGCTTTCTTTGCTCTTCCCACCACAAGTTCTCTCTCATTTCCCCAGCTTTGTTTGTATAACACCATCTAAGCCATCAAACCATCTACCCATTCATACGCCTCTGGAAGATGCACAACAGCTCTTTGCTAATTCCTATCTTCACATTTCAGAAGCAATGCACAATTCAGCCTTTTCAAACAGTGCTTAACATAAAAGCACATCTCCACAGGTTACGAAGACAGAAATAGGAACTGCATCATCCACTTGCCTAAATGGGAAGTGCAAGATAAAGAGAAAAGGTTGCTGTAGTGGAGACAATTCTGTAAGTCTAATATATTTCTAAAGCCTCTAGGAGGAAGGAACTTAGATGAGTCTAGCCACTGAGGTGCTACAGGTGCAGCTCATGGCCCTACACTTGTATTTGCTGGACTAAGTGAATTTGAAAGTTACATTGTGTTAGTCTCTATTGGAAATATAAACACAGAATATAAAGTATCTTACTCAAGTGTCAGCTTTATGACCTATCCAATAGGCAGGTGGAGTTCAAACTGCACTCAAAGAGATGAGCTGAACCTTGCTTATGCCAAAAGAAAAATTAGTAGTTATACTTCAAAAAGATACTGTGCTGAGACAATGCTAATGTAAACTGAAAGCAGACACCTCTGAAGAATCAGCTTTACTGTGCGTGCTATTGAGGACATTGGCAAAGTTGGAAGTTTAAAAGCAGAAGACCATCACTGCGCTCAGCTAGAAGACAAATAACCAGGTTATGCTAGATTTCTTTCTGAAATGAGAGAATTATAGGAAAATGTTGATACAGAATGAATATACTTTTACTAAAGTTATACAACATCATCATTACAAAGGGTTTACCTCTGGTTGAGCAGCAAATTCTCGGAGAAGATGCCCATTCCATACAAAACGTGGATCTGCCTGCAGTAAGAAAAAACAACGTGCTTTTAGAAACGCTCAGTTGTTTCATTCACTGTAAGGGTAATACCATAGTATCCACGCATTATGCAAGTTTAGATGTGTAGACAGATGTGCATGGAGGTGAAACACCCTTCTTTCACTAGTACCGTTCATGTATCTTCAAATAGCAATCTGAATAAAATTAAAATTGTTAAATAACAGTTTTCTCCCATCTTTGAGGGGGGGTTACCAGACACTTCAGATGTGCTAAGCCATTAACAGTTCAGCTGTAGTATCAGGAAAACATTCAAATTTGTTTTACATAAACAAGGGTCAAAGACATTACACCAAATTAAGAACAATAGCAAGGTAACATTCCTAAGGGAAGCAGATAGTGAGAGTGTTGATTACTGCATGGAGAACTCCTTAAAATCCTGAGAATCAGGAGTTGAACAATACGTGTAGTTCAAGAAAATTTATTTTCAGCTGCATAAGTGATTCTCTTCAACTTCGTGTATTTCCTGTTCCCAGTTCACCTCAAGAATGTCTTGAGCAGGTTGCTGAGCACATTCCAAAAGCTAGCAGATTAGTCATGAAAGTGACATTTGCTGCAGAACACAGTGCAGGCTCTAGGGAGATGGCACAAACCTCAACTCTAAGATGAGGCGGGCAAGACAATGCATCAGTGAGGATGAGAAGAATTCAAGCTCAGTGTTGGAGTATTCGTTGATCTAACAGAAATAGATAAATAAAACTATCTGCCAGGAGATACCACAAGTAGGGTTTGAAGTAGTAGAACATGGCATGATGCATTAGTGCCCTTATATTGAGGTTGTTTCCTTCTACTACAACTGTTAAGGAACCTCCCCCACAAACACCAACCACAGGCCAGGCTTCTTTTGCAGAGGTGAAACGGAGATGCCTGAAATCACCATTAGTCTTTTGTTAAAACCAGCCTACTGCAACAAGGAGTAGGACATTGCATTAAAATGGCTTTAGCCAGCTAATATATGAATTTACTTCAAGTCATTATTATTTTTTTTTTTAAAATCTTCATCTTTCCAACAACCTTCTAAGGTGCCACAATTTTACAGCAAACCAATTTTTCATGTCAGCAGCTGCTCTTCCTTGCATGAAGATCACGTGAAAAGCAACTGATAGTACAAAAGAGTCCCTAGTTATAAACTAGAAAATGTTTGCCTTTTTTTTTATTTAAGCTTTTGAAGGAAGAAAGAGTGAACTGCTTCTCCGGAGTAGACCGTTTCAGTAACTAAGAGGCAACATTTTGGTGACTCTAATGCCAATGAAAGAAAAAGTGTTATTCACTTACAAGGTTTTGGTATTTTATTGCTTAGGCAGTTTAAACCTTGTTTATGCTGTACTATACAGTTATTTACCAGAATAAGAATTCTGGAACTGCAGAAACACAATACAGTTTTAACTCTGTTGTGTCTGGCTGTGTGGCTCTGCTGTCTTTAAGACAACAACATATTAAATACACGCTTCAAACATACGGAATCAGCATAGTTTGAACAGAATACCAGTGCCAAGAGCCATAAACTTGCAGTTTTGTTCCACATTATCTTGGAATAATAGAATACAAAGACAAGTACCCTTCCCCACACATACACTTGTCCCTCCTCCCAATTGCAATTCGAAGTGTTTAACAATTAGAAGTGTTTAACATTGCAAGCAGAGGCAAACTCCATCTCAAGTTTTTAAAATTCATTTAAATCAGACATCTCAGAAAGTACTTCTAACCTGCCTGATCTAGAAGTCTAACACCACGTTCAGGCAAGTTTCTAAAACTTGATGTTGCAAACAAGCTATGAAACTTGAGCAGACGAGTATACAGCTGTATGGTTAGGACGTCACAATGCTGAACAGACTTCTGTACCCAAGCAGTACACACCAGCAATTTCCAAGCTTATTCTATGCACACCATGAAGCAAACTCAAACTATAACTTCATTTAATGTACTTTGCACACTCGCTTTTTGCTTTCTACTGTCACAGCTTCTTAATCAAGAGAACTGCCCCAGCACAGCTTGACTGACAAGATCAGAGGTATACAGCTTACACAGTTTAGCAATATAGAAGTGGGGGTGGAGGGAAAACACTATTATAAGATTTGTAGTTAATCAAGACACAAATCCATTTCACAAGTTTCATGATTAAAATAATAGTCATTTTTAATTTAAGTGAGGGTCATGCTAAATGGTAGCAGATGGTATTAATTCATTGTTAAAAAGAGGAGAAAGTTTAAGCTCAAGTGTAATGGGGCTACTGATTTCAGCAATCTCATCCTAAACTTTTTGTAAGCTTTTAGTTTGTGATTTAACACCAACCACATAAAATAAACTTATGCCATTCAGAACTGATTGACAACATCTAAGACAGATACAGAAGATGAAATACTTACCCTCTCCAATAGGCTCATTTCCTGGAACTCTGGGCTGGTGTTGGCTAACCGTTGCAGAGTATGTGTTAAATCATAAGTTGTTGAGAAATAAAATCCATCCACACTCAAAACATGACTAAGCATTGACAAAAATACTTTATTGTCCTGTAACTGTTGAGAGGAAAAATAGAAGTTATTATTCATTACTGTCAAAATACACTACTCTTATAACCTAGTTTCCCTGAAAACCATTTTTTTTTTTTAAAAAAAGACAAGATGGGAATGCAAAAGAAAGGCTACAAAACTTACTGTCAAGATTATCCCAATAACTAATGTGTTCTGATTCATACTGTTTAATCTCATTCCTTTCCCGAAAGGAGAATCATATTCCCTTTCAGCTCTGATGGTTAGACACTTATCTACTCTTTATCAATTCACAACATATCTATTTTTAAAAACCTTCACCCTTTTCCTCCCTCTCAAAATCAATTTGTCTCTGCTGGGTAATTATGTAATTGAACATTTCCATAAATTAAGCAATGCAGATAATTAGATGTCAGCAAGGCAGCTTATTTCAGAGACTGTAAGAATAGTAAAGCTAAAAGATGCAACAGGAAGAGGGTTGTGGTTTTATGACTGGCTTGGGAAGACTGCTTTGTAACAGCCTACACAAAATGCAGCACTAGAACACCTCTGTAGTACAGCAGGCAAGCAAAGCCTTCATTAAGGCCCTCAGGAGAGGAAGAATGCTAGAACAAGAACAGATACAGCATCACTTTATATACATCTATACCCAAGTATTCCAACTAGTAGTCTGAAGAAATCAGAAGAGAAGTATAGTTAAAAGAGCCCCAAAAAAACAAAAACAACTTTTGTAGTTTCACCAAATTAGGTCCTATGGTAATAAGGATCAACAGAAGAAATTCCTCCCCATCCCCCAGTCAATCCACTTCTACCTGAATATCAGTTAAGTGCAGCATGGTCTTTTTGTAGGAGAGGATGTCAAAGTCTGTTGCTTTCCAAATTGCGTGACTGAAAATCTCACCTACTTTTTTCTTTTTTGTTATTACAATAAGGTATGTGCCTGTAAATCAGAAAAAGGAAAGTTAAAAAGTTAAAACATACTTTTTTTTTTTTCCAAGAAAAGTAGCCTAAAACCATAGCAAAAAAACCTGAAGCCAGTAGGGGAAGAGCAAACTTTCTTCACATTCCACCTAGGACTTTGTTTCTGTTCCAGCCCCTTGGTGCTGTGAAGAACAAACGCACTTGCTAAGATACCAAGCTTCTCTGTAGTAACAGATCTTGAACTACTTCATAAATTTAAGGAATTTACAAAATGGACAAGGAGAAACAAGTAGTCAGATACCATTACTAAGAGTTTGATCTAAGCTTTTATGGTTTCAAATGTAGGAAGTGGCCAATTGCTCTGTGCTTCCCAAATCAAGTTGAAGGCACATCACAAATATATGAAAAGCAGAATGCTTTGGGATTCCAGAAGCCTACTCACCTTAGGCTAAAAAGAAATGTCCTAATAGGTTCAAAATAGAGCAGAGGAGGGGTTTTATTTGTTTTAATAATTTAGAAGGGCAAGTCTACTCTTTTCCTGGTTGCATAAGTAACAAAGCAAAGAAGAATCATGACAGTACACTCAAAGCAATTGATTTACACTTGCTGGAAAATGCCATATAGCTTTATTTTGGTGCCACCTTGTTTCTGAAGAAAAGATTTCATTAAAGAGTACATTGGCAGAAAAAATCTTTCATACATCATATAACCATTACATGTTTACTTTAAGCTTCATTTGAATAAACCAATACACAGGCCACACAGAAGCACAAAACAACAAAATCTAGTACTTTTACTAAAAGCATTTAAAAGAAAACAATGGATAAGTGAACAGCTTGCAACGTGAACTCTTTCTGATTTGGCTATTGAATGTTTGATTACTTTACTTAGATACACAACAAGTTTTATGGGCAGGTTAATTATTATATCAGGTACCTAGTCTATTTAGTTAGTCAAAGAACAAGTCCCCGCCCCGCCTTTTTTTTTTTTTTAAAAAAAAAAAAGCAAGACTCCCCAGCTCTAGTTTTGTACTATTTGTTTTGGTGGAATTTTCAAGCACTTAAGGCGGTTCTAGCATGCTTGTACCAAGGTATAAGTATTGCTTTTGGTTGGTATCTCACAAGCATCCAGGTATCTTACAAAAACAAGGCCTTTTGTTCACCACTATGCCACAAAGACGCTGTGCAAATAGAAGGATTTAATCCAACATCAGTGTTCAATATTGTCCTTTCCTGCTTGACTACGTGACCTTTGGTTTGAGATTTTGAGCATTTCAGATACTATTCCATCATTTTTCCCCTAATACTCTAATAGGGGAAGAATATTCATACCCGTTAGTGATGCTGCACTGCTGGATATTGAACCAGCCTTACAGTTTAACAGATAACAGTGAAATGCCTAACCACGCTTAGCTGAACATTAACTGATACAAACTGTAGTTGACAGCTGTATTTGACAGCATCAGGCTTTGGGGAATGTAGGGGAAAAACAGGCTACTGACAAAAAGTTACATGCTCTGGTGCAATATTCAGTCAGATGTATGAAAGTCATTACCAAACCCCAAGTTGTGAAAGTTTCCCTTTGGAGCAGTGCAGTTTTAACACAATCAGGGCTTGCCAAGTGCTTAAATAGGTGGGCCTTACCCTTAACGCTGCTCTTGCTCTGCAGTTCTCGTGCAGAATATGAGCATATAAAGTTGGATAGTTTAAGATCCTGTCAGAAGTCACTGTATTTAACACAGTGAAACTCTGCTTCAGTTGGGAATACTACAAAGATCAAGCTTAATTCTTTTCTATGTATGGAGGCCTCCATTCAGTATTTTCCTTCTCCTTATTACATCAAACTACGTTAGTTTCAATATCTAAAAAAAATAAAGTCTACCCACAAAAGATCTTTTGAATAACAATGTTTACTCTCCTGGAAGCTTGGACCTTATATATCCTATTTATTTGTAGCTGTGACTGTTTATACCCAAATAATGCTATTATGAAATAAGAACAGACAGCTTGTTCTTACCTTATCCTGTAACTCCCTAGAATTTCAAATTGAAAGAAAATGAATTGATTGCAACAACATTGAATTTCCTTCAGATTTGTAAAATAGTTTGAATAGATTCATTAGCTAAAGAGCTGCATCCTGAAGACTCTCTCACCCTGTCACTCAGTTATTTGGGTATCATTGACTTGAAGTCAAGCTTCACAACAGAATATGTGACTGCTGCATTAAATCCCCCAGCTAAGATGAAAACAGAGAACTTCATCTACAGTTATGACAGATATTTAACAATGCATTTCAATTGCACGCAAATATCAACAAGCTGTCAATTAACCCCATCTTTAGAGCAGCTATGGCTTTAAGAGGGTCATGAACATTCATGTCAACTATATTTGGATACCTCCATCCTCCAGCAACCACAAGAGGACACCACGCTGAATAAAACGTATCAGATACCCACAAGGACTATTTTTGTCTTTAAAGCTTCCTTAGCAATGTATTTTCCCCCATGTATTTTTGACAAGCACAGTTCTGCTTTGCTTACCTGCCACCAACCGTATTGTTCCCAAAATACCAAATATAGGCCTTGTAACAGCTGAAGGGGGGACATCTTTTTTAACTGAAAAAAAAGTCAGGAACAAAACATATCAGAATTTCAGACTGCTTCGTGACTATACTGGAAAACTAAGTTTGTCAAAGCTTCTTGGCCAAATCAAGTTTTGCTTGCATCAGAATTTTAAAGCCTGATGGGAAAAAAAAAACTGATGTGGAAGCACTCTAACACAATTTGTTGTTATTTTGTTTAATCAAAGTAGTTATTGAACAAATTCAAACTCAATTCACATGAGAGTAGAGCAAGTAGACTCCTGAACAATGTATTGTCCTGCCAGCTTCACAAGCTTCTTGTTTTGAATCCATCAAGACACCAAGGACAAACAAGCTACAAGTGCTTGTGACTCCTACTTTTGGTTACTTCTACTTAGCCTGTTTCCATTACAGAAGTCTTAGTGTGCTCTTCCATCTCTCACAGCAGCACTACCAACAAAAGCACAGATGTGGCAAGGAATACAGTATTCCAAAGAACATACTAAAACACAAAGGGTATCCAACTATCAAGTGCAACTTTTCTGGAATAGCACTTTTCTGGAATAGCAAGTGCCACTTTTCTGGAATAGCAGAATGGATATTAGAGAAGTTAAACGCAAAACAAAAAAATACCCAATCCAGAATTCCTGACTCCAAAGTCCAGAGAACAGAGACAATGCTCGAGTTTTTCTGTGCTTTAAACACCTCACAGATTCATCTGATAAAACAGGAGTAACAGAAACAGATCTAGACTAACAGAAAACTTAGGAGAGCTGTTTTAACAGTTTTGAAGGGAAAACTTTGAAAGAGAAGCTGACAGACTATACTAGAACACTAAAAACAGGGAGCTGTGCACACTGCTTTTATATAAAGAGGTCTAATAAAAAGGAAAGGAATTACCACTTTTACATTAGTGTTAGCAGTCTCTAAACAGACCAAAGTGCTACAATATTACTGAGGTAACAACTTCCAAAGCATCAAAAAGGGAAGTCACCCATAGCCTTAACTTCATGCTGTCATTAAAGGCAAGTTCTTTGATGTTTTTAATACGTTAGTTTCATATTCTTAAAGAAATATTAAACATTAACATGCTGAAGACATCAACATACCTAAGACTACCTGCATTGACATCTGAATCCATATTCACAACAGAACTAAGTTTACAGTGAGGTTGTTGCTGTTTATTATTGTTTATTTTACTGGTGTTGTTTCCACAGGCTTTTTGAAAATTCTGGTTTCAATACTAGATAAAAACCAACACCGAGATCATTTGGCAAAAGCTGCAGAAGCCCAGCATTCAACCCTTCCCATGCTTGATCTTGGACTTGTAGCACCAATCCCAACTAGTTGGGATGAGTCAGTTTTCCCTGGTGTGACTGACAGTTTTACTGAAAACAGGCAAGCGAATTACCCTGGTTTCCCACAGCATAAATTCCACAGGGAAAAGGCATTACAAACAAAGTTATTTGCACGACAGAACACAAAGCACTATTTATAAAGCACCCTGTCTTAAATCTCTAAAGATAAAAAAAAAAAACTTTCAGTACCAACGTAAGTTTCTGAAGAACTTCTGGGAGTGCCTAGAGCAAAGGACGAAGAGGCTTTATATTAAGAAGCACCGGCAAGGAGAGTACCTGTAAGAGTAACTTCTGTGGAGACTCTATCGATAGCCAGCACATCATCTGCTCCATCATCACAGGCTTCCACGTAGAATTTCTCTGGTGTGATATGCCTTTAACAGAATGGAGAGGGGAAAAAAATATATTTTTTTAAACTTTGATTAGGCTCTTCACTACCTGAAGACAGAGCAAACAGAAACAAACAAACAATTTTAAACCTTTTTTCAACTGTAAAAAACACAAAATTCTCCCTTGATTACTTCCTAACAGTCATTGCTGCTGGCAGTGTATAAGAAGCTAATCAAAATAATCAGTTATTGAAAGACCCACAGCTTCTTTAGTAAACATAATCCTTTGTAACACTGGAAGCTGAGGACATGGAACTGGGTTTGTGTACATACTGGTCCACTGCACAATTCACGTAAGCTTGAACTTTGTCACTTCAAAAGTCCCATAAAGCAAAACAAAGATTAAAAAAAAAACTAAACAGAAACTAAAACACCACATCCCTGATGCAAGTCATGCTCAAGGCACTAAGAACACCCTTCACAGTAGAGTCTTCTGAATATTGTAAAAAAAAAAAAAGCCACTAGAAATGACACAACAAGCATGGGTGAAGTTAGTCAGCAGCTTACTGAAGCAGGTGTTTCAACATCACCAGTCCCTGGCTCTGTCAGCCCAGCCTGCGACGCGGCTGCGGCAGCCCGTCCTGTATGCGCACCATCTAGGGCATTGCACGAACACCACAGACATCCTGTTCTGACTTCTCACCTATCTTTTCTTCATGTCAACCACATGCAGGACAACGCCAGACGTAAAGCGTTTCAGAATGCTTCCAAAAACTGTTTTACAATGTCTGCTGAGATACTAAGGAGAAGCCAGACGATCCAGGCAAGAAGACAACAGCTCTGCAGAACAGACTTTTAGCTGTAGGAAGTGCTAAACCAAACACGCACACCCCTGAACTGATGCTCTTAACTCTTAAATTCCCTTTAGTTTGAGGCTTGCTGAGACTAAGGGTCAGAGTTTTAAACGATCTTCTAGAAATTTACTCCACAGGACAGTTTATATTTTTAGGCTGTTTCTCCCTACGTAAACCTTGTATTTCTTCACACCTTTTATAGTTTTGTTTGGTTTAAACCCTTCAGAGAGCTGAATTGGAATCATGATCTAGGTCAGAAGACCCTCTGAAAGCTCTGAAGGACCACTTCCCAAGTCTGGCGGCCCTGCCCAACCTCCATGCTGCGTCCACCTTCAGAGCTGGCCCCTCTTTCTTGGGGGAGTTTTGACTCCATAAGGCCAGCGATTCCACAGCCTCTCTGGGCAACCAGAGAAAGGTCAGGAGACACCAGCTGTTTATCTGAATTTAAAAAATGTGAAAAACTCATTAATCATTAACTGTTCCTCAGATAATTAACTTCATTAATTAAAGTCTGCCTGCCTCTCCTAACGTGGAGGAGGCATCGACAGCATTCCCCGTATAAGTCATCCTTCTGAATCTTCCATGTACACACATGAGATGCCTTGAAGTCCTTCATCTTCAGAACTAAGAACACAGACAGACATGCAATTTGCTGCACGCTGAAGCCTTAGTGTTACTTTTCCTCCCACTGCTTCTGTTGATGAAGTGCAGGAGAGAACCCCGTGCCTTTAACGGGGTCTCACAGCGCTGACAGGAGCAGTTTTTGCAGTGAACAGCAAACAAGCTTACGCAGATAGAATGGGTGAGACAGGCTTAAGGACATTTCTAGGTGCTTAATTTGTTAAGGAACGTGAGAAGAACTCAGGATATCCTATTTAAGGTGCCATTTGAATCCTAATGCTAGCTGGCAGGAGGCAGTTGTCAACATTTCCCTCCCCCAGGAGAAAGCCTGCTGGTAACCCCTGCTGGTTTCATTAACCAGTCAGGTGTTGCTGGGAGGTCAGATTATTCACGAGTCTCCACCTAAAAAATGGGAAGAGACAATGGGAAGGTAAATATTGGACCTTTGTGCCTTTAACACAAGGCTTCTGCACTCTGAAACAGCTTTATCTTAAGTGGAAAGATACCCATTAACCGAGGCTGCACGTGGTGCCTGAAGGCTGCAGTGTACAGAGCCCAACCCTGCACTTCCTTACGTGACCACTACTTCTAAGAGCTGGTCTTTGCATTTCAAAGTGTAATAATACAGGTACAACCGTGTTGTGTTCAGCACTGAGATCCACCTGTGCGGTAGTTAAGTCTGATTTCAAACAGCTGGGAAAAAGCCTGCAGGTATGGAGCGGTTATTATAAACCCAAATTGATTTAGCAATCAAGAACTTCTCCCTGAAGACCATGAAGCCTTTCACCCTCATTATCCAGAAGTTAAGAAAAATGAGAGAATTAAGGCTGCCAGTACAAATTATGCCTGGCCTCTCAATTGATTGTTAGACCAGAACCTGCTATTTATCTCTCAAATCCTAGTCTGCATTTGGTCTCCTACCCTGCTGTTCCCCCCTTTCCAGTTTTCTATCACCTCTTACACAACACCTGTACACCTCTCTTGGCTTACACTATGTTTTGCTCTCCAGACAACAGAAGAAAACAAACTTTGCAATCAAAATCCTCCTTCCCACTGTCCTCTCCAAGAGGAGCTCTGGTGACAAGGCTGGTGACCATGTCAGACGAGTGCTCCCTGTTTGCAGCTCAAGGGACCAAAGTGGCTCGGGGATCGAGCAGCTGGCAGCCCACTGCAACAGGCTTGCTGATGACTGCTTCAGGTGTTTGTCTTACAGAGTTTGTGGGGGGAATCATGCCAACAGTCTGAATTGAGAGAACCTGGGCACTTCTCAGACACTTTGCCACCGCGAGCTGCCCAAAATACAACTGTACAACACAAACTGAAAAGCCTTCATCTTTTAGCAACTACAAAATGTTAAGTCCTCGATTCAGAAGGAGTGGGAGAATTAGCACTCTTCCAAGGTTTTAGTAGGAAGGTGCTTCACTTAGCCCTTCTGTGTAAATACTTGGAAGTTTCCAAAAATAAACTTAATTGAGGAAGAAGCCAAGAATCAAGGAGGTTTCTGCCCAAATGCCAATTTACAAACTTATCAATTACCAAAAGTAGGCTAATAGTCTCATCCTAGTTGATGTGACCTTTTTCAATTAAGATTGCTGTAACTAGGATGATCGCCTCCTATTTCTCTTTCACAGAGGAAGCTGATGAACATCCATGCAAGAACAGTGTTTTTTCCCTCAGTACTGAGGTACCAAGTCTGTGTGCCTATCGCAAGCTTATAGAGATAACACGCACTTACTTCAGTGATTTGAGAAGATACTAGAAGGCTGAGAAATGGATTGTTCATAATAAGGAGTTTGCAGACAGAATCATTCTAATTTTAATGAAATAGATAAAAAAGATAGGAGTCGAAATGCTAGTGTTGTATCAGAAATAATGAAAGAGACTGCAGCATTCTCTAGAAGCCCATCATCTCTGCAGTTCCTTGTGAAACTAGCTTTCATATACCTACATGAAACTATACAGAGAGCTATCCTCTGTCTTTGTATAGCCTTCATATTTGACTTCCTTGTCCTTGCTATGTTGTTACTGCTGTCTATAACCAGCAAGAACTCTTACCAGCAATATCTTGCTTCCACTGCAGTTTAAGAGCACATAAAGCCTTCACAAGATTTGAGTTTGTCCAGTTTAGTTTCCTTTATACAAGGAATGACCACCATTAGCAGACTATTTCTCAGTGTTGCTAAAAACAGTGATAAATGAAAGTATTCGACGCTGAGAGCGTAGCTCATGACACTCAAGAAAAGGTATTGAAGCACTGCACCTAACAAATTCATGTCTGAAGTATAACTAAAGCTGCCTTGGATCTCATTTGAAAGTCTCCTATTCAGGAACCCGTGTGCCAAGAGATACAGCAACGCGTCTGGTAGATTCCACTCTTACAATTCAAAGCCGAGGAAGCAGCATCTGCAAGCTGCTTAAAGACAACTCCGGAGGCACAGTCAGACATCAGGCTTTTAGTTGGAGATTAATGAAAAGACACATTATTTTAGCTCATGTTGTTGAAGAAGCAATCAAAAGGAAAAGATATGTAAAAAGGGTGCACGGAGGCTACAATTAAAGAGTGCTTTCAGCAACCCTGCCTTTAATGAGCAAAAAGAAAATTCAGATGAAGTCCCACTAAAATTTAGCCTTTTGGTTTTCTAGTTTCTCCAGTTCAGGCACTGCTACTACCTCTTCTGAAATCATGCTGGGCATTGGCATGAGCACCTCTCCCAGTGTAGTAAATGAAAACTGTCTCTAATGAAATTAGTCCCCATACTCCCCAAAACTGAGCCAAGCATCACATTGCAGCATAAACTTTCAGAGGCAAGAGGAGCTTTTAACACCCAGATGAGAGACTGTTCAACACAGGCTGGAGAAGGGGACAGGACAAGCTCCCATGTAATAGTCCAAGTCACAAGCCTGTGTTACAAGGGAAGATTTTTAACATAGGAGAAACATAACGAACACTGCTTCCTTACACCAGTCAGAAAGTTGGCTTCCTCTACAGTTAAGTGAGACAGTCTTTTTAGTTTGTTATGAAGCTTTACTCGCTCTGCTTTCTTATGAAGCACTGTTGTACATCATGATCATGAAGCAGAGCTGCATCCCATATTTTAATTAGGCTGATCCAACAGACAAGAATGTTCATGCCGTAGCCGAACACAGGAAAGAAAACCCATCACGGTCTAATGGCCACTAAAGATAGCACCTCACTCAATATCACTTAAGCCTTCTAGTCCTCAGCGGCCAAACCCCTTCCTTCAGTAATTGATTATTTCACCATAAATACTTAACATTACTCTAATGCAGGAAGCTCGTAGATGTCAGCCTCTGAATGCTGGAATAAAGCGTGCCAGGAGCACGCCCCGTACTGCGCAGCAATGCATTTGCTGTACTCAAGACACCGAGCAGTCTGCAGCGAGCTATAGGAAAGGCATCACGGTCCCAGCAGCGAGTTAAGTAACAGCGCTAACGTGCTGCTGGTTCCAACCCTCCCGAGATTCCAGCTTTTCTAGGTGAGCAGGTGCTCTAATTATACACCCACAATAAATATTATTCCTTGGGCAGAACCAGCTCAAGGAACTGGAACATTTCCATGGAATATTAATTGCAGGGAAGAGAACGAGCATAATCCTAGGATGTAAAAAAACCACCAATGGAAATACCACTGAGAATACAAACGCCATATTAAAGGCATCGCTTCATAACAACTATTTGCAGCTATGTTTCACTTAACATGACAAATAATTTACTGCGTAACTTAATGTGCTCCTCAATCAACTGCCCTGAGCATCATGACAGATGAGGCTAGGAGGAAAAAAAATGTAGCGGTTCTTTCTGGAAGTGTTATCCAAACTCTGAGAGCTCAGTTTAGAAAAAAAGTAAGGCCAAAAGACAAGAAGGACTTTTGGACTTCTCCCCAAATACAGATAGGTAGAAGGTGATGTCCATATACAGCAGCTACTCGTGACTGACCAGGACTTACACAAAACACGTAAACATAACAACGTGCAGGAGGAGTGAAATTTGAAACACAGCTAGTGTTGGAGACTCTTATGATGCTTCAAAATCAGCAAAATAAAGCTTTCACTCAAGTATAAAGAAAAAAATGACTTTAAGTGAACAACAGATTCTCTCTATTTTTCAGCCAGCTTTGCTGAACAGTTTTTATTAACTAACTGAACTGGGGGCTCCACTACCATCCACCAGCTTGCTACTTGCAACAGCTGTTAGCTTCCTCAGGAAGAAACTGGAAAAAAATCTAAGTAAGCACAGCAGTGACGTAGATGACAAATAAACCAAGCACCATATGGGGGTTAATATTCCTCCCCCAATTACTGGTGGTAAAGGTCAACTAGTGGCATAGAAGCTTGACAGCACCTGCATCACTTAAACGCGTCTGAAGATGACAGTCAAGATAAAGGTTTTGTGTCACCGCTTGTGATAACGTGACCCAGAAGAGGCTGGCATGCAGAGCTACAGCCTGCAATGGGACCTACACAGAGGGGCCCTGCAGGGCACGCTACAGTCTCTGAGGCTCCGCACAAGGCCACTTGGCTACCCAGCACATCGTAGTGAGGATGAAAAGCGAGTTAAAGAAAGACTACTGCCACTTAAACCCCTGACTTGAGTCAAGCCTGGATTTCTCCAGAAAACATTCTCCTTTGACCTTGCCAACCTGGTAAGTTTGACTCATCAGCTAAGTTACAGCCCCATCTCTTACAGCGTTTGGTAGGAAGTCTGCAGGCATTACTCCAGCTTTTTGTGAGGACAAGTAGAAAAGCCTAGTTTTCAAATCGGAAAACAATTCTATTCTCAAGTTCATGGAGGAAAAAAAAATTCAACAATTTGCTAAACTGTATTTCACATGGTCATCACAGAAGGGTTGGGAGGGGCCTCTAGAGGTCGTCTTGACCAAAACACAGCATCTTTGTACCCTCCCTTTGGGCATTTACAGACACTGTCGAGATCCCCCTGAGCCTCTTCTCCAGGCAGAGCAGTCCCAGGCCCTCAGCCTCCCCTCGCAGGAGGGGTGCTCCAGGCCCTCCACCATCTTCGTGGCCCTTGGCTGGACCCTTCCCAGTCTGCCCGCGCCTCTGTTACTGGGGAGCCCAAAGCTCCCGGTGCTGCACAGAGGGCAAGGGTCCCTCACCCTGCTGGCACCGCTCTGCCTGAGGCAGCCCAGGAGGCCGGCAGCTTTGTGCTGCGAGGGCACACTTGGCACAGCCTCGTTCTAGAATAATCAAAAGCTCCTTTTGGTTCAAGTTGAAACGAGAGGATCCTTTACCAGCCTGTACCCAGAGAAGCGCATTTACAACCACCGCCACCGCTGTAAGGACAAGTCACACGCTCGTTACTCGCTCCGCTCACCTTTTCTCCTCCGCACGCAAACGGATCACAAGCTCCTCTAACAAAACACTAATATTATTTGACTGACAAGAAGAAAAGAGAACTTCCCGACAGCCAAGCACGTCTTTCAACCCTCACTGACGATTTTACGGCACTCAGCGCCCGCATCCCCTCACAAGGGGACGGAGGAGAGGAGCCCAGCGACGGCCGGAGCCCAGCAGCGCTCTGAGGCGCGCTTACACCGCCCTCAGCGACACCCCGGGGCCCTCAGGCCGTGCCCAGCCCCGCCGGGAGCCCGCAGGACGCCCAAGGACGTTTCACCGCCGCCCCTCAGCGGCTCCGGCCCCCCC
>NC_048894.1:46076759-46256992 GCF_011077185.1 Oxyura jamaicensis
TACCCCCACGGCCGCGCCACTCACAGCTCCAGGCTGCCGTAGGCCGCCGCTGCCGCCGCCGCCGCCGCCGCTCCCGCACCCGCCGCCGCCATCCGGCCCCGCCGCCTGCCCCCGGCCCGGCCTCGCCCCCTCCCGGCCTGGCCCAGCCCGGCCCTGCCCTGCCCGGCTGACGCGGCCCGGCGGACGGCGCCCGGCGCAGGACAAACTGCCTACGGGAGGCACCGCCTCTGGGAGGCGGGGACGCCGCGCGCCGGCCCCGCCCTCCCGTTCCGCCCCCCTTCGCCGGGCCGCCCGGGGAGGGACCGCGGGGAGAAATGCGCCTGTGCGAGGTGCTGTGCTCGAGCAGGGCCAGTGGCGCAATGGATAACGCGTCTGACTACGGATCAGAAGATTCTAGGTTCGACTCCTGGCTGGCTCGGCTGCTCTTTTCCTCACTTTTCTGCCCTCTCCAGTTAAATAATTTTTCCCTCGGGTCCAACCCGAGAGTGCTGCCTGCACCCCTGAACCCCCCCGCCGGCAGACGAGAAGCGCTACCCCAAGTTTTCCCCAAGCTATCATGGGCACTGCCCTCTGCAGCCCCTGTGTGGGACCAGGCCTGGGGCACCTCTGATCCCCGCGGCTCCAGCGCTCTGTGCATCACCCCCTGGCTTCTGGCAGCTTCTCCCATCCCCAGCGCTGTCCCCTCACCGTGAAAAGAAGGCAGCCACCACTGCAGCCCCTTCTAGCTCGCCCCGTGGGGCTGGAGCCCCCCAGCCCATCGGGGTTGGCTCGGGAAAGGCATGGGAGCTCACTGCAGGCCCTCCCACATCCACCAGCAGAAAAATGCAGCCCAGCATCACGTCCACCCCAGCTCCTCAACACCCAGTAGCCTATTCCATGGGCTGCAGCAAAGGCTAAGGCTTCCAAAGGAGCTGGAGACCCCAGCGAGGAGGCCTCCCCTGCCAGGCCAAGGAGAGGGGGGGAGCCAGCATTTCATGGTGCAGCTTCCCCCCGTCTGCTCTGGGTGATGACTGTCACAACCGGGATTTTAGGAAAGACTTCATGCTTTTTGGTATTGTCTTTAATCACTGAAATCACAACAGGCTAGCAGCTTTGCTGCTGCTACCAGCCTTTATAAATATTCAGCGGCACAGAAGAAAAGAGGGCTGTATTCACACGTGGCTGCGGCTAGGTACACCAGCAGGCACCCTAGTAAAACATTCTCTCCCAGAGTTGCCCTTTAAATGACCACACAAAAAATAATAATAATAAAAAATAATTAGTACCACTCAGTACCACTAGCTGGGCTCTGGGGTTGCTTTCCAGACACAGAAAGCCGCAGGCTGTGCACCGCACACCTGCTGTGTGGGAACATGACAGTGGGGCTGGAAGCTGC
Source organism: Oxyura jamaicensis (assembly GCF_011077185.1). NCBI lineage: Eukaryota > Metazoa > Chordata > Aves > Anseriformes > Anatidae > Oxyura > Oxyura jamaicensis. Next base: position 46,078,135 of record NC_048894.1, read on the forward strand.
AGGAGGGGTGTCCCTGTGTCCTGGTGGGTGTCCCCATATCCCGGTAGGGTGTCCCCTTGTCCCGGTGGGGTGTCCCCATCATCCACCTTTGCAGGGCTCTGCGACTCTGGTGTCCACACGGGGATGGCCTCCTCCCAACCCTCAGCTCGCCTGAGAGGGCCACTGGATGCTCACTGCCACATGGGAGTCTGGCCACCCTGGAAGAAAGCAGGGTGAGGATTTTTACTCTGAAAATCCTCCGTTTGCTGCTCTTTAGGAAAAAGAGCAGTGAGCTGGGCTCTGTCTCGCTGCTCGCCACTGGCAGACAACAGCCCGACGGCCTTCCTTAGTCACACCTCATGCCTCTGTGCAGCTATAGCGGCGGTGATGAAAAGAAATGGGAATGCACAAATGCTGAATGAGGGGCAAATGTCCTCCCGACCTCTCCCCATCCAGCCTCAGGAGATGGGGATGTTGGGCCATACCCTCCCCAGGTCCATGCTTCTCCATGTCTTTGGCGGTTGCCAGCACTCCTGGGTGCTTTCCATCACATCCTTCTTCCTTCGTGCACCCCGCTGCTTTAGCACATTTTGTTGTTGTTCTTTATGGATCAAAAAAGCATTCCATTTCACTGGTCATTTCAAGGCATTCCCAGGTATGTCTCATCTGTATTAAAATCACTCTGACCTTGATCCAACACAGACCTATACACTCACATTTATCTCCTTACTGGTTTCACTGGGACTGCCTGTGCACCTGAAGTTTAATGCAGGCAGGATGGCGGCTACATGTCATTCGCCTTAAGCAAGGACATGGTATTGCTGTTGCTGAAAGAATAAAGTGGCAATATTTCCAGGGAAATTCAGAAGTGTAAAAGAGGGAGTAAATGCTTTAGGAAGAAAGAGCCTGCAATTCCCCCCAGGGCCGTGAGCTTATTGCAGGGAGAGGCAGAGGTCTCGGCCGACCCAATTCTGAAAACCCAGAGACGCTATATATTTGCCCAGTGCTAATAATCAGCACAAGGAGAAAGCACAGGGAGGTATTTACTTTCCTCTCCTGAGGGACAAAGAGCCCCCTTTTGTTGGAATGGCTCAGCAGCCCCGTACCAGCCCGGCTTTAGCTCACCTGTGCCTTAACACACCCCCCTGCCGATGAGACTGCACCATTTCCACGCCCAGGAACTATTCAGTTTGTAGAAAATAAGACATACCCTCTCTCCCACCCCCAACTAAATCATTTAAACTCCAAAAAAGGTTTTCCCAGTCTTAAAAGCCCACAAGTGAACGTTGGAAGCTGAAGAGCCACAGCCCTCTGGCTCATCAAATGCCCTTCACCCGTGCCAGGGGAAACGCTCCTCCCTGTGCTCAATGTCGGGGCGAGTTTGTGAAATCACCTTGGCCCCAGGACACTTCTTGCAATTGGAAATACACAAAAATATCTGCTGCTTCTACAGCTGTTTTTTTTTTTCTTCTGGCTTTATGCAAAAATCTCTGTTTAAATGAACTTCTGCATTCTAAACAATAGAAACTTTACAGCATGATCTGAACGAGAATCTATTAAACGCTGGCTCCTAAAAGCAAACTTTAGGGGATTCATTTAAATAACTATTTGCATGTGAGCTTCTCATTACCAGCACACAGGAACTTCCACGCATCCCTTACTCTAAAACAAGTCAGAAGAACAAGCTGGGGTAGGAATTAAGGACCAGACTAACTTTTCATAGCAGGCAGCACATGTCAGTATCTTGATAAATAAAAAAGCAAGGTGTGTGTGCATAGAAAAATCCCATGTGAACAAGCCAGGTGACAGGCAGAATTTAACATGTGTTTTCTGAAATTCTTCCGCAGAAGCAGCTTTAAACTGGGACTGTTCTGAATTGCCCAATTATGCCTCAATCGTATTTTCTTGCCAAAATGACCATGGCAGCAGGCCCAGCGAAGTCTCTGAGGCTGCAGATGAAAAGGGCCTGTCCTGGCTCAACACTTCACCAAACTGGGAAGTGGGAGCTGGTGCTCAGCACCTTGCACGTTCACCTGAGAGCTACCTGCATGTTTTTTAGCTCAGGGGAGCCGCCAGAAGGTGAGGACCTGCAGATGCAGAGATGCCTGGGGGTGAGGAGGAAAATCCCAGCTGTGCAGATGCCTCTCCTCCCTTCCTCCCCCATGGAGCCGCTTCCAGGCAGGCTGCAGGGACAGGGACAAGTGGGGGACACAACATCAACTCTGACAGCCACGGCCTTGGAGAGGAGGCAGGAGTAACACAGGGCTTAAATTAATCCAAATTCCCAAAGATAGAGGCAGTACACATTGAAACACATAGGTGAGCAAGGCAATGCGGTATATGCTTTAGCTTCAAAACCATCAACTCAGACACTCGATTTTCAACAACTTCACATTGTCATTTCCAGCTCTTGGTAAATACACAAAAGGAGAGCATTCACACTTAATAATTTATACAGGACCTCAAAACTGAAAGTAGGACAGCCTTCCTTTCCCCAGTGCTGAGGAGTACAGGGTGGCTGACAGGAGTAAGAAGACACCATGCAAAAGTGGAGGCCAAACTTTGCACTGTTTCAAAGGAGGCTCCTGCAAGATAGCTCAGAGCAAACTGGCTGGTTGAGGCTTTCCACAAAGGAAAATGTTCTTATCTCCCCCTCCCCTTCTTTCCTGCTTATTTGGGGGTGTGGGGAAGGCTGCAAGAGTGAAACAGCAGTTTAAACTGCTGCTTAAAAAGAAAAGAATCAGTCCCGCTAGTGTTTTCAGATCTTCTCAAAAGGAAGGGCAGAAAATGTGCATCACCAGATGCTCCAAATCTGAAGAGCATTAGCCACGCAGTCACTGGTCTCAGAGATAGTGCAGCACAGCGAGACTGGTGTTTCCAGCTCGCTTCCAGAAGCCCCTTCGATATCATACTGCCTTTGCTGCCAAAGCATGCTCAGTGAGGGGAACCACCTGCCAAGGACTATCTGAATTATTCACCAGGAACATTCAGCTGGCGTTACTTCCCACCTCAGCACCTTCAGGCAGTCCCAAGATCACCATCACATCCTTCGACCGCTCCTGGGCCGAGCCACGATGCAGGCAACAAGCAATACGTACCCACGGACGTCGCCTGCTGGGATGGGGGTGCTGGGGAGCCTGCCCTCGTGTGTTTTATTGCACACAACTCACACTGCCTAGATACGGCACTGGTTATAATGGTTTGTGTCAGCCCCCATCCCTTTGCTATGCAGCATCTGGAGCCCCAGTTTAAGGCTGTAGGGAGCTCATGCATTTGGGGTTAATTCTACCTCCTCTTCTCTGCACACTGCGATGGGACAGTCCCCATGGGCTTTTGGTCACCCCCTGAGGGGCTGCAAGTCCCCTGCAGAAATGGGGCCGCAGAGCCTGGCTAGGCCAGAGTTGGCCAGCCGAATGGTCTCCAGTGCAGGACGCATCTCCAGCCTGCTGGCCCCGGCAACGTCCACACCAAAACCTCCCCCCAGCTCCTCAGGCAAGCTGATGCAGACATGTGGGTGGGTGCTAACAGGCCACACCAATCTCCATCTGTTTTAAAGCGGATGCTTGTACTTCTGTTTAAACCTCAGCACAGCAACTTGCACCACCCCAAAGAGAGAAGTGTGGTACTCGTTAGCACTGGCAGTGGTAGAAGGGCTGCTGAGGTGGCTGGAAGAACCATCAGATGGGCAAGGAAAAGGCAAGATGCTGCTTCTTGGGTCAAAAGGGCTCACGATGACAGCCCTCTCTGTCCTGCGGTGCTGAGTTGAACAAAGATTTTACCATTTGACACTGAAAACAAGGTAAGTCTACCCTTCTGGCCTGAAGGACTGCTTTCAGAATCAGAGGTACTGCTCTGAGAATTAGAGGTACTGCTCCAGCTGAGTACGTGACACAGTCTGAGGACACAGTGTGAAGTTCAAGCATCCATCTAGCTACATTTGTGCTACGGGAAAAGGTGTATGGTTGAACCACTGTGGGTTCTCTGTATGGGCTCATTTCTGGAGTCTCAGTGCCATTGCTCAGCTAATTTACTGTAGCTCACTAAAGAGACCTTCACCAATGTGATCCAGTCCTCTATCAATCAGAAATGAATTTACATTTCTAGCATGCATACAAGAGGATTTAACTAGTTTTCTACATAGTATTTGTTGGCAAGGGTAGCTGAGGCTCCCAATTGCATCTGAGACTTTAAATGAAAAGCTTTTTCTTAAACAAAAGCTCTGTACCTGCATGTGAGGGGCTGCACAGCACTCGTACCTACAGAACATGCACTGCAGGTACACCTGTCACATAGGCAACACATATTGGGGGAGCAGACTTCTTTGATTATGAAGCAAGGGGATTCACAAAGAGAAACAATCTGCCTTTCTGCTTTCTCGACAGAACAGAAAATAAGGGCTCAGCTCTCCAGCCCCTTGCTCAGATAAGCCGATATTATTCATGTGAGCAAATCTGTTTATACCAGTGGCTGGATAAATTTGAGTACAGGTTGTGGAGCTGGGCTCTCAATCCCTGTATAACAAAGCCTGCATAACAATCTCGAGTTTGTTCCCAGAACTCTAAATAAGCACCATTATGAAATGGCTTTGTGCTGGGTAAACACTACGGAAGGGAGTGGCCAGGCTGGGGCTGAGCTGTGGGGAAAACTGTGAAAACCTCAAGCAAATATTTGTATACGGAGAACTTTTTTCCAAAGTGAGCTCTACAAGCAAGAACGAAGATGAATTTCCCTGGCATCTACACTTCCAGTATCCCAACCTTTCCAAACATAATCTGCTATTCAGACTCTGACACAGCAGACTGGCCCCTGTGTATTGCAGCAACACGCAAGCAGCAGCCCAGGTCCAAAGTCACTGTGGTATTTTAGTCCAGCTTGTTCCAGCTTCTTGTTCTGTTTGAAATGGGATGTTGATCTCCAGCTGCTAGCCAGCATGCCTGGGTTGTGCTCGGAGAGTTGGTGCTTTTACAGCCAGACTTGATACCAGAGTTCAGGGAATTAACTGGAAGGTCTGAGTGCACCATTTTGTGCAGACTCCATTCTTTTATTTTCCTAAAGAATTACTAAGAGAGAGAGTGTCTAAAAACTGGTATTAATAATTTGATGTCCTTCAGGGAATCTGGTGAAATGTGCTTGTCAGGAAACACTTCCCAGGAACGTTCCCTGGAGGCAGGCAAGCCAGCCTCTGGCTTTTCAATTGTGCACGGCACGATCTGAGTTCATAGGCATGACAGCAAGTTGTGCTTTCTCTGAAGAGCCTTCCAAAATGAACCAAAAGGAATCTCCAGATAGCAGAAAAAGGCACGTAAGAGTAGACCAGTCAGCTTAGATAACATGCCACATTCTTGGTCAAGTAGACATAGTTTGATACAGCTGGAACTCCCACGCATACAGGCTCTGAGAATCCAGCAAACATCTCTCATATCCTTTTACAGGAAAACTGCCAATTGGAGAAAAACATGCACAGGAAATCAACTGAGGGTGGGGAGAGGGAGATCACGTAACAAGCTGTCTGTCCGGGCTTCCAGATATCAGCCATGCTGGCTAGTAGTGATGCTGGTACACAGCTGCTGGGGTTGTGCCATTCTCTATGTGTTTCAGGTGACAGGAGTGACAAAGCAAATGTTCATCGAGAGGGTAGCAGCGATGCCCGTCTTCGTCATTCAACTCCATCCCACAGTCCTGCAAAGAGAGGTCATACACACTTAATTAGAGTGTGTGTTAATCTCCTAGTGTCAACTGGGGTCTGGCTTGCAGGAGGAGGATGTTGTGACTCGGACAGAAGATACCTCGCCAGCAGCTCCTTCCTAATAATAAGTTCAATATTTGTCATGAGCAGGAAAGCATCTGGGCAGCCTTGTACAAGTTTGTCTTAAGTAGTTTTACTGCATAAGCTTTATCTCATGGTGAGTTGAGCCCCCACATATTTAAAATGTGCTCGTGTTTCCTTATACTCTCAGGTAGGATTCACCACTTTGCATTAGATTAATTGCTGTTGTACTAATGCAAAACTGACCTGCAGAGTCAGGGTTTCTTTCCACTGCATTACAAGCACAACGATAGATGACATCTACATATTTAATTCACATTACATAAGTATGAAGGCTCTCCGGAAAGCCCTGCATGAATGTTTAACAACTCACATCTCTTGGGATTTTTTGGGCAGCCATAGCCTCTCCTCACCCCTGACCACACATTCCTTTCTTTCGTAAGTGAAGGTAACTTACACCAGACAGCATCAGTCATCACCTCGGCATTTTTGAACAATCTGACTTGGAAATCAGATACACTAACGTGATCTGGTGCTCAAGGCTTCTGAAAAGCAGCAACAGAACCTTACTACTTCAACACATTTCCTCCATTAACAAATAAACGGCGAAGTTTAAAAGTGATAACTATTCTTTTTTTGCCCATAACTTTATGGATAGCAAATGAAATCACAGTTGGGACTTTGGTCCTCAAACTGGAAATTTCTTAGCCATTGATATTAAGGATTACACAAAGCAAGGTTTGAATTGCTCATGCGCTGTCACCGTAAGGGAGGAGATCTGCTTCCATTTAAAAAATAATTACGAACACTATTAAGCACCCATCCCCCTAGAAAGCTGCTGACCTACCTCACAGTGATAACATTCCACGTGGTAATCCTTGTCCATGGACACGACCCGAATGGTTTCATCAGACCCCTGTAAGCATTCAAGCAAATGAGAAATTACAGAGGATTACAGGAGGATCAGACAAATGCACTCTGTGGATTGTTTCCTGCAACAATATAAATGTTGGACAAATGCATTTTGGCTGCTGGTTGGAAACCACAAATAAATCCTACCACCTACAGTTATTTTTACACCAAAGCTTCATCATCAGTTCACTGCAGATATCCTTTAAATGTAACATCACAAATGTAGAATTCTCTCTGTTTACCAGTCAGAGCTATCCCAAACCACGCACTGATGATTTGGTAGTTTCAATATTCCACATTCCTCAGAACTTTAACTTGTTTTTTGAAGAGACCCATCTCCTCAAAATATTAACTTGAGTTATTCCCAGAGGGGTCACATCCCTCAGTGACACTAATGGCAGTATAATCTCAGCAGGAGATGAATAAAGCAGCCTGGCCCAGAGGGAATAAGCTGGGTTATCAAGCAAAGGAAGGGTCACATTTCAAGGGCAGTGTCAAAAGGCTTAGGTCAAAAGGCTGTGCTCTGGAGGAAGCAATTGTCTCTCCCCATCCACAGGGACACTCATTTCAACGTGGGCTCAAGTGTGAAAAAGAGCAAGAGCCAAGACACACTCCCTCCCCAGAGGGGATAAGAAGTAAAAAGCTCTCACCTCAGAGGGCAGAATGGGAAGTCCACATGCTGCACACTTTGGAGCTAAAACTCTGCAAAAGAAACAAGAAATTGAAGGCAAGTTATACATCAACATAAAAAGCGAGACCTGCTTGTTCTTGGTGATAAGACAAAAAGCTACAGCTGTAAACAATTTATCCACAGGAATGTTTTACATCCCAAGATCATAAATTAATTTTAGGATGGATTTTAAGTAATGCCTGGCACACATTGCTCAGCCAGGCAAAAAATAAAAATAAAAACACTGTAAAATTCTTGGCCATTATTAAGAGATTTGAAAGAGAGAATGAAGAGAAACTGAGCCAGACTGGCCCCAGAAAAACAATTTAAAAGAACTGGCTGCCTTGCACTGGGGCAGGAAATCTCAGAGAAAACGCCAAAAGACAGTTCAACACAAGAGACAAGGTTCATCAAGGGCTCACAACACAAAGTAGTACAATAAATAAATGAAATTGCAGGGAAACATGTCATTTCAGAATGACAGTGACACACGGAGGCAACTCTAATCTTAGCACAATATAGAACAAATCCAGGGACTGCTTGAGCAACAGTTACTATCTGTCTGCTCAGAAAATAGCAGCATGGAGCACAAGTTAGCCAAACGGGCACTCAAAATGTATGCTGCTCTAATATCGTAACTACCAGCTAGGAGTGCAGCTCTTCTATTTTACTGTCCAAGTGACAAGTGATTTTTAAGTGGACTTACCAGTTGTTTAATTTAAAGCTGGGTAAAAAGTTTTCCTTTGCATGTTCAGTGGTGATGTCTAAAAGCATTCTTTGAAAGTCAAACTCAGCCCTGCAGCTACACAAAAGCAACTCACACTGACTTTCAGTCTTCCTTCAGAGCAGACTGATTTATTTAATCACTGAACACTCCGTGAGCACTATTTGGCACTTACCCTGCGACACCACTACACACTCTGTGCTTTGCAGAAAGGGCAGCTGAAGCCCAGAGGTTAAGTGACTTCCTCAAAGTTACATGGGAATTCGGTGGCAGGGAAGAAGAGAGACATCAGGAGCTTCTAGGGTCTAGCCCCATCTTCAAACTTCTAGCTTCTAATCCTGTATCTGTTACACTAATCCTAATTAGCATAAAAAATAAATTAAAGGCTTGTTGACGGGATTATATCTGATGTATATTTTGTCCTTACTTGTGGTAATCTCTGACACAGTAGATTTTGTTTTCAGTGTCTACAGTAAATGGCACACCATCCAGACACTCATTGCAGACCACACATCGGAAGCAACCTGGATGATATGATTTCCCTAGAGCCTGCAGGATCTGCAATAAACCAAGAGACAATAAAAAAACGTGTGAACAGGCAATAAAGGTGAAAATAATACACTCACAGCTTTGCACCAGACAGTGCTGCACGCTCATCAGCAGTGTTGTGTCATTTTTCAGGCAGCTCTTCTAAAAAACGAGTTAACAGGAATAGAAAGGGCAGCTGGAATCGATACAGATTGCCTGGTTCCAGGGAGCTGAATTATTAGCATGGGTAAGAAAATAATTTATGGAATCTCATTCAAGATGTTTAGCATCACAAAGGATAAAAGCAACAGGACTTAAAGGGAAGAAAATAATTTCTGAAGTCAAAAGGTGGAGAATACTTAGCATAATCACAAAGCAATACATACCAGGCCAACACAAAGAAATATTTCTTTACATTCTCCGTGAAAGGTTGAAACAATTACTATTGCTAGGTTTTAATAACACTTTAGATTTCTAGGAGCTTTGTACTCACTAGTCTGGCCTTCTACTTAACATAGATTATGGAAACTGTGTTGAACTCAACAGCTGAAATTTACCTTCTATATAAAACAACTTTTCCAATTTTAATGCTTTCCAGTGTAAGTGGGCAAGCAAAGATAATTAACGACAAGCATTAGAAAACCTTGGGAGGAGTGCTGTGAACTAATCACCTGGAAAGTCCTCATTTCTTTGCCATGGTCATAGTTCTATGCCACCAGCACCATGATCGCGATTTTTTCTCCCTCCAAATCACCCACAACCAAATAGTGCCTGGTGCCGGCTGAAGGCCAGCTAACCCCTTAAGACATTGTTCCCTCTCTGCAAATCCTGAACGGACGGTAAGGTGTCATAAGCTAAGGAGAACTGCCTGCTTCATCAGGATGTCCACACATCTACTGAACGCTTTTGAAGGACCTGGACAGATCTGAACTGGTTCACAGTCTCTGGGTCAAACCAGCACCCCAGAGTGCCAGTCCTGTGCCTCCAGCACACACACACACAGCTGCGACAACGCAGCAGCTTCATCCTCACGGTACATGGGAACCCACAGCTTGACTCTAGCAAAAACAGGCTCGGGAACACTGCAGAGCCACTGCCCTTTTGCGCAGGATTACACAAACACTGTGCAGGGAAGCCCAAAAAGGGATGAAAGAGCTGAAGGCTCCACTTTTCAACTTGCACTGAAAACAGGGTGAGCAAAGTCTCTGTACCACACACAGCAGGGTGCTAGCTTCATATCCTTGCAAAAAAAAACAACAAAAGGCTTAGTGGATTTTCTTTCTGCTACCAATCTCACACTAGGCAGACTAGCAGATGATAACAACAGTACCAGATATGAAAATGTTTTGCTTTTGATGCATTCTTCTAAAACACTGTGGGATTTTTTTTTCCTAAAGCAATTATCACTTACCATGTCCATTATCAAATGGCCACAAATGAAACACCTGTCAGCTGACTGCTGGAAACCAGAATACTGCAAGGACAAAAAAGAATTGGCTTAACATTTCACAAGGCTAGTAGAGCATAAGCAACAGCGTTATTTGGCGCTATTAAGCTTTTGGCATTATTTGCTTGACCACTTTCTGTACTCCTTACACAAACTAAACCCTCCACTGTTGTTTTTTTGTTTGTTTGTTTTGTTTTGTTAGAGTATTTGAAACCGTGGATGGGGTCATGGAGAATATTCGATAGACATGAGACAGTAGGTGTTCAGAAGTACAACTTCTTGTAACTTTCAAGTCCTAAATTTAATTTACTACATAAGTAAATACCATAAATGCAAATAAGGCACTTATTCACAAGGCTTACTTCCTTATTTGACCATGTGAATCTACGATCCAGGAACTTACTGTGTTTATCACATATTCATATCACAACATCTGCCACATTCTACCTTTGTTTACACTGTTCTATGCCTACCGACGATTGTCTGAGGTCAGTGGTGGTGTCCCAGCTCTTGCTTACAATCATATTTTGCCCTGAACACCTTTTTTTTTTTTTTTTTTTTTTGCTGCTGTTGCTATGATCTAATGCTAAGGAACTGACTGCCATGCACACAACACACACCTGAGGCACAACACATTATCTGCCAAAGGTTTCAGTCCTGTCTAAATGGTGGAAATGCAAATGGTGGAAACATGGAACACTTCAGATGCATTTAACCAATGTTTCCATTTTCAGCCTATGTAAAATATCCTGGTGAGAGCAAAGAAGGCTACTCTGTTTCTCTTTGATAGAAATCACTAATCTTCTCCAGTAAGTAGGCAAATATGACTTTTTCAAGTCTCAGTGAAGGCTTAATCTATGACGGCTTGGGGGGCTGACAGCTTTTTGCATTTTCTGTAGCATCAGGGTAGTGGTGTTTATCTCTACCAGTGAAGGAGAGGACTGTGGAGTTGCTTCACGCTCAGATACATTCAGACAAAACTCACAGAGGGCAAAGATAACCATTAAAATGCCCAAGCAAAAACAGTTCACTGGAAAAGGAAATTCCCTTGTTCGTTCATTCTTCCGTAGCGATTCACCTGCTCTTATCTCCCGGAATGGCAACAGAGGCACACCTTGAAGGAGACATCATAAGAGACTACAGCTTTGACTGTGGGCTCTGAACCCTGAAACTGTGGCCACTAGTGCTGTGTGAAATGCAGGCAACGCTGCCAGGGAGAAAGTCTGTGCAGCTCCCATGGAGGCTGAGATGCGATGGCTCTGTGGGAGCACAAGGGTCAGCTGTGAGCTTACCAGGAAATCTTCTTCGCAGAACACCTTTCCATTGACAAAATAAAAGGCTTTTCCTCTCAGCTTTCGACCTAAGGGAAAAAAAAAAACAAACAGGGAGAAGAGAAAAGTCAGCAGAAAGCAAGGAAAAAACGCGAGCAAAAAACAAGTGCTGAACAGTCGTAACAGAGAAGTGATTCACAGTGAAGGCATCAGAGCAGGGCAGCCATGAGCTGGAGAAGAGCATCCGCCTCCAGCACAGGTCCTGCCGGCCTCCAGCCCCACTGACCCTGCTTTCCCTTCACTGGCAGCCGCTGGCAAGCACTTGTTGCTGGATCCTGACAGCAGCCCCGGGCTCCGGGCAGGAAGAGGGAGGTTCACAACACGGACACGCTTCTGTCTGCTCCCCACCAGCACGTTCATTACTGCAGCTGCCAACTAAAGTCTATGTATGTTCAAACGTACATAAAAAAGCATTTTTTTAAAACCAAATGTCCTAATGGAGATATGATGATGTTTTCCAAGAAAGGACTCCACATATGGGGAAGAATTGTATTTACTACTGCTTTTGTGTTTATGCCTTGCATTCAGTCTGTGTTCAGTTCCACATAACTATGGCAACACCCACTCAAGCTGCTGCTCTCCTAAAGGGGGACCTAGAGAAAAAAGGTTAGGCTTTGCTTCTTTGTAAAAAGCTGCTTCTGCCTCTTTGCAGCCCTCTTCCCCTGTTGGGGCAGGGGTTTGACACACAGACCGATGCTGGAGCAGCTCCACTTGTTCTGCTCAGCCAAGGGCCCCCAGGAGCATGCCCAAGGCAGGACCTGGGGCAGGGCTGGTGACAGGGGCTTGCCAGGCACCTGCAGAAGGAGCCGAGCCACTGGGGCCCAGACACATCCCACTTGATATGCTGCATGTGGCAAAAATCATTAAAAATACCATAATTTGATTCTTGGTCTATAAATGCGGAAGACACCAGGTCTGGAGCTTACCTCTTGGTGCTTTCTGGCACACTCCTGTTTGGCAGCCTTTGACAAATAATCATGCTGGCTGCAAAGCACTAAGAAGAGAAGGATGCCAAGTGAAGCCACTTCAGTAAACTAAACTTCTTGCTGTTTGCTGGCTACGCCAGAGGGCACTCTCAGGCTGGGAAACAACTCGCAGTGCTATGCGGGACATGGGAGGCTCCAGCGCAGCCCAAAAGCTTTCCACTGAGACCAGCAGGGTGTCCACTGGATGCCACAGGGGCCCTAAACATGCCTCTCCGGCACACTCATCATCGTTTCCTACTGATCTCTGCTGGAGACCACTGAGTTACCTGGAGGTGAGAGATGTCTGAAACGCAGCCCTGCTAAACTGCACCGTTCAGTTTAGAAAAGAGAAAGAAAAATGCTTCACTTTGGTTTTAAAACACGTGGTACTGTGGGCTCCGCTGATTTTCCCAGATGCCTTTCTACCTGTATGTAATGTCTCCTGAAAGCCAAGCTGGCAGTGGTGAGGAAAAAAGATGCACGCAGCCACACAATGTGGATGTTTCTTCAGACAACGGCCCTGGCTGGTGCAGGAGCAGTGCCTGTCCCAGCAGACGGGGTGAAGCTGGGATCGCTGCCACCTTGCCATTCCTCCACGGTGACAAAAAGGCCTTTACCGGGCTTTCTGCACCCGGTATATTTTTAACCCTGTGACATTAGCAGGTGTAGACTGATGGCAACAGACCTTCGGGGAAGCCACCACAGCCGGTGCGCTGGCTCCTGCTGTAAGCTAATCCAGCAAAGGAATAAACCCCTTTATAAAGGATTTTTCATTTGGCTGTTGGTTTTATGTAGGCCCATGCAGAAGAGGTGCTAACACCAAGAGCACTTTGAGGAGAGAAGGGAGGGATGATTTAATTACTTTCTTTAGGGGCCAGGTGAACATTTTGACTTATTTTTAGCTCCTCTCCTCTCCACAACTGTCTTTTCTTTAAGCCCCTGGAAGAAACCTGAAAGGAAATTTGCCAAAAAAGTGAGGCACCGCAAGGCAAAGGCCGATGTCCCCCGGCTCCTCCGGCAACGTGAACGTGCATGGGACAGTGCCTGACATGAAACACGTCCCCCTCAACAGTGACACCTCTGACCATAGGCCTGCAGGGGCTTGGCGCAGGCCATGCTCCAGCACAGTTGGGCTGTCGTAATTTCACTGCGAGGAAGTGTGTCAGGGACTTCAGCGGCATCTACAGAACCACAAATTGATGATTACTGCGTTTAAATATGCACCACTTTAAATATGGATCACAGTGACTACAGGGACAACGTCCTTGGATAAAACAAGGAATATTAATGCATGGCTTGCCACTTTCACAACCAGTTGCTCTAATAACGTGTTCAACTGCCATCTCCTGACTGTATTTCACTTTCACTTCACCCTCAATTTAGCTTATCTCTCATCTGGAAAAAAAACAACAGACAATTACCATTCTCTGGCATCTCAATCCCTTTGTCTTCACTCATCGTTACAAGATTTCACGCCCCCTTCCCTGACAGGAAGCTTGGGCCGCGTGCTTTTACGTAGTGCTCATCCCCGGCATGTCTGTCTGATCCACCCAGCTGTGGGGCCTTCAGGATGGCCTCACGGTCATTTAAGCACCAATTTCAGAATATTTCAAGCTTAGTCACTGGTGCCTTCGTGCTAAAATTAACTCTATTCGCTTAGTAGCTGATCAGAAGCACACCACTGGGCCGCACTGCCTGGATGCTGGTGCTTGTCCATCGTTTTCTCAGCTGGCAGCTCGCTCCGAAGGTTACAGAGAGGTTTACCAGGGACTTGCAGGGGCTCAGGGAGGATGCTGAGAGAACTGTCATTTGCTGGATGGGGAGCTGGAACAACTTTCTCTTTTGAAGTTGCTTTTCCATTATTTGCTATAAGGGCAATGGAGGCCACAAACCCATGTCCAAAGACCAGAGGTTGCTCTTGGTGCGTGTAATGGTACAGGGCCGTGTCCGGATCCCAGGGCTCGGTGGGGATGCACCAAGGACCTTACTTCTCTTACCTGGGAGCTCCCTGTGGTACCTGTACAGCAGCTGTGCAGGACTCGCTGAGACTGGCAGTGACTCCTGGGGTCCCTTTCAAGCTGACAGCCCTGAGCCTCTGTCATTACAAACATCAGCCTTCCTCACAGTGCCACAGCTACGAGATACATGTGGGCATGTGATTACCAGAGGCAGGTGAAACACAGAGGGGTTTCAGTTTCTGGATGCAGCCTCCTGACACACTGCTTGGGTAGCTGGCTGGAAATACCAGCCTTCTAGGTGCTCCAGATCAAAACAAGCTCCTCCTCCATCCTGGACAGCTCTAGCTGTATGTAATTCTTCCCCTGTTTTTCATTTCCCCTAGGTAAAGCTGGGAAGGTTGAGATGGAAGAACCCACCCAGGTCCATGTGCATCCTGTAGCACCACAACAGCAGCACATGGTGCCCAGAGACCCAGCACAGAAGTCCCTGCTGCCCATGGAGCACAAGATCCACTGGTCCCCATGCTTTTTTGGGGCCTTCTGTGGATAATGACTTTGCTGACAGGCAGGATGGTGTCCTGCCGTGTGTGGCAGACTAGGCAGAGCATCAGAGAGCTCTCATTATTTTCTGGTATCTGCCCCATTTCTGTTGGCCACCATTAGAGATAGATGCAGCAGCGAATCTGACACAAATGTCAGTGTTTCCTGTCCGCTCTGAAACTGGGGCTGTGAGAAAGGGTCACTCAGGCCTGCACATACTCCAGATGAGGTCTATTCAGCTGAGATCAACAGGCAGATAACCCAGTTCAGATCAAAGGCTTGGTGAAACTGTGGGCAGGACGTGATCTCTCTTAGAAGAAACTGCACTGAGACAGCAGCCACGTTACCAGTCTCTCTCTCTCTCGGCTACATCAGCTGGATTGTAAAATTGCAAAACACCGTCGATGCTAGCAGAAAACACTTGAGATAGTAAAAATAAAACTCAAAGAAAAGAAATCTGAGGCTTGAAAGCCAAAAGCATGCTCTGGCATATGAAGCAAAAGGTTAGCCACCACTAACGGCAAAGCAACCGCAGGTGAAGGCAGAAATGGCTCTTCAAAGGGAAACTCTGCAAAACCACAGCAAGCCATGTAACTGAGCAATACCTCTTCATTGCTAGTGGCAAACCCAGCAGCTCACAGACCGATACACTCACCCTGGGACAAGCAGTGTTAGGATCTCAGACTCCCTGCCCCAGTATCGGACGCTCTTGGCTCTGGGGACAGCTTCTGTGCTCACCAAAATGCACCAAACCAGGTGGTGCTCAGAGCTGTCCTCCCACCCTATCATCACCAAAATGCTTGAACACACAGAGGAAGAGGGACCCGGGGCAGCTTCTACCTCCTGAGCAGTGTTCCCTGTGAGATGCAGCTGGGACCTCTTAAAATCATAGAGCAGCTTGGGTTGGAAGGGACCTCGAGAGATCATTAGGTCTGACCTTCCATGGGAAAAGGGAGCCTCGACGAGATTATCTAGCACCTTGTTCAACTGCATCTACATCTTCACAGCACAGTTAATCTTATGCCTCTTCTTAACAAAAAACAGTATTTTGAAGATTACTTTAAAAACAAAAATGCCAGAAAGATTAGAAATATAGTCCATTAAAGGATTCAGCTCTTTTTCTTCATCTTGTCCTTACAATTTTAGACCCTCAGCCAACTGCTTCTGCCACGTGTGAGCTGGACGTGTACCCTTCCAGCATGGATGTCTACTGAGGATGCCTGCACCATGCCAAAACCCTTCAGCCCAGACCTGAAACCGGTATTGCCCTGCGACCAGGCCAGGAGAGGAACAGGAGAGAAGTGTCGCCCTACCATGGAAGCTGCCCTGCCATTTCTCATGTACAGTGAGCACTCATGCCAGACAGTGGGAATTTCTCACCAGCGAGCTGAGAGCCTGAAGACAAAAAGTCAGTGAGCACAAAGCAGCAATTTAGAGTGGAGTGGAAACATGCACTGATGCCTGTCCTTCTCCCAGACGCTCTGCAAAGCCAGGCATGTCCGCATCTTTGCTGAGATTACTTTTGCTAAAAAATATATCGTTTAGTGCACAGCCTCTTGCATGATCATTTTACTGATGGGATGCTGAGGAAGGCTTCCTGCCAACACTTAACAGTCCCCACTTTGTAGATCCACACATCTCTCACGTGTGTCATCAGTGCAGTGGTTTTACATTCAGAGCCTGCGTGAGCCAGTTACCAGCACTGGAACAGCTTTTGCACCTGAAGATAACTGCATGTGTGAACATGCTGAGGGGGAACACCCTAGACAAGGCTGTCTGCCCGTCTGTCTGGGATTAGGCTGCACTCGCTTATAGCATTATTTACTGGTCCCAATAAAAACCATGGCCTGGTTGTTCCAGGAATTATACACCAGTACAGGGCATGCTTATACAACATAATGAGCCCAAAGATACCAAGAGCAGCATAGCTCTAAGTAGCTGTGCATTATTATCACTGCAGCACGACTAATTAGCTATAGCAGAGGGCTATGCTCGCAGTTAAACTGCTTGATACCTTAGCTACCTCGTTTAGTAAATGACCCTTGATACCTTTAAACACAACTACATTGTGAAATATATTTAAAAAAAGATCCCCACAGGGTAGCGGGAGACAGCCAGCTTGTGCTATTGCAAACTCAGCCACTGGGACAGCCGCCTGTTACCCTTACACAGACATCAACATTAATCTGAGATTAAAAAAAAATCATGTAGACATGTCAAAGGTTGACTCCTGTAATCTGGCAAACACGCAAGATTTCCACCTCTTTGTAGTAAGGGGTCACAATCTGGTCCTCGCGTGGGTCCTTCTGCTGCAGTTTAATGTCAAACCACCTTGCAATCAGTTCTTTCTTCCTGACTTCCGTCCTCGCCTACTGATTTCCTTCATAGTCATCTCTGACACTTCCCTTGCACTTTTTTAGCTTTCAGGTTTCCTCCGAGGACCAAGCAGCGCGAGTACAAGACCAATATGCTCTCGAGCGTGCTGGCAGCAGGGCTAGAGAGGTCTGTTTTCCAGGCAGGTATAAGTCTGCCTGAGTCCTAGAGAGAAATGCCAAAACAGCACAGCAGGTTAAAGCGATGCTATCTAATTAAATATGTATCATTTGTCAGGCTAGATACTGGCCTGTACTGGTTAAATAATAAATGTCAGTATCTGGAAATACCTGTGGGTTTTGGCATTCTAGGGAGGTGTAGGCTAGTGATTACACAGAGACGTGAAAGGTTAATGTGTAACCAACCATTTGATAACAAAAAAGGTTTGTCTGACAAGCAGAAAAAAAAAAAAAAAAGAAAAAAAAAGATGCAAGCGGACACCATAAGCTCGCAGAAAATAGCTGCATGACTTTCGAGGACTTTTTTTGAACCTACTTTCATGGCTTTTGTGTAAGGCAGAAATTATTTATTACTGAAGCAGCAAAGAGAGCCCGCATTTTTTCCTCCCTCTCTCCCCTCTCCAGAAAGCTACCCTGTTTGTGTGTTTGCCCTGTAACAAACAACAAGATAAACGAGACATTTATGCCAAAGTAATCACTCTAAATCTGTTGGTTTGACCTCTAAGCCAAATTTTCTGCATTACATGCCAGTGGCTCAGATAATACAGAACATTTTTTTCCTGACAACTGAACCCTGTAACGAATGCATAGCTCTGCTCGACCAATTGCTCTCCTGCACCATTTATCTCTGACCATAGGATGTCGGGACACAGGGGGTGGTAGGAAATACGGCACCACGAGGTATCAGCCCCCCCACCCCTTCAGACCCTCTCAGCTTTCTGTATCTGGGAAACCAGCGCACCATTTGGACACGAATCCAACCATGAACAAAATTAGAAATCCTCACTAAAATGAAAACAGCAAGACAGAGGATATAAATATCTGGAGGACAATATGCTTTACCTTAATAGGTAATTTTGTGCTATTTATTGGAGGGGAGATATTCAGCGTTCTACCAGAGCACAGATTTTAGGGCTGAAATCATGAGCAACCTTGACTTC
This sequence comes from Oxyura jamaicensis, assembly GCF_011077185.1. Taxonomy (NCBI): domain Eukaryota; kingdom Metazoa; phylum Chordata; class Aves; order Anseriformes; family Anatidae; genus Oxyura; species Oxyura jamaicensis. The sequence goes on from NC_048894.1 coordinate 46,096,449, forward strand.
TCAAAGACAGTGTGCTCTGGATGCTGTCCAAGATGAACTTCACTTGACCTTAAAAGCACAGCCTCACTACTTACTTTTCAGATAGAAAGCAGAGTTTCCACATATGCTGCTCAAGACGTGCTTTGCAGCTAGACAGGCGATGCTGTCCAGACAAACATGTATTTTTCTGGCAGTTAAAACAAATCCCAACATATCTCCCACAGCGGTACCATGGTGCAGACCACAGAAAGCCTGCAGAGGCACATGCTGGGGACAGACCGGCCGGCGCTTCGTCCACAGTGGAAATCATCTCAGCCTGTGAAGGGGGGTTCCGTTATGCTCTCGTTTATGCTCATGGAGCGGTGTGCCCCCAGTTTTGCAGAAGTACACCTTCTGTGTTAAGCCAGCCTCCCTGAGAGTCACTCACTGAGAGGTTACTGGGAGGGGAAGCGGGCCAGTGCCAAGGCTGAACCACAGCAACGGCATTTACTGCTGGCAGCGTAGAGCCTCTCTCTCCCCTCAAATGTAGCTAGGAAGACTCGCAGGAGATGCTAGCAAGCGAGTCCAGCCGTCCAAGCAACGAGTGAACAAGAGGACTCTAATCACCGCCGGGCAGCAGTGAGCGCTGAGGCCGGAAAGAGAACAGTGCTCGCAGAAACGTGTAGCATTTGAAGTACATTTCCTTTTCTCTTTTACCAACAAATCGCCTGGGAGCAGGGAGGGAAGGGGAGAAGTCATTTCCTTGATCTGCATACTATGGGCCTTTTTGTTATTGTTTGCCTGGCGGTGGCTGGACTGGGAAGGAAAGAAGCGAACACATCCCCGAAGGCACAACGCGCTTTTGGTGAACAACCTGAAGGCTGGACCCTCGGCGGATTTCTGGAAGTCTGCGTCTCCCTGGTTTTTGGACATTAGTAAAGAAGGTTTTTTGTTCCACAACTTTCACATGAGAAAATTATTTCTGCCCATCCCCTGCGGCGGACAACCACTGCTGCCTGAAAGGACGTGTAAAAGGGTACACTTTGACCACTGGTCACATGCAGCCTTTTTCTCTCGTAGGGCTCTACTGTATTTTCTGCAGTGTATTTCTGAAGCACCAGTTGCACAGCTGTAATTTTAGAAATTTAAGACAGCTTGAACCTGCTGCTGGATTATTTTTAACAGGAGCTCTGCAGGGAAGGGCAGTTCGGAGCCTGACTGGACAGGGAAGGAGAAAGGTCCCTGAAACAAGGCCCCGGCTGCAGCCAGGGATCCTCTCCACAGGAGAGGATTTCAAATTAGAAGAGAGGACAAAAGAGCAAGCGGCAGGCTTCTGAGCCTTTATGAAGCTGCCGTCCTGTGCAAACACCCCTCTTTCTTTTAAGTTTTCCTGTCTTCAGCCAGATGACGGTGCAGTGCTCCACTGCAAACCTAGGTGAGGCCAGGCAGTTGGTGCCGGGCAGCTGGGGAACCAGCGGAGTTCAAGGTTCAGCTGCTATTAAAAAGCACACGCATCTTTCTATATTTATTCCTACTTTACAGCTCCAAATAAAACACTAGCCTTTACAGTCCTGATGAGTTTACAATTCTAAATACACCACAGGAAAAACAAAACAAAACAAAAAACCGTAAAAGTTCATCTCGGAAAACCAAACTGATACATGCAAAAGCACCAGATGGATGATTATTATTTTTACTGCTGCCACATATGTAGCTACATTCCTAAAAATATGCTACTAGCTCCGGGGCTAGGCATAACAAAACAGAAAAACCACCGCCTCACAAACACAGCCGCGATCCGAAACCGAGAGGCCTGGTTTCTGGGCCCAGCCCCATCGCAGGCTTCCTCGAAAAGCCCCCGGGGAGAACTGGCACATCGCAGGGCTCGCCAGGCTGAGACCGCGAGCACAGCACCCAGCTGGGAGCGAGGAGACGGGCTGTGGTGTCGGGGCACAGCACTGTTGCGCTGTCTGTGCAGTTTACAAATTCCTCTCCAAGCCAGGGATGCTCAAGGCTGGCTCCCTGCACGGGATGGTGGATGATAACGTTGCAAGGTGTCAGCCGCAGCAGCTCGCCTTTAGATTCGCAGGCGGGGAGGTAGAAGGGCTTTAAGGTCTGCCTGGACACGTGGGAGAACCTAAACCCCAGTTAAGGCGTGCTTACTGCCACTTGGAAACAAAGCGCTCGTGTAAAAAAGAAAACGTGGCTATAACTGAGAGACAAAGGAATGAAAATAACCTCCCCCCCACCAGAAAGCAGGAGGCAGGCACAATCCCAAGTATCTTTTCTACATGCCTGCGAGAATCTATTCAAAAACAAACGGCAGCAGCACCACAAAGGCACACAGCTGCAGCAGCCTCCAGCTGGCAGACAAATGAACAACCGCATCCTTCTTTGCTTTTTCCCCTTAAACCAGAAAAACGTTAAGCCAGAAGAATTTGTCAGAGGGCAGAGCTCGAGCGGGCATCGGGTGAGGGGTTACTTACTGCAGGCTCCGCAGGTGAAGCAGCCATCGTGGTAGAGGTTGCCCATGGCCTGGCAAGCCTGGTTTGCTCCGTACACCCCTTTGCTGCACTTCACGCAGGTTCCTGCAAGAGACGGAGGGCAACAGAGGTCAGAAGCAGGGTTTGGGAGCCTGGCTGGCTGACGCAGGGACGGGCGGGCCCGCCACGAGGGTTATTGCACCTGCAATTTGGCACCGCTGCTCAGCTCAGGGCCGGGCAGTGAGTTGCAGCCACACCACGTAGGCGACACGCGTGTCACGTTCCCCGAGGAATGCTGCTAGCAGTGGCCACTATGACCACCCAGGCTGCACAGCTAAGGCCTTTTGCAAAAAGTAAACTGCACAGCAGGCACAAAGCCCTGTCTCTGCTCCACAGCGGCCCCGTGGATGGGACTCCCCTTCCGGGACTCTCCCTCCAGCACAATGTCCTGTGACTCAAAGCTCCTTGCAGCAGGGATCGTCTGCGACGTCTCGCTCCCACCAGCCCGGCGCGAGGGACAGCCTCATCCTACTGGAGATCCTTAGTCACGCTGCGGTTAGCAAAACCTCACTGCTTCTGGGGTACCGCAAGCTCCGGAGTCACTGGAAAGGGCTGGTCAGAGCTGGGAAGAAAACCAACACAGGCAGGAAAGCACCGAAAAGTAACTCCCCGTCCTGGCAGCACGGCGCTGGCAGCCCCCGTTTGGTTAGCGATCTCTTCCCGTAGCGGAGAGCTGCGGCCGCCAGCTCGCATGCACACGGATCGAAATGCTCAAGAAGCCTTTGCAGTAGCGCACGTTTGCTGAAGAGCAGAGTTAATGTTCCCAGACAGGCTTTGTGCACGGCACCGCTGTCCCTCGAGCTGCCCTGAGCCCCACTGTGCCCAGAGCCCGAGCACCCACCGATAAACCCCCCGAGGGAGGTTGCAAGGAGTGAGAAGTTGCTCTGCTTTGCCCAAATCGGACCTCAGCTGAAAGCCTGGCTTGGCTGCAGGCCCGCCCCAGCGCCCGCACTGGCACCGTGTTTGCAAAACTTGCTGGTTCTTCTCAGACCAAGCAGATTTATCTCAGTTATTTACTGAAACAAGCATTTTAAGAAAACAAATGGGATTGGGAATGAAAGATGAGATGAATCACACAGGCATTACCAGAAATAAAAAATAAAGTAAGAGACAAGATAAGAAAAATTTGGCTTTTCACATGCCTGTGCTCTGTCCCAAACGCACACAATCTGCTCCAGCCTGACGCGTTGTGCAATCGCCCAGCACAAAAGCAAAAGGCTAGCTCCCAGAATTCCCCCCCTCACTACAACAACACGGAGTGGAGAGCAGAAAAAGTGCAGATTTTGTAGCTTAAAAACCTTCTTCCCGTGATATTCACCAGGCTTTCCAGAGGAAAGCCGCCCTCCTTGTGCTGGATGTGCCTGTGTTTTTCCCTCCTCTGTGCCAACGAGGGCTGCTCCAGAAATTGTCCCGCATGCTCTCATTCCCCCTCTGCAGAGCAGTGGGCACTGAACGTGCCCGAGCAGCCACAAGCTACCTCCTGCCCGGCCTCGTGGTGCTGCCGAGCGTGGGCACTGCCCTGTGGTTCCCTGGGGGTCCAGCTGCATCTGCCACCATCCCTCCTCCGCTGCCCCGTGCCCCTCTGTGCTCTTCTTCGCCTCCTGCTCAACCCTCCCGTCCACTTATTCCAATATTTAGGCCCCCTGAAACCGGGGGAAATAAAGGCAATGAATGGAAGGGCTTGTAAAATAAGTTGGTGATGCTGCCTGCGAAAAATGTAACACGTTAAATTAATTACTCCGCTGTGTAATAACCAACCACACTATAAATATTTATAGATGTCCTACGGCAAGGATGACAGCTGAACAATGGCACTACGGCAAGGCTGCGTATAGTCTCTTACACTTCTCCTTGTACCTGCTACATCTTAAAAACCAATTAAATGCCGGTAGCAACCGGAATTACAGAAGCCGGCCTTTGCATCTTCCAAGTACAATACTCTGCAGTATTTTTAGTGACATCCTCTGGGGAAAGAGAGGGGATTCTTAGTACTTTTTCCCCTCTGCTTCTTTCTGCCGCTGTGGCTCGCTCCCTGCTGCTGGCACGGCCCCGTTCCTCCAGATCCAGCTCTGCCCACTTTTTTCCCTCCTCTGCTGAGCTCCGCAGCCTGCACCCAGCCCTGTGCCATGGCAGATCCCTGCCCCTGCCCTGCTCCAACCCAGCTCCGACCGACCGCAGCGGCTGCGGGTGGCTTTCTTGGCATAGTGCAATTTTTACCTAAAAACATCACCAGGCCTTATTAGGCGTTATTAGGGCGTAATGTTTGTTGGCTTTTTTTCCTCCTGCAGCAAGAGGACGCTGAGCCTGAGGAACCGCGGATGCGCAGCGCTGGTGAATTCACACTCGAGCGCACCGGCAGAATGGCAGCCAGAGCCGGGAAGGGCGAGGGATGCGAACTGCTGACTTCAGTCCAATTTCTGCTGGTAGGGCAGCTTGGCCCCGGGGCAACAAAGAAACCTCTGTTCCCTGCCGCGTGACGCGGCGTCAGGCAACGGAGGAGCCTTGGGGCGCAGCGGGGACCGCGGATGGGCCGGGGGGGCCGTGTCCCTGTGCCCACCGTGCTGGATGGCACTGCCACCACCCAGGAGCAGCTGCCAACCCACCAGGCCAAGCAGGCCGGGAGCGTCGCTATTCCATTCTGACCGTATCCCGCTCCTTGCTAAAATCTCACTGCAAGGAATGGCGAACAACAGCATTTCCCATGGCGGGTGGCTGTGATTTCCTCGCACCAGGCATTGTCTGTCTACACACCAAGGATGGCGTGGGGTTGGTTTCATCCCCCTCTTCTCAGCAGCATCCAGGACAGCCAAGCTTTCCTGAATGTGTTCCTGGTCAGGTTTCCCAGAAATGCAGGTCAAGTCTGGAGGGCCAAATGCGACAGCGTGTTGCGTCAGTGGGAGCGACAGGAGAATGAATGTCCTGGTGCATCAGTCCTGGGTTAGAGCAACACAGTGGCAGGAGACTCTGGGCATGTATCTGCACACACAGCTCATCCAGGAATGGCTCAGAAAAGCAAGTCTGTCCTACTCCTTTTGCTTACACATTTCCCCGACCAGTTTGATTCTTCTCCATCAGAGGCAACTGTTTATTTTTGCAATTCCCCACGGTTTGGCAAGCTCTCCGCCCCTCCTCACAGGAGGCTGGATTTGTGCTGAAGGACACCTGCTTGCATTTGGGAGAAGCCTCAGAGCCTGCATGTAAACACCTCCGGTATCATCTTTCCTGTCTGCCCAGGCATGCACACAGCTAATCCAGAAACGCGCCCTGCTGCCCTCGGGCTCCAAACCAGCTTTTCTCTTACCTTGCTCCCATTTTACGCTCCAACAGGCAGGACATTCGTCAAGCCTTTCAGTGTTTCTCACCCCCCTCTTGAAGGCCCACCGATTTGTTCTGTAAGAACAAACTCCTCGACGCATGCACACATTTTTCAAAGACCATCTACTGAAAAAGAGCTCACCATGCCACATCCATCATGATGCTCTCAGTTCTGCTGCTTTTACACCCGATGCCGGCTCCCTGTGGCTCACCTTGCCAAGTCATTTCAATGTTCGGCGTGACAGGGACATGGCCTTCCCCCATACCATGTGCCTTGGTATGTTGCTGTCCAATACTAAGCAATCACCGGTCCCAGAGTGCTGATTCCAAGGAGACCCGGAGTCCTGTGAGAAACTGAGTGCCTGGAAAACGCGGCAGCCTGACCTCACTCATCACTTGGTATCATCACTCACGTCAGCCCCGCGCCACCACTCCAAGTAGCCAAGGACAGGTACTTCCTGCCCAAAGAGCCACAAAGCTGGAAAATGCAGTTTTTCTGTGCTGTTATTTGCAAGCCCTGTTGTCGAACCCCAGCTTCGCTGCATTGCACACAGTCACACATGCAGTGCCAGTGAAGAATAAAATCGAATTCCTGCCAGTGACAAGTTAAGTACCTTGCAGTGATGTAAGAGATGGTGCTGACTCCAGCGCAAAATGAATGAGGCTCCTCATTCCTTCCAGTCCCCACAGCGACAGTGTCCTGGCTGAAAGACCTATTGATCCTCTGTCTGAACTCCTTCCTTTTTCTCTCCTTCTGGTGCAGACTTTCTCGTAACAAACCCAGCTGAACTTCCAGGAGGGAAGCACCCGCCCCTCTGAAGAGGGGCATCCCAGACAGACACTCACCTGCTCGGTTCCTCGCTGCGAGATGAGCTTGGTGACCTGCACACAAACTAGTCCATGCGCTGAGATCCTTCCAGCCTTCCTTGCTCCACCACGACTGCCCTCTTCCTGCCTCCTCCTCCTCTGCGCTGCAGACGTGGGTTGTGCTGTTCTCCCAGCAGCAGGCAGGGAGGAATGTGCCCACCAGTGCCCAGTGGAAACAATACTCTTATTATCACCCGTGTATAAAACAAACCTTGTGAAAACGCCCATTTTAACCTGAAACTCTTCTCTCCACAGCCCTGAAGTTACCCTTGTGGCCTCTGACACATGCCGGGGCACTGCTGTCAGCAGCGTTCGGTGAAGTCTGCAGGTGTGGACAGCTTTAGAGTTAAATGATTTGAGCTTCCTGCAGTGATAAAATGCAAATTTCATCACACGTAAGACTTTGAAAGAGTGTCACTGGCCTTCGGGCTGATTATACCCATCCATACGTGCTGGGGTTCCAGCTCTCTATCGGGTTTCAAAGACTGGGCTACAGCTCTGCTTCTGCAGAGGGGAAAAGAAATCTGCCGGCTTCGGCAGGTCTTCTCTGCCGTTCTGCTGGGAAGCGTCCTGGTATTCTGCAAAACAAGATGCCTGGGCCCTCCTAAACTACCTGCAGCATATCAGCTCTGTGGAAGGAAGCAAGTTGGAACTTAACACCTCACAGATATTTTCAACAAGAAAACCATTCACGAATATTGTTTAGAAAAGCTCTCGGTAACTTTGTAGATGGTCTATCAGATTGAGACTTCCATCTAGCTATATGGAATAAGCACTGGTAAAAACGTGGTGCTACACCCTGCACCTCCACATGCATCCCTCCGTGCCTGCAGATCGTGGAACTGTTCTGAACCCCAGGGTTTGCTAAAACAAGTGGTAAAACCTGGGCTGTGCTCCCACACCAGGCTCCCTCCGCTCAGTGACACTTGCCCGACGCAACGGTACCAGGACAGATGGACCTGTCTTGCAAAAGCCTCCTTGTTAGCAAAAGCAGCACCCAAAGTCAGCAGAGCTGAAAGTGTGTGAGATAAAGCAGTTTGGCCATCTGCTCCTCAGTCCTGGTTTCATTCCCTGGCTCTGATGGCAAAGCTGCTGCCTTAGACTTCGCTGTCACAGGGGAAAGTCTGCGACAAAACAAACTGCTGATCCTCTTTATCACTACGACATAAAAATACTAATTTTCTACCCTAAAGTTTGCTAAGTTGAGGGTGCACAAACACATATTCAAAACACCAGCTGTGTCCTTTACTATTCCAAAGGAAATAGAACATCTGTGAAAAAATGAAAATAAAAGCAAGAAAGAATGGGAGGAGGGGTCAGAGAGTTAAAATACCTCTGCACCAGCCCTTGCCCTCCCTGGCCATCCTCAGGGCAGGCCTGGTGAGCCCTCCTCTGAAGAGCCGAGACTCCACAAAACTCTACATCTTCCTTTGCCATGCTCACATCTTCTCATTTCTCACTCTCTAGCTCCTTCCTTTCCCGTCTCTCAGGCACCATGCATCAGTGCAAAGCCTCCTGCCAGGAACACATCAAAACACCTTGCTGGGAAGTAGGCAGCCTCTGCTCCTTCCCCCTCTGCAGGACTCAGCGGGATCACCAGCACGACCTGCCGTGTTGCCAGCATTACTACTCCCTCATTACAAATTTCCTGCGAGATAAAAGCCCTCCCCTGGCGCTTCCACCTATTTCACGACAAAAATGTAAAAATAAATCTAGCCTCCAATTACATCCGTCTGCTTTCTCACCTCACTTCCATGCACGTTGTGTAGTAGGCACGACCTAGCTGGCTTACTGGCAACCAGTAAACCTTCACATTTTTGCACACCGTCTCCCACAGGGTTTCTCTCCCAGCCCATGCTCACGATCAGCTCCTTTCCAGCAGTGCTCGGCTCTCCTGAGGTCGGGTCCTGAGCTCAGCCAAGCGGCACGCGCCCCGCACGGCACGCAGAGCAACCACGCACGTCTCTAGGATAATGTGATCCAAGTAAAGCAACTCGGCAGATCACTTTTCTGCCAGAGAATAGAAATGTATCTGCCCTGCCACAAAGCTAAATTCGATCTCAAATATTAAGATAAACAATCGCAGCAAAGCCCTCTGCAGGCGAGTACCAGCACTTGATGCCAAGAAACACATTTTATTATGCAATTTGCAACTAAACACTTTGCGGTCCCTTCAGCTATGTCCACGAAGCTCGGCGCCAAGTCCGCGCGTAACGCGGCTCCTGTACGCGCAGACCTCCACCAAGCAACCCTGCTCGCAGCGGGCAGGAGACACGAGGACTGCTGGCTGAGTCGCACATGGTTCCTCTGCACCAGGGTGGAGAGTCTAATCTGTTCCTGCTTCTGCTTTTGTGACCGTGGATCTAAAATGGTGAGGGAAACACAAACTAGAGCCGCTCCTGTCACTTGCTACATTAGCAGCAGCGCTCTCGGCGGTTCCAGCAAGAGCAACGCCAGGTCTCCTTTTGCTAAAGAGACAAAGGGCTGAACTCTCTCTGCTGTTAAATCACAAAGAGCAGCAGGGAGAAAGGAAACACTGGCTTCTCCTGTGACTTTTTGCCATCCTGTGGTACTAAATCAGTTTGATGGTACGCTTATATTCTCGTGCTGATATCCCTGGGCGTAAGCGGTCTCTTCCCATTGCAAAGCACAGACACGAACCTCTGGTGGTGGTCTGCACTTCCTGTGGACCCGACATTCAGTCTGCAAGTCGCCTGCTTTTCCAAAATATCTGTGATCCGATGAGAGCCAACAGGGACTGACACCTGGGGGCATGGGAAATCCTGGTGACTTTGGGAAGCCACCAACCTTCCCAGCCCCAAGCATCTTCTCTCCATGAGATCCCACAGGCACTCACAGCCAGCTCATTCAAATCCCTCTCTGGCTGCAGCTCCCTTGCAGGTCGCACAGCCCAGGGCCACCGCAGCCTCTCCGTGCAGCCATGCGTGGGGATCCTTTGGGGCAAGCACTACCTTTGGGGTGAGCACAGAGCCTCTTCCATGCTCAGCTGCCTCCACAGCTTCCATTGAGCTAAGCTGCCTCCTTCAGTCCCGCAGGGCACGCAGGTGTGACGCCGTCCCACTCCTCAGCAGGCTACCTTTCCATCCAAGCGTGCTTTGAGCACGTGGAGAATCATGAGTGTTGTGAAGAAAAGCGACTCCTGGGCAGCAATGACGGACACTTCAAAAGGCACTGCTCCAGCTCGTGCTCAGCACTGTCCTCCCCAAAGCTGCTTCCCTGCCTGTGCTTAAAATTTAAGGATTAAGAAAAAAGCATCATAGGAAGAAGAGCTTCCAGTACCTGTGATAAATAACGATTACATAAAAAAAAAAGAATGGGAACAACAGAAAAAGTACAACCCAACAGAAGTAACCGTGAAATACAACCCCGAAGGCGTGAACACTGCAACGACAGCCACCAATGAACCACTGTGACACCGACACACAGACTACGTCCTTCTGCAGCTGCACTTACCGAAGTAGTCGGCCTTAGGCCGAGCATCCATCTCCTGCTCCAGGCGCTGGGTGAGCGCTTCCAGCTTCAGCTCAGCCGCAGACGGCCCCTGCTCCTGCTGCGGAAGGAGGGTCTGGCAGGGCAACTTGACTTTGGCTGCGCCGGAGCCCTCCTGGTGCCCGCCGTCGGGATGGAGACTGCTGATGCTCTCTTTGAAAGGTGGCTTCGGTGCATCAGAAGTCAATGGACCGTGTGCTGCTGCTGGGTGCGAGGTGCCCAGCTCAGGGCCACCGTTGGGCCGGTGGTTGTGGCCGTGGGCCACGAAGTGGCCAGCGGGGCCAGGGTGGGTGCCAGCTTGCTGGTAGTCCACGCTGGGAGCGGAGCTGGGTGGGAAGGCCCGCGGGCCGCCCTGGTACCACAGCTGGCTGCCGTCAGCAGCCGGCCCATCCACAGTGGCCCTTGGACCGCAGGGCTCGGCGAGGGCTGAAAATCCCGTGGTGGGCTGTGCCATGGGAGCCGAAAAAGAGGAGGACCGGTGCTGCGGCATGGCTGCCGGCACTCCATCCTCGCGCCCAACTGAGGGTGCTGGGGCGCTGCGTACGTGTGAGAAGGACGAGGACCTCTGCCCGGCCGGCTTCGGCTCCCGGCCCCAGCCGCCCCGCCGGCCCTCACCGCCGTTCTCCTGGGGGTCTCCACGGGGCTCCACTTCCCAGCCCCGCCGCCCTGCCTGGCCCCCCGAGGTGCCGCAGTCCCCCGCAGTGGGTGCGGGGAAGGCCCTGCAGGCGCCTGGCCGGCTGCAGCCGGGACCCTCGGCCGCCATTTGGGGCTGGGGTCCGGTCGCGGAGGCCAGGGGCGGCTTGGCACCGCCACCGCCCCCCGGCTGGGCACCCCGGGGTGCCGGCAGGCTGGACCGTGGCTGTGGGGTGCCCAAGCCGGCCCCGCCATTGAGCGAGGCAGCGGCGGCTGCCATCAGCATCTCCTCCTGCTGCTGCTGCTGCTGCTGCTGCTGGAGGTGGATCTTGGCCATTTTGGTGGCGAAGACCCGCCGGGTCTCCTCGAACTCGGGGTTGTTGCCGGCCGCTCTGTCCACCCGAAAGAGCCCGTCCTTGGAGGCCTCGTACATGTTGAGGTCCTCGATGAACTTGCTGGCCTCCAGGCCCAGGTCGTCGTACTTGTCCATCTCGCCCCGCGCTCTGCCCCGGGGCCGGCCCGGCAGAAGTTCGGGTTTTGTCTTCCCTTTCTTTTTTCTTTTTCCCCTCTTCCCGCGGAGCTGCCGCCGGGGAGGAGGCACCGCAGCACCGCCGGCACCGCGGAGCCGGGGCCGCCCGCTCCGAGCCGGGTCCGGGTCCGGGTCTCTCGGTGGCGGCGGGGCCGGGGCTGTGCCCCCGCTGCCTCCCGGTCCCTGCCGGTCCCTGCCGGTCCCTCCCGCCGCTGCCGGCCCGTCCCAGGCGGCGGGGGCGGAGGCGGGGGCCGGGGCGGAGCCGGGGGGCGGCCCCGCAGAGCTGCAGCCGGGTGCGGGACCGAGGGGGGCGCTGCCGGCGGCGGGAGGAGGAGGAGGAGGAAGATTGGGGTGGCCTCGGAGGGAGGGAGGGAGGCGGGGGCCGCAGGGTTACGGCGTGGCCGAGGTGGAGAGGGGACCGGGGGCGGCTGCTCCAGCCCATGCCTCAGTAGGGACGCCCAAGAAGGGTGCCCAGGCGGCCTTAGAGGGGCTCCAAGTAGGGAGAGCCCGCTATGCCGGTGCCCCGTCTGTCACCCCTGCTGTTAGAGGAACCTCCTGGGTTCAGTTCGTGCCCACAGCCTCTTGTCCTGGTACTGGGCACCACTCACAAGAGCCTGGCTCCGTCCTCTGCATCCTCACTTCAAGTGTTTACAGAAACTGATGAGATCCCGAGCCTCCTCGTCTCCAGGCTGAGCAGTCCCAGCTCCCCAGCCTCTCCTCATAGCAGAGCTGAGTGTTTACGTGGCTAACAAAGGCATTTTAACAATTTTAACACGGGAGCGGTGACAAACACACACTGAAGGCAGTGCAGGGAGTGGGCAGATACACCCTTCTGTGATGCTGTGAGCTGTGAGAAGCCGGCACGCGGTGCAGTCAGCAGTGGGTTTGTGTAAGGACCTTGTGAAAGGCACATGCTCCCAGACCCACAGATTCAAGCACGGAACGCCTGCACACAACCTGCTCGGCCCAGTACAGGTGGCATGCCCACAGAGCCAAACAATGTTGCTGCGTTTGAAAAGCCCACGGGTAACGCTCAGACTGCAAAAGCGTGACTTGAAGGGACAAGCTGGCCCTAAAGGCCAACGCTGTGTGGATGAGGCAAGGACAAGTTTTCCCTCTGGGCAGGGCTGCCCAGCTGGAGGGCACACTGTTATCGCTGCCGCATCCCCCGGAGCACTTGGCTGCCTCCAGCAGTGATAAAGCGGAGCCCTGAGCTGCCAGGGAAATAGTTTGCATTCCTGGAGCGAGAGCTGCAGGAATGCGCACACCGGTTAAGCCGCCCTGGTTTTTACGCTGAAGTACAGGCCCATCCTGGCCCGCCTGTGGCAGAAACCCTCACAAAAAACAGCCAACCCCACTGCACAAAACCTGCCCCGGTGCCTGGTTTGGGGCTCTGAAGGCTGTGATGGGGTTTGTGGGGCTGTGGTGCCTCCCAGTGAATGCACTGATACCGTCGATCCTGCAGGCCTGGACACGTGTGCTCAGACTTTTAATGCTCCCCCAGGACTCAGATGTTAAGGAACGCGCACATTTGCTGCCTTTAATAATTGCTACTCCAAAACGTGTCAGAAACCAAAGTACCACCCCCCCCCCTTTAACAGTTCCCTCACAAAATCTCTGCTTATCAACCAGGATGGCTTGCCAGGTCCAACGCTGCACACTCCAGCGGGGTGCAGCCAGACACGTTTGCAATCCTCCTTCCCCTTACAAGAGGCGCGTGCCTCCCAGCACAGGCGCCTCGCGGGCTCCACACCAAGTGAGACCAACGCTCACTCCCCGCAGCGCCAGCCTCGTGCTCGAGCCCGAGCTGATAAGCTGATAAACTTTGGACTCGCAGGAGCGGGGCCTGGATGCCGTCAGATCATCATTTTTATGATTTCTGGGGAAGGCAGGCCCAGGGGTGAGGCAGGCGGCAGCCTCAGGCTGGGGGATGTGCTACCCCAAGCTGTAAGAAGCAAAAAAACACTCAGAAGGAGACCTTCGTAGCCAGTTGAGCTTTTAAGTGACAGATAGTATGGGAGTGCATAGGGAAAACGATCCCATTTGTCAAACGATCCCATCTACCCATCCTTTTTAAGCTTTGCTCTGCCACCGGGAGGCTGAGGAAAAGAGGATCCCAAGGCCGGGCTGAACAAACTGCAATTTGCTTTTGGACAGCCCGGGTGCCCGGAGACTGAGCCGCGTTCTGCACAAACCCCGGCAGGTCAGGAGGGTTTGGTTTGCAACCGGACACCTTTGTGAAAACCACAGGGTGTCCCCCTCCCTGTCCCACCCTCCGGATGTGTGTAGGAGGGTATCACATAAAAGCCTACAGGGTGAAAGAGAGACGTCTCTCTCCTTTTCTGATGAAAAATACACCTGGAGACTGGACCCGATAAACCAACAGGTTTTGTCTGGTTTTATGTTCCCTTCCCAGAAAAAAAAAACAGCAGCCAAAACCTAAGCTGCTAATAGCTGCCACCAAGAACAGGTTATGGCAGCTCTGCAGAGCAGGGTTTGTGGGGATGTGGAGCGTTAGGTGGGACAGGGAATGGCCCCAGCAGATGTTTTGTGCCAGGTGGGTTTTGGCTTGAGCTACCACTAATCAGTTCTTGCAGGACTCCATCAAAACCATGGGGTCTTGAGATTAAACCCAGTGGGGGTAGCCAAAGCCCAAGCCAAGTTTCAAAATCTCAGCAGCATCCTCGGAGAGGCGTGTGCAAGGCCAGCCTTGGCACCGGGGATTGCCCCGGGAAGGAAACTGCTGAGTTTCGAGTGAGCGAGAGGAGCTGGCGGGTGCTGCTCTGAGACCGCTGAAGCTGGCCTGGGACTGGGAACTTCCCTCGCTCTTCACGGTACAGAAACCAAGAACAAAGAGTAGCGTGGGGTTTGGTTTCCCTTATTTGAGCCAGCCTATGAAAACCCTCAAGCACTACCCAGATGATGTCTGTGGGGCAGTGCTTGTGCTCTGAGGAAGGGGCCTGAAAGGCCAGGACGTGTGAGCCCAGGTTCCTCCATGGTGGCAAGTCCACCTCATCCCCTGGAGTGGGCAGGGAAAGGAGGCTTAAACAATCCAGTGACTGGCTCCCAGAGAGGATAACTTCACAGGTCTAAGCTGCTTCTCCCAAAAGGCCATCCTAGGCTTTCCTTTTCGCTGCTTTGGTCAGAACGGCGATTTCTTCTGGTTGTGTCTGCGGTCAGGAAGAGAGGACAGAGGCAGCACTTGGATGGGACACTAGAAACATTGTTCCACGAGGTCCAGGAATTTCCAGGTGCAAAGCTGCAAACTGCCAAGTCACAGAGCTGATGAGCAGAACCACAGCAGACAGTTTGGGCGTTCAACACCCCCTCCTTCCCACTGGCTTCAGCGCACTTCTGGACACTGAGCTAGCTGAGATGCCAAGGCTCAGTTTCAGGTATTACTGCTTTCTTTTTATATAGGGAGAGTCACAGACTGAAACAATAAGCAACAAAGTTGCTACCGAACAACAGACCATTTGAATTTGTGTGACCGAAGAGAATTACAAAGAAAAAATGCACCACCAGGTAGATAAGGACTGGAGCATAAATCCCACTGTGTTATCCCGGGAGGAATCTGCGATGTCGGCAGACAAAGAGCAATTGAGAAGCCAATCACACATCATGCTCATACCTTCTTCCCTCCTCCTCACCAAACGATGCAAAGTTCAGCAAGTGAAGGTACGCTCCTATCCAGCATAGTGCAGACCCAGCCAATGCCTACCATTTTTATTTATTTTCTCCTGCGGACTGAGATGAGGCTCTTCAGACCTCTAGGAAACAAACCCTTTGGTGGAACAGAAGTATTTTGGAATGGAGGTATCTATTTTGGAATAGAAGTATCTATTTTCAGCTTTCAAAAAACAAAACAAGGAAGAATCTGTGACTTCGCTCAGATCACGGCCTTTTCCGACTTTCTTTTGTAAGGGTCGCGCATGCATTTTCTGCCGTTACCTTTATCTGCGAGCTAACATCTGCGAGTTGATTTACAGTTGGACCTGCAGGAGCTCTCCACCTCTGGGGGAAGCAGCCTTCTTGCTGAACTGACGCGCTGACACTGCTGACCTTCACCAGCTATGTAAAGTACATTTCCTTCCTATGCCAAAGGATAAAATCAGCTGTGTGAAGAACAATGCATGCACAGACAACATGGAAAACGCTGCTGAAGACCTTCAGATACTGAACCGTGAAGCTGCACTTGGCCTCGCTCCAGGCTCCGCACGCATGAGCACACGCTTTGATTGCAAGCTCCCGCGGACAGGAATCGTAGCCAAGCGATTCAAAGGCATTCTCCGGTGCCTAACGCGCGGTGCTTTCGGTGAATGCTAGGCAGCAAAGCACCTTTGAAGTCTTGTGCTTGTATTTACTCTCTGTGAGATTTGGGCCAGGGATATTCCCAAGTGAAGAGATGATTAACTTGAACTTTCTACCAGAATGGAGATGTAACACTACAGTGCCTTGCACACCCCTATGCTGCAATTAGATACCAGCCCAAATTTTAACAGTTCCTGTGAGCTTTACAGCCCCTGCCTATTAAGGAATTAAGGGGTCTGCAACTGCTGTCATAGTACGAGACCAAAATGTATGTTCTTACTTGAATTAATATAAACACTGTCCCTGGGAGAAAAAACATCGCTGATTTAATCCATGTTAGTTCCTGTGGGCAGGGCTTACGTATTGCAGCATATTTACTGTCTTCATGCTGTATTTACTCATGCAAAATAACGCTGATGACTCGCAGCAGAGCCACCCTCCACGTGGAAAATGCAGCTGCCTGCGGGATGAAGGCAGGCAGCTCTTTTGGGAGGATGCCCTGCGGGAGAAGGACTCGGGGCCAACAGAGAGGCACCAAACCCCAGCGGGGAATTTCTGTGCAGCAGAGGAGGTGCTTCCCCTCTCCCGGTAGGGGCAGTTCAGCAGGGTTTTACTCCTCATGAAGGGTGAGGGGGTTGGTTTGTGAACACTGGGTCCATGCTTGGCTGGGCTCTGAGGGTGTGGTGCAAAGCGCGATGCTGCATGAAAACCACCCGAGGGATTTCCCCTGCACCTTCACGGGCACCACGCTGGGCGTCCCGCAGCACCCAGCACCCTTTGCTGGCCACAAAGCCTCCACCCGGGGCGCGGGCGGCCCCATCTCAGTGGCAGTGACAGGCATTTTAGCAGGAAAGCAATAAAGGCTTTCAATAAAAGAGCAATTCGTCTGCATCCGCCAGGTGCTTTGTACCAGGAGGACAAGACTGGCGGGCAAGTAAGAATCAGGCCAGGCCTCGGCAGCGTTAGAGGAAGCGCTGTCTGTCCCTAACACAGCAGCATGCCCTTTTCTGAAGAGGGAGAGAAAACAGATGATTTTTTCCTTTCTTTTTTTTTTTTTTTCTTTCTTCCTGTGGCAGGTGATCCTGGGCAGGCTGGCGGGCAAAAAAGTGGGGCTGCTGGCGGGTGCTGGGTTGCTGAAGGGGACCTTGTCAGGGTGGAGAGCCCAAACCTCAGCTTCCACCTTCGGAAAACCCTGCGGGAATGCAACAGTTTGGAGATGTTGTTCCTCCCCACCGCTGCCCCAGGGGCCTCTGCATTCCTCCAGGAGGCCTGCCCTGCCTGCCTCCTCCTGCTTTGCCTCCAAATTTAACTCCCATCAGCACAGGCAGGGAAGGGCGATGCCATCCCAGTCCTGGTGCGGGCTCCCTCATCCTGAGCTGCTGCTGTGGGGCGAGTGCGGATGAAGCAGTGCCTCTCCTCTGTGCACATGGAGTTAAACCCCAGGGCAGGAGAAATTTTGGGTTGCGGAGGAGGTGCCTGGCCAGACAAGGAGAGCTGCAGCAGTTCAATATCTATCCTATCCCGGAGGAAAGCCAAAGCCAGATGCCAGGCATTCAGGCCAGCTGCAGCTGCTTTGGGGCAGAGTGCCCTGCCCACATTTCTCTCTTCCCTTTGTCCAGGTGCCACCAGCGGCGGTGGGTGTGATCCTGGGGCCCCCTTTGCCATCAGTCCACCAGGTCAAACACCTGCTTTTGGTGGCTTCAGAGTTACACCGAAGTAATGCTTTGGTAGTTTTCCTCTTCACTATCTATGCCTGAAAGAATAAGGAACAATTTGCTTTTTCTGTTTTCTGCTAAAAAGAGCCTTCAGTCGGGACAAAAACTCCTCTGGAGAACTTGCCAGCTCCATTTCCTTGCCTCTTTATCAGGGCAGTAATACAAACAGCACGGTGACCTATTTAACCACCACGCGTGGCCTTCAGTAATCCTGGGCTGGAAGAGCTCTCGGCAAGTGGGACGCCATCCCACAATAATCATCCTGCTGGGCTTTGAGTGGACTCAGCAGACGCAGTCAGTGCATCCACCCGCTCTTCCGTGCATGTCCTGGAAGGATCTCTCTGACTAACAGATGGTTTTGAATGCTCTTTCACATGGGAAAATTGCAAAGAACATATTTTTATTGCACCCTTGCTATTTCATCCAGCCACGTGGATCTCCAGGGATGGAGACGTACTTAAGAAAAATATTCATTTTTAAAAGCTTCTGCAATCTTTTCACAACACTTTCTTGGCTTAGCCAGCCTAGCAAGCATGCCTGTATTTCTGCTTTGCAGCAATTAGTAAGATTTGCTAATTATACTGCTGAGTATTTAAAAAACAATTGATTTTCCTTTGTAGCAGAAAACGGTTTCCTGTTACACCGACTCTCTTAATCGTCATCAGAAACAAATCCAGGCTGCCAACACCGGCGACGTGTCATGCTGCTTTATTAAACCGCTCTCTTTTCTGCCCTGGCTATTTGTCCTGTGTTTATTATTCCTGACCGGTGCGCCTTGGATCATCTGCAGCTGCTATGACTGCGTGTATTCAGCTTCACACATTGCTGGCACCACGCGTAGCTGTTGGAGAGCAACTCCCATTGCTCAGCAGTTTGCGCGTTTCCCCTGGCAGCAGAAGGTGGGTGTACTAGGAGAACCTTGGACCTTTTACGCTCGCTTTTGGCACATGCAAACAACTACTCAGAGATAAGGAAGTTCGGGCCTTAGGTCTGACTGCTGGCTCTTCCCTTGCACCCAGCCCAGGGAGCGCAGCCACAGAGCCACTGTTAAGCTCCAGTGGGGCACAGGAGGCAAAAGTCTGAGCCTGGATCTGACTTACACCACGTGTGTGCGACATTATGTCTTGGGCACTTGTATCCAAGAGAGCAAGTACAAAGGCACACATTTATTTTCATGTAGATGTATAAATTCTGCTGAGAATTATATTGAAGAAGATCCAGCTCTTAAAAGAACTTCTTTTAGAATTCTTAGAAGACCCCAAATGTCCCAGGCTGCATCACAAGCACATGCAAAAAGAATGTGGATATTCAACTGATTATACTTCAGCTTTTTGTGTTTACATGTTCCTTTGCTGAGGAACTCCCTAAAATGGAGTGCAAATTGGCATGGCGCAGGCAGACAAGCATACAAGGAAATGTCCTCCATGTTCAGTACCACAGGATGTTTTTGATGAGATTACTGTGATCAAAATCTCTCTCAGGCTTGGACAATGTTCATGCAACAAGACACAAGTATTCACTTGACTTTGAGTTTCCAGGCTCTCATTGCCAACATGGAGGCTTACAGACAGAAGAAAAGCCATCAAGACTTGCCTCTGTAGCCTTGCTACATGCAGGCAAAAATACTCTGATTTGGAGACACCACCACCACCTAGCTAAAACATTTTCTTTCTACTGCTCGAACTCTCTGACTATGCACAGAAGTGGAGCTGATTTTCTATGGAAGATGATGCTGGTTTGCAGCTTGCCAGGGCTAAAACCAGACCTGAGCTTGCCCAGAACAAATTTGCCCTGCCCAGCGCTTACTTGAGTGAAGAAAGTGCCACAAGACAAAGGTTGTGTGTGACTCCGGGCCTCCTGGGACAGATGGGCTCAGTGAATCGCAGAATGCTTTGTGGTACCGGAAAGTCAGCTTATTGAGGAAAGGGGAAAAAAAAAATCCCACCTTTCCTCTGCCTGTCAAGCAATATCTCTTTTATCATCTGCACTGCAGCTGAGAGCTCTGATCCTGTTCCCTCCTGCACAGAGATAATGCTCCGGTTCAGCTCACTGTGACTGGAACATGCTGAAGACTGCCTCTCGTCTGCTGTGCCTGGCTGTCATGCTGCTTCTTTGGGACCTAAACACTGCTTCTATTAATAAATAAATACATAAAGAGGAACATGGCTGTAGTTCCAGCAATATTTTTTAAAGTCAAAAGCCGATGTTACCTGGACTGATATAAATCAGCGAGAATTCACCGTCTGGGTTCTGGTGACATTCCTGCCTTCACATCCAACACCCCTCTTACAGTACAGTCCTTTGATACAAACTTAGCTCAGATCATAATAGGAAGGGACTGAAGGAAAAAATGGAGCAGAAAAAGCACTCAGCAAAAACTGCATGCACTGTTCCAAGTTGGTAAATATACATAAATGAAGCCAATCCCCTCTCTGTAAACTGTAACAAGTATTGCAAAACAGAAAAAAAAACAACCTGTGATTTCTCCCTCTGTCCCCATTTATAGCAAAGTTTTCAGAAAAGCCCTATATACTGCAGATTTCCTGAGGAACGGACAACAAGCAGAGTGCTAATTAACATTCTTTCTAGTTCATGTCAATTGTAAAAAGTTTAGAGCAGAGGCACAGCTTTCTGCGAGGCTTTACGCGAAAAGAAGGGAGACAAAGACAAGAGGCTGCATGACCTGCATTATCTGCAGAATTTCTCCCTCCAGAAGGAACAAACAGGCTTTTGCAAGGTCAGATTAAAAAAAGCCATCATTAACCAGCCTCTAGTGCTGAGGATTTATTTAATCTGGTAAATCACAGAGAGAGATCATGGATTTCATTTTTTTTCACCAAATCTCAATTTTTGGATTCTGTTGAAGCGTATGGAAAAATAAATGCTTGTTCAGCAACCCCCCTGCACAGCTTTTTGTTTGGCACACAGGTAGGACACCCTGGCTAGGAGGCTGTTTTAGCTAGTACCCTAAGCTGCTACACTGTTCCTTAATGTTCCTTAATAGAAATGGTTCCTTAATAAAATGCCCCATTGCTGTGCTGCAAAGCAGCACCAACACGCAAATGCCATCTCAGTCACTGGAGACGACTGTGAAACCACTCCTGCCTAATAACACATCTTCCTATGCCGCAGTGTCTTCCAACATACTGGGCTACCCCTGACACCTCAGTATCCCATGGGATCCTTCTCATGAAGTCAATGGTGTTGGAAAAAATACTTGGTGGCCTTTCTGGCATTTGCTAATTTTTCTAAGATTGACGTTTGAGGGCAAATTTTCCAAAATTTTGGAAATTCAGTTATATGAATGATTTGGGTAGATTGGTAGGAAGTGTGCCAATAATTCTATTTTTAAGTTTACATTACTTAAAATATAAATCTGATATAGACTGGCTCTATATGACCTGTCTTCTATCAAAGTGAGTAACAGAATGCAGAAAACATACCTCCTGTGTTGTGGATCTACTTCTTATTTTTCTTGGAGCAACTTGCCCTGGGTCTATCCTACTGGCTTTAGCAAGTCTCTCACATCTTCTTTGGCTCATCACTTCGTGGAATAAGAACAGTGGCACCCTACCCGTTTTATTGCCTGGGACTAACCCTGTGCAGTTTGATTTATCAACCACCAGCAACTTTCCTTCTCACTTCTCACTTCTCAAATATCCAGATTTAAAACTCCAGATTTAAACACCCACATGTAGAACCCCCATGCTATTTGACGCTGAAGTCTTCAAGGGCAGACATCTGTGACAATGTTTTATACCACCTTCAGAGTACAGATACATCTGTACCATAACACAAGTAACAACTGTTAAATAAATGACAGACATCTGTGTTATTTTAAAAAGACCTGGTAACAGCCTACAGCCTGTATGTCAGTATGAGTGCGGCGTACGCACAGAACAAACCTGTAAGTCACAATTATTGTAAAACAAATGGCAATCGTGCTTCAGATCAGGTCAACATAACGAAAAATTTCAGCAGCTGTCAGGACAACTGCAAAACTCCACAGCTGGCACCTCTGCCATCTTTCAAACATACACTTACTGGGGGATTAGGCTCTGTCACACTTTCCAAATCATCTCTCACATTCACTTTTTCAAAACCTCTTTGTATCCTCTAGACCACACTGAATTTCAACGTCCTGTAAACATGTTGGCGTGACTTCTGACCATACACTTTTTATGCAATCACTGTTCGTTACCTTTCCTTTTTTAGTGTCTAGACGTCTATGCCTTATTTTTCCTTTTGCCTGCATCAGCGACATCTACAATTCGCTTCTTCCTCCTACAAGAGCAAATACAGTGCTAACAGCAGTAAACATTGTGGTCTGCTGCTCAGCCCTGCAGTGACTGCAGCTTTTGTTTAACAGCACCATAGGGCTGTTGGGCTTACAACATCTTTCTTCACCCTTGTAAACGTTAAAAGTTTTTATTTACACCAAACATGTCACCTTTCCCCCAAGGAAAACTCTGTTTGAATGGTTCCATCGTGTGTTAAACTTTTATATGGAAAAAAAGCAGGAGCGTGCTGTGCTACAGATTTTACTTTAAAGGATCTCTTTCACAGTCTTTTAGGGGCTTCTGAACAGGAGTTTTATGAATTTATAACAACATATATGTCAGGCAGACACTGGAATTCAAATTATTTTAACTCCAACTAAAGGCCTGTGTTTAAATGTCTGAATGCATTCCTTTGTGGCTAAGATTTTGGGAGTCTTAAAACTGCAAAGACTGTATCTTCATTATAAATATTCTATTTCTTAGTCATTCTTGTGTCAAAGGACAGCTGAAGAGAAAATCTGCACTAGCATGGTCCAGAAGGAAGCAGAAATCAGAAGAGTTTTGTTGCAGATTTAGGAAAGTGTAGAGCCAAATCTGCTCACTGAGCCCAGAACTTCTATTATGTAACTAGATCTTTGCTACCAAAAAAATGACAAAAACAAAATGATTTTTAGTATTCCTTACCTAGTACTGACACTGCAAAGGATCTATCCTGATCCTAGTTGCTTAGGATCTATTGGACTTATTTACCGTTAAATGGGAGATTTTTGTTGGTTTCCTTTAGATCTAATACACTGTCTGGATGGCTGCTGGGATGGAGGGTTAACAGACCTCTGTATTTGCCGCGCTGGTTGTTATCATCAACTTCTTAGCTGTCAGAAGGGTTCATGAGTGGCTAGTTTTAATAGTTGTTACAGAAAAGGCATTCCTAAGCAATGAACCCTGTAACTGTCTCTTTGGAAAACCTTTTTCAAGCACTTGCTAAATACAATAAGCATTTCCATGTAGATACAACAGCAATGCAGTGTACAAATAAAATGGCTGGAATGAGGCATGAGAGCAGCTTTGTCTTTTATGAAAGTCTGATTCTATCTGAGTCTTGATTTTTAGAAACGACTGCTATTTCTACTTAAAGAACCCTCAGAAAAAAAGAAAGGAAGAAAGAATGTTGATTGAAGTTTTATGATCTAGGCACTGTAAAAAAACTAGGAGCGGAAGCAAAAAGCATGCTGTCTGCCTTCACTGCATTACTGGTAGCTGACTCGTCCCTTTCTTGACTCCCTTGCAAAGTCTCTGAGATGGCTCATGAATGGGAAGTAACTTCCATCTGGTCTGTGCAGAAACAACTGTCAGGACTTGCTGGAATTTGACTCTCTCATGTACGAACCAACAAAAATATACCAGCAAGTAAGGAGGATCCTGGCTAAGGCAGGGCTCAGTTAAATCATCTGACTGTTTCCTTGGCTTGCCTCTGAGATACATGTGAAATGGATCAAACCACCCCAATCTGGCTACCTGCTATGCCCAAGGCAATTAGCCAGCACTAATTCACACCAAATTTTAAGAAAATATTACTAGAGAAAGTGTTGATTAATGGTAGGGTACCCAAACATAAGATATAGGGAGCAAAGGCTGACAGACTGTAGAGCACCTAACATTTGCTGTAGCACATACTCATGGCAGTTGGTTAGTTCTGGAATCCTATTTATTCCTCTGCGTTTACCCAAGCCAAATTTCCAGAAGGATAGATTCCTGAGGCTGACCTAAAACCCGTGTGCTTTACAACATTTACGCTCTGCTACAGTCATTTAGTTCTTTTGTACTTCCTGCTCGTTCTCCCAGAGAATACGGACAAAGAGCATCTTACCATGAGTTGATAAGGAACTTTTAATTCTGTGCATTTCTCCATGTAGAAATGAAGATTTGGCAGCACCCTAATTTTGTTAACATTTCTCTCCTGCCATTATATGAGATTTAAATGACCATAATTGGTATTTTTGAATTGGTTTCATCCTGAAAGATTCCTGTTCCCCTTTACAGCCCAGCAAAGTCTTATTCTTGCACTAAGAAGTTGATAAGGGCAGTTCTTGGAGACAGAAAGGCCTTTTTAATGGTTCTTCCCTGGAGATGCTTGATTCCAAGTTCACTTTGAAGAACTAGTTCGTGGACTTCTTCAAAATTGCGGGCTGCTTGATGAGGCACAAAAACTTTGCCGCAAGCTTTGTTATTGATCTGAAAAACAGAGACATGAAACAAGGAAAGACTGATTTATACAATTTCATTTCCTGAATCCAATCCATTTCATTACATGTGGGGAAAAAGTGGATCAAGCTGTCTTTTCTCCAACATGAAACTTTCTAAGTAGAGGATAAAATTCTCCATACCTCCTGACCCATTCCCGTATTAAGAGAATAAAAACGTGACTCGGGATACTCAACCAATATTTAAGAAGTAGCCACAGGAAGTTTTAGCCTTCAAGAGAGCAAACATCATGTGACCATGCAATATGGGGATCTTTTAAGCTTGAAAACAAAACAGTTGCACAGGCTGAATAGAGAGACGGTGAACAGATGGTTAGGTGGGAACTTTGGTGTGTACGTACCTCTAGACTGCAACTGGGAATTTACAGCTAAATGATTCCTTAGATTCAAATACAAGATATAGTAAAATATTTGTGGCTTAAAAGATGTATCTAAAGGATTCAACACTAACTCATTTTTTAAAAATGGGCTCTAGCTTATTATATGCTGCGTTCTCACTGAAAGCATGACTCATTAAGCCAACACCAACCACAAAGATGACAACTCCTCTTAAGGTAATGTCTTCCTGTGTTAGGCTGTTTTTCAGAGCAGTTCCCATGCTGGTTTTGCATCAGCAGGGCAGAATCATGTAAGTAAAACTGATTAAGTCCTCCGTGGGAATCAATTTATAAAGTTATCTTATAAATATATTCTGTCATTAACAGAATGTAAAGAGACTAGAGTCCTACTGAGTACCCTTCTGGAATTAACATAAAATTCATTATTACTAAAGCTTTCAGATTTATAGGAAGTACATTCTATGGATTAATGAAAATAACACTAATTCTACATTTTAGCAAATTAAACAATTTGGATTTTTTAATCCTCTTCAATCAAATTACTTGCTTGCATAAGAATCTGCTGCAGGTGCTGCAAATCTTTGCCCTCTAGACACCATCATAACTATTTTTCAATCACCTAAAAAGTAACACAGCGCTTCATACAGCCTGGACATTAAAATGCTCACAGCTTGGCTTGCCCGCAGCTTTTATCCAGGGTATGTGTATGCAACATCCCACAAATGAGAGAGACCTAATTCAGTTACTTGGTTTGTATTTTATTTAAAATAAAATATTCTAAGCAATTCTCAGAGAGAGGAAGATGGGACAGACAAGATGAAGTCTCAAATGCAGCTGGGATGAGTCACTTCTGGTTTCTGACTAGACTTGACATTAATTTGCAGTGATAATGTAGGTAGGCTTTTAACTATTCTTACATGCATCCATAACTTGGCAGCATAAAAGGCTGTCTGTGTGTTAAACTTTGCCTTTAGTACCTTATGCAAAGTAAATCCTTTGAAAATCACAGAAGATTTCGTTTTTAAGACTTTTGTGAAAAATATATACAAGGAGTTCTTTTTGACAGGGTGCTTCAAAGAAGAAATATATTCCACAGGAAAAAGAAAATGGTAAAAATCAAACCTGATACAGCTTTGGTCAGAATATAAAGCAAGCTGGTGAGCTTGCTGCTAGGACACACAGCATGTAGTTCGAAACTATGCCTGCTTAGTTAAAATGTCACTCACTGTCCTCCATAATGCAAATTAATATGTCCCAGTGGACAGATGTTGGCAGGGGGAAAATTGCCACAGCTAGGCTGTTTGGTGCTATTCTCAACAGAAAACACAACCGGACTAAATCAACATAGCAAATAAATGACTCCTGGCAGTTGTGTTTTCCTAGGAAGGTTGGGGAGCCTAGGCGACCTGCCACTGTGTACCTTCCCACAGTATCTGTCCTCATCTTCCCACACACTGCACTGGGAGGAAAGTCTGCAAATTGTATCAAAAGGCAGTCTGGTTATGATTTCAGCACACATTTGGTAGAATGGTTTTCAGTGTAATGTAGGTATCACGATGCAGAGTCAAACACACTAACACAATTCCTAAAAAAAATAAAATTGCAGGTTTGATCACATGCTATATGTAACAAGTACCCTATGCTCTTTGAGTTGAGGCGTTGGATTCTCAGCAGGACATATGTCTTCTGCTATGCCTCCTTCTCTCTCTGTATCTCCCTAGACCAGCATATCCCTCATCAACTCCAGGTAGAAGTGCCAGCACAAGAAACTTGGGTGGGAGCAGCTTTGTTTCTCTGAAAAAAATCCCATGGCAGACTACAAGAGGAGACACAAATGAAGCTCAGGTCCTTTCTTCCCCAGAAAAAGGAAGCTCTTGACTTCTCTTCTGCCTTTTTTTTTTTTTTTTTAATTTGACATTTTAGACTGTGTTGGATCTAGAGGGATCAGAGAACTAGAGAAATTATGCAGGATGAAATGAAATCACAAGAGACTGAAAAATAAGCACCTGGAGGCTTTGGAAAGTACTTCTTAGTTGGACTTTTTTTTTTCTTTTACAGCTCCATTGATTCATAATTCTTTTGAGAAGTAAAAAAGGAAAATAAGTATTTGTGCGGTTTTCGGCCTTCCTCATACTCAGAAGCAGTAAAAATGATGCAAACGTAGTCTACATTTTTTAAAAAACAGTTGTAAGACTGCAGTTGTTAACAGTTCTGCACCACCCACACGACGTGAGGAATGTTAGAAGTGTGTTCACAAGATGAAATGCACACAACATTCAGGTCAGACTTTTCACAGCATTAACAATGTATGTTAAGACATGATATAAGAGCAGGCAAATCAAAAATATTCAGCTTTGAAATAACATTTGGAACAACAGGTACATATGCATCTCCAGTAAGTTTAAATGTCATTCTCGTACAGTCTGTACTGTATCAGCCAAGGATGCAGCGAGTTGGTTTTGCCGCTTTGGGTTAAATATGGAAAGACATAACTCCAGCACAGACAGGAAATAATGAAGTATCTTGTGTCAAAAGAAATAAAACCGTAATGTCTCAGCAGGCAAATTGCTGGCAGCCTGAGGCAGTTTGATGTCTTGAGAAGAATAAGGCTGTGGCCCAAAGACTCAGTTTGACTGTGCAGCCTTGTGAAGAGACACTGTCTCTTTGCAACTAGCCAGTTCCTCCTCATTTTGAGTGTTTCTTGTTTTAATGAAGGCAATTTATTTTTACAGCCATAAAAAAACATGCAGCGTCCACAAGACTTTAAAATATTCTCGTTCATAATGGTTTCTCACTGCTTCTCCCTATCTTCCTTTTACCTTACTCCTAAGGTAGAAAGTCAGGCCACAGCCACTATTTAGAAGAAGCATTCTGTTTCTAAGAGGAATTTGTGTCTCTGTTCTTCCATTCACTTACTTTCTCTGGCCTAGGGAAAGTGTTTACATACATCATATTCTTCCATGAATACGCAACTGAGCACACAGTGGTTGCTCATTCTCTGATTAGAAGACTTCTACACAAAGCTATAGCTTTGACAAAGTCAATCAGGAAAAGAAACAAAAAGAATTTTCATACTGGTTGTTTAAAGCAAAATTAATAGTTATTTTTCTGTTTTTGAGAAGGAATTTTTAGTATCAACAGAAAAATGTCAGTAAAATGTTTAGGTCTTCTTATGGTCAGTTGTATAGTGTTGAAAACATTCAGGTCAAACTTAGCCTTGTATTACCAAAGCTTTTATTTTAAAGATATCTTTAATGACTAGTTTCCCTGAAATGCAATTACAAAGAAGTTTCTATAATTACACAATTTTACAAAGACATAGCTTCCTCATAGATTGAACACTTAAAAGTTAAGATGTATCCTAGCCGTACTCGAATGTGAAGGTTTATTTTAAACTTGAGTAAAGTAATCATACCTAAGTGAAGATTTTGTGGATGTGTGACCCTTTTATTGGTATTAAAAATATGTATCACTTTTAAAAAAAATTAAAAAGCAAGAAAACCACAGTGAATATTAGCGTGAAGTCTGTTGCTAACCTCAGCTGGCACGTGAGTGCTTCTCTCTGGTTTGGGAAAAGATGCCAGCAACTGAAAATTTCCTCCAAAAGACGTACTAGGTGGCCTCTGCTAAGCATATACACTGAACTTCAGAAAAAATAGTGCTCTTGGGAGTTTTCCATTCGGTTCAAGTGGTCTGACAGAGATCTGGCAAGACATGAAATTGTTTGCAAAGATTCTTTTGATCAAGGAAATCTAGAGCAACACAGCTTCCCCTAAATCTAACCAATCTCTTCCCTTCTCAAAAAAACACAGCTGAATAAAAATAACTGAACTGCCCTACTCCCGCTACCCAAAGAAGCTAGCAGAGTAAAACAGATACAATAAAGTGCATTGTTTCCATATCTCTTAACACATGTAGAGCACGCAATTTTACATGACTGAATGACATTTCTTCTGAAGGCATCTCATTCAAAGTACAGGATGTCCAGAAACACACACACAAACACGTTTAATTTAAGTTAAAGCACTTAAGTTCAGAATGGCTGCATGGTATATTAAGGGATTATCTGATGAGCAGTAGAAAAGAGAGGTGCGCTGCAGGTCTATACTACACAACTACATACTTACAGATAATCATAATGCTTGAGTACAGAGGACTTGAAATCAAGCTGACCATGAATCAGCGGATGGAAGAGATGAGGTGCTACTCACAGATCCCACCCTCCTGGCTCCAGGTCCCACAGTCCCTCAATGGCCTAAAGTGATACTCACTGCTACTGTGCTCCATAAAGCTTTATGATGCCTGGGAGCATGCTGAATATAGATATTTAGAGATGTAGGAAAAAAGATGGTAAACCACATTGTGCATGTGCACATGCACATTTTGGAAAATTACAGGTTAGCTAAATGTAGTTATATGTCAGCTCTTCTACTGAACTGCCAGCTCTTTCCATAAACCACTGAGGTTTTAGAGCTCAAAGAGAATCTGGAATGTAGTTCTAACATTAGTGAAACTACCTGTTTTTCCTCAGCCTCATTCCTGGAAAAATGCTTTGCTGAAATTTGCCAGAAGTTCAGCCCGAGGCAGACAGGAAACATAGTTTGGCAAAAATCGAAGCAACTAAAACCAGCTTATAATAGGTTGTATTAGGCAACCACAGTACTACAGGTAGCACAAGAAGTTTCACCTAATTATCCTTTTTAGCACAGGGTCAACATCATAAATGGACTGACAGGCAAAAATTTGGAGGGCCTGTATGTTGGTCATGGTTTTGGCTGTACAGGCTTTGACCGCAGTTGTTCATCAGTCAAATCTCCACAGGTACTAATATACAGTCACTCAAAAAGATTTATATTTAGACCGTCTCCCTTCCAGACATACTACACGCTTTTCATTTATGAAACCATTTTAGCACAACTGTAATTGCAGTTTCCATTCTATCTGACCTTTCGCTGAGCCACGTAAGAAGGGAACTGGCTTCCAAAAGACCAAGGATTTTGTCATCCTCTGAGCTCACAGTAACACATTAAATGACCACAACTGAAAATAAATGAAATATTCTTACCAGAACAGACATCTCCACAACATCTGCTGGTTGAAGGTATTCCGGGTCAACTTTGGGCCAGGACTGATGCAGCACATCAGTACCCCAGTTATGATGGGTACAAAGTTTATTGCGCATATGTGCCAAACCTGGAAAATGAAACCAATTCAGCCGTATTATCACCAGAGCATTCAATCTTTAGAATTTGTTTGATAAATAGGATCAGAATAAAGTTTGCTTTGAAAGCAAGGCCCTTAAGGATGGAATAACATAGTTTAGATGAGCATACAGCACTTCATAAACAAAAAGATACACATCTCTGAAAACATTTGCTTATACCATGTGTAGGTACTCTAACATGAACACTGACATCTATTTTAGATTAGGATTCGCAATCCAAAATTTAGCACTGAAGACCACGTTTGTTTCATATTTTAATACTGCAACCCCAGCTGATCTCTACTTTTAGAAGTCAATCATAATACTGTGTTCTTTTCAGTAACAATGCCAGTTTGCTTAAAATTTTACTAACAATCCAAATGATACACAATTATGCTTATTATTTTGTCATCTATAATATGATGGCTAAGTTTCCTGCAACGTGCTGGGTAGTTTCTAAATCTGTTGCAAGTCAAGCTACTAGAAAGATTTTCCTTGTGTTTTGTGAATTATCTATTCACTTGCAAATTAAAGGTGCTATGTAAGTATACCCTGCACAGTTTTCTTTTTCTTATGACGTGTACAGACTGAAACAGTTTATCCTTTGATTATATTTTAAAATACTCTTAAATTGGCTATAAATGATCTCCTTTTAGTAGACTTTGCTCTCTCCAAGGCAATTATTTCCTGTTTTACTTAAGTATTAGTAGAATTGGATGTAATTCATCCTGAAGCCACATTCTTTAGCTCAATTAAAGCTCCTGAGTAGAATTTATGTTTCTGTTTACTCCAAATGCAGAGAAAAAAAAAAAAAAAAGGTTTCACTTAACAAGAGGCTGTCAAATATGATCAATATTTACGAGGATAGCTGTTGTGATTGCTTCTCACAAAGCCAGTGGATTTTTAAATGAAAAACACATGTAAGAATAGAGATAATTCTTTTTTTATTATTATTTTTTAAGTGTACACTTCATTCAGAACTGGAAAATACATCAACCAAAGAATATTTGAAAATGCATCTGTGGTTTAGGGGAACTCAAGCATGAAGATAAAGAAAACACAGCACAGTGGCAGACACCACCGGCAAAAACCAATCCACCCATAAGACATACACGAATTTATCTATCTGGATTGCTTAGATTGATACAGTGAATAACAGCGAACAGATATAAAGAGAAGGCAACTTCTCCAGAATGAAATCTACCAGCTAATTGTCAGTGCTTTTTCAGACAAGGCACTTCTGCAAAATGACACACAATCTTGCTATTTTTTGAATCATGCAGAAAGGGGCAGTGTGGTGAACTGTTGTGAGCTATTTCTACTGGCAAGCAAGATGTGCACATTTCCTAGGAATAACAACTGAGCTACAATCTTTTTAGGTAAATAACTGATTAAACACTTCAATCTGGGATTTGTGTATTTTTTTTTTCCTCTCACATCAGTCACTCAGAAACCGAAAAAGCACAAGATAAGAAATCAAGCAGAAAAAAAAAAAAAACAACTCTTCATATTGGTGATTCATTATCACGTTGACTTTAAAGACGACAGCTGCTAAATTCTTCCCCTTTTGGCTTTTGAACACACAGATGAGCTCATTTCTTTCCAACTGATCACATGCCTTGTGGCAGAAGCATGCCTAGTGGCCACTCCTTATTTTCCTGTTGAAGTAGATCCTTCTAACTATTTAAAAAACACTTTCTGGTATAAGTCAAGAGCATCTATCTACATACGCAAAGCCAGGGGCAGTTTTAATCCCTGTGGAGGCTGTCAGTCCTGGTAAACTTACTAATAAAAAATAATTAATATGTATTCTGAAGCACATAAAGCATGATTAAGCACTATGTCAATCTTTTGGTTCATTTTCTTGCTACAAAATGAGCTATGAGCTCATCTGTATTTTTTTAAAAGTGCAAAAGTCAACAGAATTAGTTTCAGAAAACAGAATTGACAGGAAACCAAAATGAAGGTTTTACTTAGGTTGCTGTTTGGCTTCCTGCCTTAATTCACATTTTGTGAGCTGTACAACACAGAAAACACAACCGTGATTTGTTTGGCATTTACAAAATGCCACACAGGACCAGAAACTTCACTGTCACAATCCAGACTTGCTGGCACACTTAGCAGGACCTAGACAGACCTCCTCCAGCCTTCCCACTTGATTCTGATACATTACACAAAAGCACTGTTTGAGAAGCTAAGAACCAACCAATTCACAGACTCTTATTGTGAAAACATTAAAAACTTGTTTTACTGCCTCATTGGACTGGAAAACACCTAGTGAAATGCACATTATGAACCAGTGTGTACTTCGCTTTATAGTTTTTTTCTCTCGATTTACTTTTATGACTACATATTCTTTTGCAAACACAGGACAGAAACCAGTTGAGTGCATTTTCCACAGAGTCTATAAATACAGCTGTTTTTGGGGACAGATCACGGACTCAATCTGAAGCACTGATCCTTCAACTGGATCTCTGTCAATACTGAACCAAGCTTTCCCTAATCAGTAACTCACAGGACTGGAGCTTCAGCTAGAACACAGCACCCTATTATGCTATTGTAAACGAGTGAGTTGACAGAAGGAGGAGAGAGGACAAGTCTAGCAACATTGAAGCTCTAGGCAATGTTTTATTAGCATTACGTGAGTCATTAGTATTTCATAAAATAATACTTTCCCTGAGGCGCTATTTGGGTGGAAGAGCAGTTTGTCATTTTAAGGAGAGATTTAAGAAGGAGTATGTGGAAGCAATTATGTTTCATCAAGGCAAGGTAGGATGGCAAGGTAATTCTAGTCTTACAAGAAAAAAAAGCATTAGAAAAATGAATCTGTAAAGTTCCAGCAACGGTGCAGCTAGCTTGACATGAAACTGTGTAGGGAAGAGAAAAAGATGGGATTATGGACTAAACTGAGGAATGGCTGGCATGGTGAGGGACAACAGCCAGCACAGAGAGGTTAAAAAGAAAAAAGGCAAGGAGGACGGAAGTTTTAATGGGCGATAAAAGGCAATTAATTAAGGCAGCTGAAACTATGCTCTTATCAAAGTTTAAGACTAGGGATTTTCTATCAGGAGATAACAGAAGACCAGAGAGGCAGTATAAGGCGACTATGAGGATGCATTATTCAAATGTTGATAACCTTTGGATTTAGCAAAAATCAAAACAGAAATCCATGTTAAGTAAAAATCCAGCACGCTGACAGACAAGCAGACCAAGTTTTTAAGAAGCTCAGAGCAGGAATTGTAGCAGTAAATGGAGATACACTCTGGATCAGTGTTTTTACTTGCCATTGCAACCCTTTCCAAGGACAGGATTATTATCTTGTTACTTTGCTCTTCGTAAACTTTTATAGTATTTAATGAATCTTCCTATTGGACAAATTCAGCCAAGCTGAATATCAGCAGTACCCTTCTGCAGCCCAGGAGGAATACGCCTGTCAGTCACATGTGAAACAGTCTGCAATCACAAAGGAACACTAGCAAGACACAGTAACAGCTATTTCCAGTCAGCTATGAGAAAAGCTGTATTATACTACCAGTAGCACAAAGTCAGGAAAAATTTACATTAATTCAATACAGTGCTAGTGAATTCATTTTGTACGTTCCTTAGTGACAGATGCGGTGCACCAAAGAGGGTTGGGAAAAGCTTGGGTTACTAAAAGCTAATTCTAGAATACATTTCCAATTCAACAAACTTCGTATGAACCTTTTTAACCTCCTGAAAATCATCTGCCTTTGTCCATAGGTATGGACTTATCCTTCACTTTGGATTACTCTTGGAGGAAAAAACAATTTCTTATTCTGAACTGGTATTCTTCTTGGATTTGTGCAGGCTGCTTTGGGGGACTTCTGCATTCAGTTTTTCAATGAAAATCTGCAACATCACTTAGCTTGCACTCCACTCTTCAGAAAAGCCGTGCTGAGCAAAGACTGAATCAAGACAGAAATACTTCCAGTAGAGCTACTGCAATGACAGTTTTAATGTTGCTAAGACGATCCTAATGTTACAGATTCCAGTAATTACATTTCATTTCAACATATCTGAAGATGTGTTTATCACCAGTAGATATCTTTCATGTGCCATCTCTAATAAAGGCTTAACAACTCACAATAGGCTGTTTCATATCCTTGTCTGGACAGCAAAACACTGTACTACTACAAACAAACAACAAAAAAATACATCTCAAATGGTGTCTGTATATTCCTCAGATACAAGGTTTCAGGAAGGAAACAGATTTCCTCATCCTGTTAGTGTTCATAAACTGCCAAGATATCAGCCGGATGAACTCTTCCCACACTGAGGGGCTACAGTAGCTTTTTATGTTATCAAGCTATAAAACAGTGTACACACTGCACAATTAAGACCATTAGGCTGACACACAAAAATACTGAACGCTGTTCCTCCACTAAGCAGCAAAAAGAACTACTTTATAGACAAAATATCAAAGCACTCAGTTACAATTGTTCAGCTGCTGAAAGGTGAGGCACTTATGAAACAGCATTCAAGCAGTTTTTCCCTTCGCTCACACTGGAAATATTTACTGCCAACCCTGAAGTATGCTCTTCAAACAGCTCACAAAAGAGACAAGACTCTTCACGCAACCTGATGCATGAAAACAAGGTGGCCACATATAAACCGAACCCCATGGGAGAAGAATTTTTCAGTTGCAGAAGAACAAAAATTGCTGAATCTACCTCATCTTACCTGAATTGTATTTAAAACCTGACCAGTACATGAGAAGCATCCTTGGGATATCAAAGCATCCTTGGGATATCAAACTGAAGCTCTAAGTTTGCAAAGTTCATCAACAAGCTAACAAAGAAAACACGGTGGAATAAAAAGCTAAAATTTCAAATGAACTCTAATGCAACTCCTACAAAGTAGGATAACATTATTACAATCAAAATGGTGTAGATTGTTGATGCTGATGAGTCATTATTAAAAATGTCAAGCAAAGCATCTTTAATTATCACCTTAAAATTGCCTTTTTAATTTTCCTAATATTTTCACTGGTTGGCAATAATTAATGTGGAGTGATGTGCAGTTACACCCAGCTGTATTTAAAGAACTTTTTTACTAACCAAGACGATACTTATATAAATATTTAAGCACTTAGTCAAGTTTTAATTTTTAAAAGCTGTTGTATTAGAAAACCCTGATTAGCTTTTTTTTTTTTTTTTTTTAAGTTTCATTGTGATCTGTGTCAAGTATATTTTAGATTGAAATGGATATTGATAAAGACTAAAAATGCATGTTTTTCTATTTAAATATAAATGCATTCAGGATACAAGTTTTTAAGAAAATCTGTTAGATACTTAAAATTATGTTATATAATTATGGAATATGACCAACAGTATCAGTATGATTTTGGTCATCATATCTTTCAAGATTTTAATACTTATACGATAGCCTCTTGTGCCTAGTGTATAATTCCAAATCTAGAATAGAAAAAAGGTTGTTTGATTTTTTTCAATTTCCAGCACACCTGTCATTTAAACTGAAACAAAACAAAACAAAACTATTTGTACCTGCAGAAGAGCTCACCATTGCCAGAAGTTATCTTATTACCTCTATGAAGTCTCATTCTGAGTGCTTAGCTGGAAAGTTCTATAGTCATAGAATCATAGGATCATAGAATATCCCGAGTTGGAAGGGACCCATAAGGATCATCAAGCCCAACTCCTGGCACCGCACAGGTCTACCCAAAAATTTAGACCATATGACTAAGAGCATAGTCCAAACGCTTCTTAAACTCCAACAGGCTTGGTGCAGTGACTACTTCCCTGGGGAGCTTGTTCCAGTGACCTGGTAGTCACTACTGGGTCACTAGCCAAAATAATTAAACCCAATAGTCCTTGGGTTTAATTATTTTTTCCAAATCTTTGGCAGAATATAATAGAATATACCAAGTCAGGGTTATATTGTAGGTTGTCATTATTTCAAATTTAATTTTAAATTCTATTGTAATTTCTTCTTAAACATTTCCTGTCCATAACCAGTGATCAGAAAAGCATGAAAGATTACAGTACAACAGCAAAAGTCCTATCTATCCTGTGAAGTACAATGCAAGCATTCAAAATTACTGGGAATACTTCTCTTTTAAGGCTGCAGCAAAATTAGCATTAGACATCTTGTTACATAATAAACACTTTCTAATGAGAAACAACAACGCGAAAGCAAAATCCTTTCTCTTCAAAAAAGCTTAAATACACAAGGAAGCGTAATGTGGTTCAGAGCTAACATAACAAGTCACTGTTCTGATCAGTGATCCTATTCAACTGCAAAATTACCTGTTTCGTATTATCTGCTGGGCTACCAAATTTCCCTATTTCATTTTTCCCTGTAGAAAGAAAACATCTTCCTTGTTTTTTATCACTAAACAAAACACAACGTGAAGGCTGTGTATGAGGTACTTCAGAATGAAATGTCAGTATTTGATTATAAATACATTGCTTATGTGTTGTTTATTATTGGCATTACAAGAGCAGACAGAGACTTCAATCAGAGTATGTGGGTCCACTGCTCTAAGTGCTATTTATAGAGCTAATTATACACAAAGTCCTTTTTCCTGTATAGCTTACAAGAAAGGAAGCAGCACTATCCCAACTTTTTAGTGCAAAGACAAGGCACAAAAAGAATGAATTTCTCTGAGTGTGTACGGAGAACTGATGCACACAGAAAATTCAGTATTTAGAAAGCTTAATTTTTATGCTGAAGTTATTAAAATAAGAGAACATCATCACCTATACACAATAAAATTTAGGAAACCGGCTACATCAGATGAACAATAAGACTTAGCAGAACCAGAGTGCAATTCAGAACATGAACATGTTGGACATTTTCCACTAGAAGTCCCAACCCCAGGACAGAAATGCTAGATACTGGTTATTTCTACATAATATTGTCTTCTTACCACAAAGCATTAGTTAAATGTACGTACATTTTCCTGATAAGATCGTTTAATAATTTTGTTGTAATGTAATGATCACGCTGCTAAAAGAGATTGTATTTTTCATGTTCAGTCATAAAATTCTTCAGGCAATAAGCACCGAAATTTTTTTTTGTATACCAGCTACATTGAATTATAATGAGTCACGCAAACAAAACTGCATTTTTAAATGCAGGCAGGAGTTAAGGATAATAAAATCCCAATTTTATTACGCTTCCTTTTCATTTTTACAGCAGAGAGATCCAGAAAGTGTTTAGCATTCTCATTCTCCCATGATTTTAGTAAAAATTACAGAGTTCCTACTGTAACTATCAAAATGTCACAAGACTAAGCTTTACATTTGACAGATTATGTTAATTAGGACATCCTCACTGCCTCTGTCATTTTATAATCTTAAATCTAGATTTAAATAATCTTAAAACTAGATTTTCCATCTACCATTCCCACTTTCCACAAGAGGTTAATTTAACATATAGCATTCCTCAGTCTCTGGAGAGTCTCTGCAATAACAAGAATATGATTTATATTAAACTCTCCTTTAGTCTTTTTAGTATGCAGTCCTCTGACATGGTCCTCTTTGCTTGAATTCCTGAAAGAAGGTATTTCTAGTCCGAAGGCTCTTTTAGAAAGGCCTCTCTCTGTAATCATGTTCAGCTTCTAATATTGCTTTCCATATGCAGAGGCAGCTAGCGACTGACACATTGATTCCTTCCTCATGCAGGCTCTGTCTTGGATTTTTCCTCCTTCTCCCTTTCTCTGCTTAGACTTGTATGCAAAGGGAAAGAAACTACAAGCAGCAAGAAAGATCTGGAAACAACACAAGTTTCAGGTTTGTTTAGGAATTATGACAAAAGGTGACAGGATAGATGCAGAATACAGAGACAAGTAACACGTGATTTTGAAGATATTTTTGCAAACCTTTTGCTTTTTTTCCCCTGCCACATCAATAAAAAGTGTATTTCTATAAATACCTTTCCACATCTCTGATGCAACGTGTGGAGCCATAGGTGCAATCATAATGCAGAGTGTAGCCAGAGCATCTTCGTATTCTGCACTGTGAAGAATAAGAGGTCGAGGAGCTTGCTAAGTGAAAAAAAAAAAAAAGAAAGAAAAGAAAATAAATTTCAAATACGAGTATTTTGGGGTGGGAAGGAGAATAGTTTAATTGAAAAGTACATGCATGAACAACTCATTAAGACATCTTAAAAACAGCGGAGATGAAAACTTTGCTTCTGTAACATACACTGATGAAACTTGGGTTGTCTAGCCTGGAGAAAAGGAGGCCAAGAAGTGAGGAGTGGGAGCACAGAGGCAGGTGCTGGTCTCCTCTCCCTGGTCACTGATGACAGGATACACAGGAAGAGCACAGTGCTGCACCGGGGAGGTTCAGACTGGACATGAGGAAAATGACTTTAATGTGAGTGGTCAAACACTGGAGCAGGCATTGTAGTAAGGTGGTTGATGCCCCACGCCTGTCAGTGTTCAACAGGCATTTGGACAATGCCCTCAAGAACATGCTTTAACTTCTGGTTAGCCCAGAAGAGGTCAGGCAGTTGGACTTTTAGGTCTTTAAAGGTCCCTTCCAACTGAACTATTCTATATAACAAAACCTAAAATCAACTTCTATGCTCAGGACAGTATAATTTCATAATAAATTAGAAGCTTACACAAATTTCTGGAGAATTGAAATTGCACCTCTTGGTCACAAAGTGCTCTCTGACACTTATGAAAAAAATGACAAGCTGGAAATCTACTCCTGAAGAGGCTGATGCAGATCCCTGGGGATCTACTCTGGTACCGGAGACTGAACACAGACCTGTGTGGACACCTGTGACCCTGAATAGTATTTTGAATACTACCACTTCAGTAAGTACAAGCTTGGATAAAATCAGAGCTACCTAAAGAGGTAAACTACTTGCACAAGAAAGTCAAATTGTGATGAATGCAGCATGCTTTTTCCTGGAATAAGGTTCAGTTCTACAGGATCCTAGAGTTGTTTAAGTAAAGCTGTATTTAGTGGCCAAGTGATGTTTTAGAGCTGAAGGGAGTTCTGGGGGTGACAAGTGCAACACAGCCTTCTATGTTTTGATGTTCAGATTGCTTTAGTAAACTGTTTAGCTTGCTCTAGTAATGACAATTTTCCATTTCTTGCAAATGCGCCAGACTGGCAGAACTTTAACCTTAATTCCTCTGTTTGTTGTATCCTAAGAGAAAAGAAGAGCACTAAAAGCAGCTGGATAAACTTTTTCTTTCTTTGCCTCTGTTTTGACTCAGTATGATTACATCCCATGCTAAGTTCAGATTCTGCATTTATTTTGTGATTCATCTCCCTAATGAAACAGCATGGAAGAATGTCAACACTTGTCAGCTTATGAGAATTATTTTGTGGGTGTGATAATCACCAGTTCCTGCCTACTGGAAAATTGTCCAAAAACAGTGATTTGTTTGACACAGACCACAGAAGAGCTTTCAGATGGCAAATTCTTATCTCTGATACCAATGAGGTCAGTGCAAACTAGATTTGAGTAAGTTTTACTAACTACTACCTGTTTTCTATATTTAATTTCGCCCAACTCCCCACTTCCTCCTTTCAAATGGGACTCAAAGAGGAAGTGTCAATATGCTATAAGGAAATTTGTTCTTGAAAGATACTGCACTGACTTCTTTAGTCACAAAATATATCAGTGTTCAAATACTTTGCTCTCTGGAGGATGTGGAGGAGAAGAAGGTGATCAGGAGTAGTCAGCATGGGTTCACCAAGGAGAAATCATGCTTGACCAACTTGATAGCCTGCTATGGTGGAATGACGAGCTGGGGGGATGAGGGGAGAGCAGTGGATGATTTCAGCAAGGCTTTTAGACACAGTATCCCACAACACTCATAAGCAAGCTAAGGAAGCATGGGATAGATGAATGGACAGTAAGGTGGATTAAGAACTGGCTGGACAGCAGAGCTCAGAGCTACTATATGTAGCTACATATGCAACTTGTTTCAAAACAGAACAGAACAGAACAAAGAACAAAACAAAACAAAACATATCGTTTTGAAATAGAGGACACAGAGGTAAACATCAGAACCTAGTGCCTCTAAGACTTTCAAGCTCTTCCTGCAAAACATAGTATATTCAAGCAATAGTGATATTAGAACATGTTTCTTTTAATCTGAATATTTCAAACTAGTGTACACAAGACTCTTGAGTCAGTAACAACAGTAAGTGACTTTTGGAAAGCTATTGATTAGGCAGCTCTTGCTTTGTATAAAGACTTACCGGAACCATGACTGACAGCAAATTGCCTTTGTTCACCTTGCATACTTACATGGAGTATGTTAGACAGGCTCATCAGTCGAGAAATAGCTGCATTGAACAAATGATCCTTTGTGAAGTACTCTGTTACCTTGTATTAAAAGAAAAGTGCTGTCACTAATTAATTGAAGTTCTCTACCATGGAATATTACCTTCTACCTGGAAATCACTTTGGCATTCAAACAAACCACATGTGTGTGTGAAAATAATAATCATATAAAAAATTCAGTTGACTAGCTTTCCATCTGTTTCAAGACTTTAAAAGCTTTAATCACCACCAATTAGGACTGTGTTTTAGTGAGCACACTCTATTTCCTTTAATAAAATATCTTCCTTTTGTTCCTAAAGGAGGTCTTCATATGTGTAAACCCAGTTATGCTGCTAAGAGTGTACATAGATAATAATTGTTGTAAAATTATAAGATTATAACTCTAAAGACTGTTAAAACACCTGGAAGGTCCCTGGCCACAGGATTTAAGTCAGGTAAAGTTTTAAGCATAGAAAAAAGTCTTAGGCTAATTTTGCAAGTATTTACATCTCCTTCCAAGTCTTGCGTAATTGAATTGACACTAAACACGAGACTTAACACATAAGAAAAGCTGAACAATTATTTCAATAATTTTTTAGAATATGCTAATATATTTTCTCCAGCAACTTTTTTTTTTTAATCTCTATGACACAGCAGGCATAATAATGAGGTGTGAAGCAAACAGACCAAAAACTCTTGTCAGGGATAATCTGCATAACTAACTCACCGATAGCTGTGCTACTGGAAATAGAGGTATTCCAAACACAGGTTCACAACAGTTTAATGCCATAACACTTCAGCCTTTAAATAAGGCAGACAGGAGATAAATTTCGCCAATCCAAATCTTACTACTTTACAGAAGAGTTCTGTCCTATGAAATTTGTAGATTAATAAAATTACTTACACAGTGAATATTTTACTTAAAAATTACTTTATGATCCACTACCTGTGGGACAACTTTTGGATCTCTAAGCCAGGCATAGTTTTCACAAGAGCAGTAACTTATTCGGTCATTTACAAACTATTTAAGGGCTTCTTTTTACCTCAGAAATTACCAGATTCTTCTGTTCCCAGATCTTTCTGGCTTCAGCCTTCTCTTTCTTATTCAGAAGCTCAGGATTGGGCATGGTTCCTGAAGTCCTTGCTTCTATAAGTTTGGTTACAAGCGTCCAGACACGAGTCTGCCATCTCTGAACACCCAGCACAGCGTCATCTAAGATTAATGAATAGATTGGAGAAACA
This sequence comes from Oxyura jamaicensis, assembly GCF_011077185.1. Lineage (NCBI taxonomy): Eukaryota > Metazoa > Chordata > Aves > Anseriformes > Anatidae > Oxyura > Oxyura jamaicensis. Next base: position 46,137,432 of record NC_048894.1, read on the forward strand.
GATCTGTTACAATGGATGAATCCAAAACTTTAAAGAGAAGCAAAAAGGAACCTGTATGCTAGAGTTTAACATTCTGAAACCCTATGTTTTACATGAAAAATGTCAATACAATTAAAAATGCCCTTTAAAAATAATGCTGTGTTGCCTTAATGGAAAGAAATCACTAATAAAAACCAGATGTATTTTCTGTAATGATTTAAAACATATATATTGCAAAAATATTTGCTAAATCTATAAAATATAGTCAATGTTAGAATATTCACCTTGTGTTTTAATGACTCAAGAAAACAATTCTTCTACATGCTCTCATTTTTGAATCTCTTGGAAGAATACAAATATATATATATATACATACAAGCACACTATTTCTTAATAATTGAGATTTCTTCTAAAATTTGATCTTAAAAATTACATATACTTTTATTGCTACAGAGATGCAACCATGCTAATGAGTAAAGGCTCTGATTCTTGGTACCATCTTACTGAAAGAGCTGAGCCTGGGAGGATTATAAAGCTGTTCATCCTGATCCTGCAAGTATCAATCCTGCTACATGGCTGCTCAAAGAATGTGACCTAGGAACTGTGCAAGCTAATGCTGTTCACAGTGAGCTACCCCATGTGGTGTGGCACAGAGCCACTAATAAAGGTATGGCTTGAGGTGTGGCACTCATATGGCTTTAGCTCTCTGTTCCAGATGCATCAGGTATCTACTAGACTGCACATCACCACATCACACTGCACTGCACAGTAGCAATATATCGTAAGATGTTCCAGTTGATAAGGGCTTCCAATTCTGATCCAGCAACTGCACTTGAAAACAGTGCCAGGGCTACTACTAAAACTGGAAGAAGTAAAACACATGTGTGTGACTAACACACACCAATTTTGTGTCCGACTGCACTAGATGAAAGACTTCCTGCACATCTGGAACAGTAAAACACAACCTGACTGACTCTGTCTGCATGATCCACATGAATTCTCTTAGGTAGGACGCAGAATACAATGCTCTTCCCAAACTTTCCATCTCCTGTTCATACTGGAAGCTTGTAGATCATCTAGACACTGTAGGCTTGGTATTATCTAACACTGTAGTAATGGTGTAATAAGCTACTGGTTAAATCTGGCCACATCTGGTCTTGCATACTCTAGAGACAATTACTTGCCCACACTGGGGGAGAGAATGACATGGGACCTTTCCCTCGTTTCCACAAGTGAAGACAAGGAATAAAGTATGGAGGGCAATCCTCAAAAGGCTATCAAAACACATCCAGTAAGGAGGAGGATCATGGCAAATGAGAACTGGTATTTAATATTCTCCTAATAAGACAATATCCACCTAATAGGACCTAATAAGACAATATCCACCTAAAAGGACAATTTTCAAAAATTTGTTTACTTGGTTGATTTCTTCAATTTAAACATTATTTTGTTATCACAATTGGCTTACAAGATTACTGTACTACAAACAACCTTACATCAATTGTAAAAATTGTGAAGTTTTATCTTATAATGAAGAAAATAATCTTAAAATAATAATTTTCAATCAATCATTTGTAGAAAATTTAAAAAAAAGAGAGAAATTAAGATCCAGGTTGGTACTCTTACTATTTCAGAGTAAAATATAATTTGAGACATGCTTTTCAGACATGATTCTCAGACATCTTTTTTTCTTTTTTAGCTTTAAAGAGGTGAGCTGCTTGCAGTAACCTTGCAAGCCTGGCTGTCATGGTTTTGTGACTTCTCTTTCAAAAGAAACATTATATATTTTTGATTGACTATTCAAAAAACTTGGGCAACGAGAATTGTTTTGTGTTTAAAATGTAACACACCAGGAAAAAAACAACAGAGTTTGACTTACTTTTAGCATCCCACAAAATATCTTGATCTGGAGGAGCAGCAAACAGAATGTAAAGACGTATGGTGTCAATGCCATATTCTTTCACTAATTCTTCAGGATCTATTCCATTGTGCTTAGATTTGCTCATTTTTTCCCAAGTGACTTGGAGTTTCTCACCAGTTTTTAGGTGAACTGGTTCAGTGCCTAAATATTAAGACATACACAAAATATTAAAACAAATTTTGCTCACCATTAACAACAATTAATTTGGTTATGTAAGCATATTAAGAAACAACTATTTCTATTTTTTTGTTTGTTTGTTTGGGGGAGAGGGGAAATAACAGTAAAAGTAATAACACTTTTCCCTCCCCGAATTTTTCTTACTTTCATATTTTAATCAGGTAACATCCAAATTCTTCCGTTGCCTCATGAAAGAAAGTCTCCTTCTACCATTTGGAAGCTGTATTTTGGCACTCATCCTATGTGCTTGACAGCCTCTGAGATTTAAGCATTGTTATAACCACACCATTTAAAACTTCCTAGATGGGTACACCGATTTGGTACAATTTTGAGCTGCTGTTAGCTTTTACAGACCCAGGTTTATAACTCCAATTGTTATCCTGACAATAACCTGCCCTCTGTTGCATGAGTTAAAGAATGGAAAGGGGCATTTACACTGATAAGGATGCACCCAAGCAAAAACACCTGTTAGCTTTCTGGAAGAAATAGGATAGCGATAATGGTAAGCAAAAAGGGTTGTTTGTTTTTAACTGTCTTACAGGATTTGTATGCAGGAGAAGAGCAGTGAAAACAAGGCATGAGATAAGTGCTTAAGGGAGGCAAATGTGACCAAGTCCCTCTTGTTGCTACAGCTCCCCAAACAAGGGCTGCTGATCCAGCTTATGCAGTGAAGGCACTGGGAAGAACTGATAAATAGCACTTCTTCCTATGCTCATTAAACATGTAAAATTTACCAAATATACCACCAACTCCGTTAACTTTGACAATGTTTTTGTAGGTTGTCTGTCTGATGGGACTACTAACTCCATTCAGCAAGCTGCTGAGCACTGTCTTAACAAAACTGACTTCTGGTCCTTTGGACTACACTGGAGCTAAAATACTATCATAGCATTGTTTCTGTATATGGTTGCAATTAAAAGTTGCTAGATTAGTAGGGTCTCCCTACACTCAGCAGTGGTATGAATCCCAAACTCACAGAAGACACTCTCTGCTTGTAATATTACAAAGATTCATTTTTCTCCACCAAACTTTCCCAGCACTGAGTCCTGTCTGTCTTCTTTTAACTGAAGTAGTCCCTGACTTTCTGGATGCATTTGTGCTGGTTTTCCCCTGCATTTTCTCTTACCAGTGAAATCAATCTCCTCTCTCTTCAAATACTGGCCTGTTGATGTTAGTCTGAATGTCTGATTCTTGATAAGACCTTGAACCAAGAGCTTATGGAAAGGCTCCCTAAGGATGGAAGGAAAAAGAAACCTGCATGTTGAAAACAGCTTTCAAATGCATACTTTAGTTTAAGCCTCAGATGTTGAGCCAATCAGGCAGTTATTTAATGAAACAAGAATTTCACAATGACTGTGCATAAATGGTTGCCACCTTAGAAAGAGCACTTTCTGCATTTATTCATGGTGCTGGGCTGACAAGTGTAAGTATTTATTTGTATTCTGTACACATTCTTGCATCCTGATTTAGTACTGAGTTATTACAATGCCACTTCTCAAATTAGCATGCAGATAATACACAGAAGTTCTTTGGCCAACTGTGCAAGTTCACCAACTCTAAGCTAAATCCCCATTTGTAGAAGTGGGAAAGTACAAAACCCTTATTTTTTTACAAATATTTAGTTCTAACTTCTCTCTGAGAAATGCAGTATTTTGGAACAAATCAAATGCTCACTGCACATTTCTTTCTATAAACTGAGTAGGTAGTTTCTCTAACATAAGCATTTGCATGCCTTCCCTCTTTGCAGAACTAACCATGAAGACCTAGCTGTAAGAAAAACAGTACACTAGAAAATGGCAATGCTGGAAAGTTCACTTCAGTGGATCAATTTTTATTTTTAGCATCATGAACATTAAAACTTTCTAAAAAAATTTGCATCAGGAAGAGTAAGATCTCACTCAATGTGTGTATCGCAGAGATAAAAAGAGCCTTAAGAGCACCAAAGCTAAATGCAGTAGGGCACTCTGCAAGAATAAACTCTAAGTAAACACTTTTCTGGTTGACAGATACATTATTGCTTCTTTTGAGAATCTTACATTTCTAATTCACCAAGTCAGATGTCTATCATCATTTTCACTGGAAAAAGGACAACAAAAGTAATCTCTAGAGGTTTTGGTCTGGAAGTAAGGCAGTTGTAAAAGCAACCCCAAGAACTTCAGTGGCCAGGCAAGGGTATAGGGTCTGGGGAGTTTTTCCATGGGATCCTCAGATACAAAGACACTGGTGACCATCATTTTGGAGGACCTACTAAGCTGTGCTGCTCATTATTGGCCAGTAACTCCCAATGCTCATGTGCTCAGCATTAAGCTGTCTTAATTTGCCACAATTCCACCTAACAAAGCCCTATGTATCTACCAAAACACTTGTGTACAAAGGATGACAAAGGATGTAGCACTTATATTTACATATTTTTCAAAAAGCAACAATAAATCTATCCATCTAAAGAAGAAACAATAAAAATAGGCTTCCACATTTTATTTTACATTTACAAAAATCACAGTTCAAAACACTATTCACTTTTGTGGAGTCAATTTCATATTTCACAATATTATGAAATATAAACACGTTGATCATGAGGAAAATTTACTTCATGATTTAAAGTACAGTAATTTATTCAATAAAATATTTAAATTATTATTAAATTATACAATAAATGTGCATGTTTTTACTGTATTAAAGCAGATACCTTCCAAATTCTACTGCTGAAAACTTTTGATGACTATGAAGCACGGAGATATTTCAAAGAAAATCTTTAAATCGGGAGAGAGAAAGCAAGAGGCTTCAAATTTTATCTTCAATATATTCATGTTTGAACAGTAGTTTCCTTCCTTGCATATTTTGCATACTTCCAAATACTGCACAAGTACTGGCACATAGTGTAGCATTCAGTCACCAAGCAGCACTGGTCTGTACCATGCTACCTGGTTTTATCAACGATATGAAGTAAGAGCATCTCTATAAATATTTTCTATACTAAGGTTTGAACATAGGTTGCCTGAAAAAATCATGGTATTTATAAGTAAGATAAAGTAACTTAGGGAGATGAAAACTGAAGTCAAATTTAAACAGTAGAAACAAAAAAGTATTTTAAAAATAGGAGGCCACAATCAGCTCAAATCTCAAATATCTCAAATTATCAAAATTCATGAAAAGACAAAAATCGGGAATAAAAGTCTTGCAATCCTATCAGCAGCAAACAAGTATAAAAATACTTTAGGAGATAACTGTCCAGGACAGTTTCTTCTACAAACTAAATAAACTACACCAAGGAAAAACAAAAACATTTTTTTTCTCCTACCGTTCAGTACTTCAGTCTGTTTAAGATCTCAATTATTAAAATAGCTACACTTGTTGCTAACTAAAATAAAGCTAATGAGGTAGCCAGAACATCAAAATCAGATAATATTCTCCACTGGAAGTGATTTTTCAGGGAACACTTATTTTTTAATGACAAAGCGTTAGTTCAGATCATATGCCAAGTTATTACAAGCTGAATTCAAGAATGAGCATTTCCTATTTTTGTTTATGCTGACAGAGGCTACAAAAATGCAATACAAAATACATTACCAAGTATGGGGAATAAAAAACCCCACATGTTCCTAGTGGCAGACCGCAGGAGAATGGAGAAATGCCCAAAATGAGAAAAACAGAGCCTGTCTAATAAACACAGGGCTCAGAAACAAATTGAGCCCTGTAATGAATTTCTCCTGATGTGCAGAGTGGCTTTGCCAGTGTTGTAACGGCTCCATCGCATGGTCACATGTAGACTGACACTCTGATTTACACTCATAAAGCTGCACAACTATAACCTTCCCCTTCAAAGAAACTGGTGTGTTTCTTGGCTATGGAAGGGAACGGCAAAGATGCCACAGCACAGCACGTGTGGTAATTCTGATCTAAATACTGCAACACCAGCCTGTGGCCTGGCATCATAAAAACCTCGTGAGCAGTATGGCTGGGAAGCAATTGAAACAAAGCTGTGTGCAGACAGACAGACCTTTCCAGCACAATAAATGAAGAGGTGGCTTGAGTTTCTCTGAATGCTCAGTCACATTTTAAATTACAAGGATGCTGAACCAGGATATGCCTTTACCTGCCTGTCATGTCTGTTTGCATCCATGCTGGAGTATGGGCACTTTGGCCTTCTTTTTATGCAGTTTTTGATCATCTTGCACATCAGATGGGTGCCCACCTGTGCAGTCTGTCTTGCATCTCCAAGGATTACCTGTACTAGGCATGAAGCGTGTAACCCACCTTTTCCCCCTCAGTAATTTTCCTATACAGGTTCATGTCTGTGACAGACCAACCTCTCTGTATAGGAGCACACAATGGATGAAGGAGCAAGCACAAGTGACAGCTAAGGAAATCCGCTCAGTGCCACGTCCTCAGGCTTCTGGCTCTGCCCTGGGTAAAGCAAGTAGTGGGACTTCCAATCCAATTACAAATGACCTGGCTGGAAGGACTCTGTGGAGTCTGTGACAGCAATCAATAGTGGACTCAGAAGAAGGGACAGCACTAACAAAGGAGCTTACTGAATGTGTTTGCATCCCGCATCTTTAGGAAAACTGAGAGAGCCCAATCCTGTGCCCCAGAGTTGAGACAAGACCTTGGACAGTCAATGGCAGCTGAGTTCAGATGCTTATGAAATGTGCAGTTAGATCCATCTGTAACTACCTGGCAATCCTGTAGAAGGCCACGATATAAATGTCCAGGGGTGTAGGAGCAGATCATTTTAGGCAGAAGAAAGATCAAACAATATTGAACAGTCGGGCTGTACACAGTCAATAGCTGAGTGCTTTTAATGAAAATCAACACTTGTGATCAAGTCCCTAATAAACTTTGAGAAGCTCTAACACCCTTCCTTTATAGAATAAGCTTTTTCTGTCACAGATACCTTATTTTATTCTGTAACGCAGCTGTGTAAAAATAGCACCTTCTTATTCAACACATTTGCTTTCTATCAGAGTCCTATCTGCTGATGTAATGGCAACAATAAACTTTTTTATTGCTTTATAATCCTTCAGGGAAGATGTGCTAGATTCCATTTACAATTATTCATCAGACAGAGCTGATTACTAAAGCCTAGGGAACAGCCAAATTCTGTGCAACTTTTACCTGCAATACTATGGGTGAGCAGATGTAACTGAGTGTGTCAACACACACACCATGGTGGATTAAGCTGGAATAGATGAGGGAGTTGCTGGTCCCAGCTGCCTACATGGCCCGTCTCCCAGTGGCGGTGACAACTGGGAGGGCTGACTGGTCTGTAAATTAAATCCAGAACTGCTGCAGTTTACAGATTGCTAAAACAAAACAACATCAATTTGAGCTTCATCTCTCGTCACATGTACCAGCACCCAGGGGGTGCTATTTATGCTGTCCTGTCATTATTAGAGAAAATGAGCAACTCTTCCCACCATTTCCAGTTCAATGCATTAAGAAAAAAATAAAATCATGCTCCATCTCCAGGGGATATTATTTAAACTACATTTACACCTGGACAATTTTAAATGCCAACAAACATTGCATTTGATATGAAAGCGTGACATCTGTAAATGAATGGCCTATAATATCTCTATTGTAATAATGTCTATTGTATGCAAGGAAGTTGCTTTGCAAATCTGAACTATGGAATTTTTAACTTCTGATTTCAACCTCATTGTTACGTTAATTGTCATTAATACAGAATTACAGACTATCAGGAAAAAAATCATTTAAAGTAAAGAGGGTAGGGGCCAAACAATGAAGATTTTCATGAAGAAAAGCTATCAAAGTGAACAATATTATAGATTAATGGGGGAACCTCATAAAAATGTGTCAGGATACTAGGTAACACTATGTACCTACAGATGCAGCAGAATTTTCCTAATTTAATCAGTGAACAGAACTGAGATACTACAGAAAATTGAACATGCACAAGAGGGCGGTGTTTTTTAATGCTTTAATACACTTAATAAGTTTAATATATATATTTTCTCTCAGAGCTGTGGGCTTCAATACCATGACTTTAAGCTTGCTAACAGTAAGCTTGTTGCTTCTGATCACCCTTTTCACCCTTTTTGGATCTCTGAGATATGCCCTTGAGCAATCCTAACAGGACTAAGCAAAAGTGGCTTCTGACAAATGCTAAAACATTACTTTAAAAATGTTGTAATATTTATAGAGGAGATGCAATTTCCATATCAAAACAACCTAATTTGACTTCATGGCTTAAAAGCACCTAATGCATAACTTGTGTAGAGCTAAAGCAAGCGATTTTATGCATGGTGAGGAATTTGTTACAGTCATCTTGCATTCTGAACACATGTACAAGCAGTACAAACAACAGGTCCTAGGGGCATTGCTGTAACAGATCTCCATGTGTGCAAGTTCTTGAGTTTCTATGTGACCTCAAAGGGATTCTCTACAGTCTTTCAAACTACTCCTACAGAAAGCAATTTTGATTTTCTCTGCTGTTGTCACTAGACATAGTCAGTGCTTCTTGTGCGTTTTTTTTTCACTGAAGTTAGAGTCTTCATCTGAAATTTCCCATGTTTAGACCAGTCTGCACTGCACAGCTTTGGTGCTGTTGCTCTGTCACAGCAGAATATGAACAAAACACATTCCAAATTAACAGGCCTACAAAATCACATAGGTTGGAATGGACCTTTCGAAGTCATTTGGTCCAACTCTCTGCTCAAAGCAGACCTAACTTCAAAGTTAGAACAAGTTTCTCAGGGCCCATCCAGATGAGTTTTGAAAATATCCAATGATGGAGATTTTACAACCTCTCTGGTCAATCAGTTCCTGTGTCTGACCTCCTTCACTGTCACATTTTTTCTGTCTATGCAGCTGGACCTTGCTGCAGACTGACTGTTACCTCTTTTCATTTATCTGTACATGTCTGGTTCTGTCTTCTCTAGAATCCACCTTTAGGTAGCAGCAGACTGCAACTAGATTCCCTCCTCAGCCTCCTCTTCTCCAGGGTGAACGTGCCCAGCTTCCTCAGCCTCTCATTGTATGCCATCTGTTAGTTCCCAACCACCTTTGTGCCCCACCACTGGACTCTCTTCTGCTTGATAATGTCCCTCACGCTTGGGGCCTCAGAACAGGACACAATATTCCAGATGTAACTTCCTGAGCAATGAGCAGGACATGCTTTTGCTAACACATTGCAGTATACTCTCATGCCTACTGCTGACTCACATCCAACATGGTGTTCTCTAGGATCCCTAAAACATCTCTCTGTAGCGCGTTTTCCTACTTAACTGTCCAAGCCCCTGCTGCTTCCATATGTAGTCTGTTCTGTGTACAGGACTCTACGTTTGTCTTTGCTGAACTTCATTAGATTCCTGTCACTACTACTCTCAGTGTGCTGTCATCAAAGAACCTGCAGAAGGCACGTTTTGTTGCACTGTCTGGGTTGCTGATGAAGATATTAAATAAAATTAGCCTCAGCAATGACACCTGAGGAATACCACTTGTAAATAACTACCAGTCAGACTTTGAACCACTGACCCTTTGAGCCTATCTTCCCAGCCAGACCACAAGGATGCCATGGAAGTATTAGAATGAGTCTGGAGGAGGGCCACAAAGATCATCAAGGGGCTGGAGCAGACAGGCTGAGGGAGCTGGGGTAGTTCAGCCTGGAGAAGAGAAGGCTCCGGGGAGACCTTATAGCAGCCTTCCAGTACCTAAGGGGGAACTACAGGAAAGCTGGGGAGGGACTCTGTCAGGGGGTGTAGTGAGTACAATAGGGAGCAGCCTGCAATGGTAAAGGCCAGCTCCTTCAGCACCCCTGGATACATCCCATTTGGTCCTTGAACCTGTAGGTGTTCTGATTTCCTTAACTGATCCCTAACTCAATCCTACCCTACTTTGGGTAGTATTCCTCTCCCCCAAACTCTCCTACTAAGCACAGACATTGACAACAAAGGCTTTGACAATGATTATCCTTTGCTACTAGGCTATTTGTCCGATTTTGTATCAGGCCAACATTTTCCTTGATGTTCTGGTCAATGTTTCAGCTGAAGTCCTTCTTAGCGCCTTCACCTTCTTCAGGAGATTCAATTCGAGATGAGCTTTTTTTTTAGTGCTTGAGGTCACTCAGGAAGCACCTTATCAGCCAAGCTGTCCTCTTTCCAATCTTATTTTTTTTTGCACAGCAGAGTGAAGGACCACTTACTTTGCAAGCAAATCTCCCCTTTGTGGTCTCAGTTTACAGTAACAGTACTTCAGACACCACAGTTAATGTTGTTTAGGGAGGTAGAAGAATTTGACTAGCAGAACTCTTTTTGCTGTTGTGTTACAACTCCACTAGATGGCTGACAGATCAGCACTGTAAAGCATTTTGTAGCACTGTCAAGCCTGAAATTGCTTGCATGAAAAAGCTCTGAATTTCTCTTCTAAAAGAAATAGTGCCTATGACAGAAAGGATCAGCTTTCAGAGGCCCATTCATTCTGTCAAGGAAGGAGCAATCTTCCTGCTGCAGCTAAGCAAGCTGGAGGCAACACGGTGAACCACAGGTACAGAAATCATCCATGTCCACAGTTTCAAATACATCTTGCACTGTAAATTATTTTGCATGCAAGAATGAGTAATGAAAACAGAATCACCTCTTTTCATCCAATGATTATGAAATAACTCAGGTAAATATTCCACTGGCCCCATTAACTACTCCATCCTTTTCTGGCATACAGCTACTTAAATTCAAGTATGGTAGCAAAACCACTACATTTAGGAGAGTTCAATGTCATGTGTGTAGGTTTTACATCGAGTTTTGGGAGTGAATACTAGTAAAGAATGAAGGCATAGGAGTTGCCAGCTGAGAAATTACTAAGGAGTTATTGTTAGGGGATCACTCATTCTGACTTGATGTATTCAAACATCTCTGCTTATGGGAGAACAGGACAGAATACAGGTGAATGTATTACTGTTCTGCCCCTAGCATCCTCTCAGTAGAGGCATTCCTGGGATGGCATTTTAAGGTACAAAAGGGCAGAATTTCAGTGGAAATTGGGTCATCAAGTTGGGAACTTGACAGAACAAAGAATAGAACAAATGACTCACCTTCCTGCCTCAAACTTTACCCCTCACCAAAACAAGGGATAACGAATTGGGCTACAACAGCATCACTAACAAGAGTAGTTAAAAGTTATTACATGAAAGTAATTGAATAAAAATAAAATAAGAGCAGAAAAAATATATTGCTTTTGATTATCAAGAAGTATTTTGCACTGTTCATCTCCAAAACTGCAGTGAATTATAGGAGTGCTTAGTTTTATACCTCTACATGGTTCCATTTGAATTAATGGTATTACTGTGGAGGAAGTTAAATAATTTGAAATAACAGCATTATTCAGAATGCCTGAAGTTCCTAGTTTATGTAACGTTTTGCAGACTGAAAATCTACAGCAACATTTTATCACTTGCTCAGAGCCAGTTAATACCCATGTAGTAAATAAAAATGCTATGTATGCATACGTACAGAAAATGTAACAGACTGTAAGAAACCAAGTATTTAGCCAAGACATAGGGGCAGAAAAATTCAGGCCTATACGTTCTATCATCTTAACAATGTTCAGTAACATTCCTGCTAGATGAATGACATCTGAAAGATTTTTATGGAAGTATATAAAGCTTACTTGTGTTTGGTCATCTTTAGGTCATGGCAAAAATGGCTGAAAAACCTAGCATAGAATAAGTGCATAACTGCGTGCTCCTTTCCTCCAATGTACAAATCCACAGGCATCCAGTAGTTAGCCAAGTCACTATTAAAGGGCCTGAAAAAAAGTAATAGGAAAAATACAATGTGAAGAAGAAAGATCAGCTCTTCTAAAGTAACTCATCATATTTGACCGGACAAAACTATTTAATGAGAGCTACATATGTACAATAAAACTTTAATTTTGCTATCAGATCTTTCTAATTTTTTTAAGAAGTGGTAAGCTTTTTAAATCATATAGAAAAAAAAATAATCTCCACTGAAGAACAGCTCAACAAAAATTCTATTTTTGTATATTTTAGAATGTCTCCTCAGAAAGCAATGAAAATATTTGTTTGCTCTATAGAACCTTTTTCATAAATACCTTGTGGCTAGCCTTTAGATTTTATACTATTTACCAAGTTTTACATACAAATATATTACCATGAAAGACAAAAGATACGCCCACTTAAAAACAGTTGCTTTTTTTAATCAGAAGTTTGCATTGTTGCCATTAGAGGGCAATGTAGCAGCTTATAATGTTGCAAAACATTCTGAAGAGTCAGATAGGTCATCGTCCTCAAACTGGAGGATGTTCTGTGAATTTACAGTAAATGGTGGTGGTAGTTTATAGTATATTTTCTGCATTATATGAGGCCACTCTGCATTGTTTCTTAGCATTTCTTGCTGCTTCATTAAATATTTGCTATGTCTGCTGTAATGGGCTCCTGTCCACAAAATTCTACTTGCATGTATGTTCTTCTGCGATATATGCTTTATAGCTCCGTTCTAACAAATTTATTTGTTTGTCAGCTTGTTTAATTATTCCATCTGTAACTTTTTTTTTTTTTTTTGTGATAGCAACGCTTTTTTCCTCACAGATCAGCCCAGAGGCAAATCATCAATGTGAAATTCACGTCCTTAGTGGAACAAGTCAAAACTTACAGCTCTTCACAGAGTTCCAAGATCAACAGAGTAATTCTCCCAAATTCTGGGTTTATGAAATGACTTACAGAAATAAAGGTTTAAGTATATGTAGCTCAGAAATTAATAAATACAGAAAATGGAAGTAGAGATCTAGTACAGAAATCCATACAAATGCTTTTATTTCAATATAAAACATATTCAGCTACACTAAGCTGTTACTTTGACATCTGGATGTTGCATATGACTATTTCATCTTCTTCAGGGAAAGTCCCTCTTAATATTTCAAATTGTCACCGGAGAGAAAGCAATCCATGTCACATTTAAGTGTGACATGTGACATATTAACAATGAATTCACACTGTCACTAGAAAATAATGTGAAACAGAAGTGTTCACAGAAGGGTTTTCTTTAATTTAACTGATGGATTAACTGGATGTGTGCTGCCAATATAAAAAATAACTGGCCCAGCTATACTTAAATCACTTGGTATGTAGCGTACACCCAGACATTGTTCAGGGCAATAAATAAATAATCAATCCCCAGATATCCTTATATGCGGTATCAATATCAAAAATGCAACTCTTTTTATCTTAATTAGACTACATAGTAGTACTGTTCCACTGTTTACCCATATCTCACATAAAATCAAGCAGCCAAAACAGACACCTTAATGGCATTCTTGATGTGACCTTCTCAAAGAGTGCGTGCTCCCTATACGTGAAGACACTTTACATGGACATCAAGAATATTGAAATGGAAATGTCAATAATAAAAACAAAATATATCCTACCAGACTCATTCAGCAACATGAAGCTTATTATCTCCCATAAGTTATCAGGATGACAGAAGCCATTTACTGGACATTTACTGTTTAACCGTGCAATAACTGTCTGACATGAAAAATACTCCTCAAACTTGCTGCCATCCAGAATGTCCTCCAGAATGGCTCTCAAAATATTCAAGAAATGGTAATGGCCATCCATCCAGTGACTGTAGGTGGTAATCTAATTTGGCCAGTGTATGTGAAATGCTTTTGGACAGCTGAGTCAGTCTCTGTGCAGGCTGATATAATGCTGGTGTGACAACACCTCCAGGCACTATCGGCAGTGCTAATACAGGCAGACTACGAAGCAGATAAATGGCTAAATAACTACATCTGTCTTCCCATACTCCTCAAGCTACATCCACTAACACACAACACATGAAAAATCTCTTTTTATTAATTACTAATTTAGTCAAAGTAATAATACACAGCAGAAGCTTGCTCTGAGACCACTTCACTTTGCATTTGCGCATGATGAAGTAGCCAGACTTACTAGAACTCTGAAGAAAAGCAATTCAGGTGCAATTCTTCGCAGCTGGATGTTACACCATACTATTCCTTCTCTTCCCAGTGGAAAAGTGCTATCTGTCTACACATCAAAATACTCGGTATATTACCAAGGAGGGTATGCTCAAAGCAAATACCACAATCTCAGAGAGAGTCATGGTAGGCTGTAATTCTTGACAGCATCCTTCACTAACAACTACCTTTAGCTTCTCAGCTGAACATTTCCACTATTCCCTGGCCTTATAATGCCCTTTCATGCAAACTCTGCCCCTTCCCTCGTAGCTCCTGCACTTACACAACAGTGTCTACATATACTGCTCTTATACATTTCCTGGCATGGGAACAACTAAATGCCACAGTTTTGGAGCAATTCCTAGTCAACCCTGTGCAGCTCTCAGGCATAGAGCAGGCACAAAATCAGGTTAGCACATGGTTTTAAACTGGCTTCTGCAAAAGCAGTTAAGCTAAAAGCACCAGCATATCTGGCCTCCTTTTTTCTTCCCTTCTACTCTGTAAAGTAGGCTTGCCAACCAGATGGCCCTGCATCTGGACCTTACCTGTCAGTGTTGTGAGGGTCAGTGTATCTCAGGTAATACCAAGCAGAATCAACAAATGTATCCATGGTATCAATTTCTCGCCTTGCTGCAGACTTACACCTGAGCCAGAGAGACACATGAGAACTATTTTTAGGTAAGTGACAAGCTTGGCAAAAAGAATAAACATGTACACAGTGGTCATGAAGAAATTTAGATTTAAAACTGAAAGAGTCTGAACAGCTTGAAGAGTGATATGCTCAGAAAAAAGTCCAATGTGAATAATAGCACCATCTCTCCTTTCCCTCTGTCCCAAACGTAACAAAATACAAACCAAAAAAGAGCCAGAACAGCCATAATATAAAGCAATAGCAGAAGACTGCACAGTATAAGACAGCCTTCTCAATCACATGTTCCTGGATTTTTTTAGACGTGTCATTAAAAAAAAAGACCAAGCTTTAGAGCATAGGTAAGTATACTTTGCCTTAAAGTTAGTGGGTACTGAATATACATCACACTTGCTAGGTACCAGCAAACAAATCATTTTATAAACACTCAACAGAAGGAGCAGGTGTTTGCCTCTCACTGATTGTTTATACAAAAAGGTATTTGCAGATTCCATTTATAATCTCTAGGAAAAAAAAATGAACTTAGTTCAGTTTCAACTTTCACTGAGATGTATCAAATCTCTTCTAAAACTTGCAGCACAGTTTTAATTTGTAATTACTGAGAATCGATTTTTTGCTAGGAGTTACACTGGTAGCACTGAGAAATAGTATTAAATGACATTTTAGAAGCTCCGGTTATTTTCCTCTAATTTCTCCCAAACAAATTATTTATTTGTAGGAGTCGATAATTACATTTAATAAATTTCCATTTGTTGTAATAGATCTCTCTTTAAAACCTTTACTGCGAAAACAATGCAATTTCTCTAAAGTAAGACTTTGCAACCTGTCACAAGCTTGTGTATAATATATGTAGTAAGTATCACCAGCTAGATGTATCAAACGGACACAATTTAGAAATGCATGCAAAGTTACATGCATGTATACATGTAATAAATTTACTTAAAAAACGGGCTTTTGCTATTTAATTTTTCCAGCTGCATTTTTTAGTCTGTGATCAAGCTCGATGGTTGAGCTGCAACATGTACCTGCCTGTCTGCCTGATACTTCAGCTTGGCTTGCCAAGGCAAGTTTATGAGAATATCACAGGTTTAGCATTTTCTTTCACTCTGTCTCTGCCCCACATCCATCTCTATCAGCAAGCTTTTCTTTCAACAGGAATAATGTAGCAAAGGAATTTTACTTCTTTGTATTTGTTTTGTTTTTAATACAGAATAACCATTTTATTAAATTTCACATATAAGCAGACTTGGCCAACATAAAACTGCATTATACAGAAACAGTGAAAAGCAAGAATACTTGATAGTCATTGAACCATAATTATATCTGCTTCATGCCTCTGCTGTTGCTTGTATTCTAAATGGACATGGCTCCCTAACACAGAGACAGCATGAACATCTTTCAAAATTTATATAACAGGCACAATACTGTAATTTGATTAGACGATATTCAGACAACTAACACAATTACCTGAACTTGTATAACAATGAATAACTTAGGCATCTCTTTCCATTTATGATTGCTAACATTATTGTAGCTCAAATCTGAGTACTCACAGACCTTCATATCTTTCCATCTTGCTTTTCTTATTAATGCTAGATATTAAATGCAACTAATGAAAAAAACTCATTATGGGAGAGAAGGACTAAAGGAAGGGATGACATCATTTCTCAGAGCAAGGAAAAATGGGGGGTAGGAAGACTATGCACACAGAGGCAATAGCTCAAAGGATTTGAAATCGTATCAGACATACGGATGATCAATATTGAAGACATCTGTCAAATAGGTGAAAAAAAAAACAAATATATATGATAATAAAAAAAAAATATTGTCAGCAAACTCTCATGTTCTAAACTAAGAACTGATCCTGTATGCCATTATTTCTGATTAAACAAATGCCCTTGATAAAGTATGTCAACCACAACAGCTATGCAGAAACAATAAGGATTTCGTATACATCAAAAGTACATTGTTACACAGTAAGCAAAAAAATTACTTCTGAATTAAGGTCAGAAAGAAGCCATGATTGTAGACAGTAACTTTTAATAAAATCAGAAAAAAAAATAGATAAAATTAGATAAAATTAGGAATTTTTAGACCAGAGCATTCCTGGGGACTTTACTAAACCTGAAGATTTCAGTGAGAATCACACTTTAAAATATGTTACTACATGTAATCTAAGTAGGCATATCTGAGAAGAATTTTTCTAGGCAGAAACATGAAAGTCCACGTGTCTTTTACTTAAAATACATGTTATCAACAAAGAACAAAATACATGTTTCAAGGGAACCACAGAACTGCTTTGCCTAACTACCTAATTAGAAATGAAAAACACACTGATATTGTATCCTGGAAATGTTAAAATAAAGTGACTTGTTACAAAACTGTTGCATTGTCAATGAGAGCCTGATGTCCATTTATATGTCTGGTTCTCTTGCCTGGCAGCCTGACAATGTACCTCCCATTTAGTCAGTCTGTTAGCAGCAGTATTGCATTACACTGCTGATGAAAAACTTCTCTGGGATAACTCACGTTCTACCAGCTCCTTCTGCAGAACCTGTATGCACACTTCAGAGTACACAGTATCTAAGCAGTCCCCAGGATCAGACATCTGATTTTCATGACTTATCTTTTGCTACTTAATTTGAGCTGTTTCATTTTTTTAACAGCTGGGCTACTAACAATAGATTGCAACACTGATAAGATGCATATACTTACTATCTCCTCTTATCTGAACTATAATACTGTCACCTGTAATGTACAATGAACGTGATTCTTCAGGATAAAGAATAATGTAGCTGAGGCAACACTTCATTGTTGGACTATTGTTAAGAAAATGAACATGATATTAGTTTCCTTACCAAAAGGAAATATTTCAATAAACATCATAAGCTTTCTATGAACACTGCTGGTGAAAAGTAATGAAAATTCTTGCAGTAAATAAACTGAAAAATACTGTTAAGAAAGAGAGGGCAGTGAGGAAATAATTCTGTTTTCCCTGTTTTCATTCCTCCAACTTCAGATCAGTGAGCTTTGCTTCAGCTTGTTTATGAAGCAGCAGCAGTGGGTGTCTGTGTTGCAAATAAGGAGTGTTACAGAGTACAGAATGAAAAAAAAACACACCCTCAACACTGGGTCAGACTAAATATCCTGCTGGATTAGTGTCCTGTCTCAGAGTGGTCAGCTGCCAGCGCTTAAGGAATGAGCATACAAAACATGCAAGTACAAAAGTGATCTCTCTCAGCCTGCAGTAACTGCTTCATTTTCTTACCTTGGACAGGCACAGTTCACCCATTCTGGAACAGTTTCTAAAGGTGAAGCTCCCTTCCCTGTGAAAGTGGCTACACTGGGCAGCACCACAGGTAAATCTTCATAAGGCACAGGGACGGTGCCACATGTCTGACAGTGAATGACAGGAATAGGTGTTCCCCAGTACCGCTGTCGAGATATTAACCAGTCTCTTAATTTGTCACTCGTTAGGTCTCCACCTATTCCTTTATTTTTGGCCTGCTGGGTAAGAGCTTTTAAAGCCTCCTGCCGAGTCATGCCTGTGAACTGATTAGAAAAAAAAAGAATCAGAAGAAAGAAAAATTCATACTTTCTGTAAGGAAAATGCAAGAACACACAAAAATTCACAAGTGCAATTTCAGAGAGACAATGTTTAGGAGACTCATATAATCTTCCCCTTCCCACTTCTTAACATCTTCCTATCTAAGAGCCTATTCACATACTTGATTCATTTAAACCCTCTTGTTCAAACAACAATGTTCTTGATGGCCCAAAAAGAAATAGGAAGAGAAACAGCTCTGTAGACCCCTTCAGCCTTTGTTGCCAGCTATTTGCATTTTCTGCTGATATCTTAATCAACAGCTCTATGCTGAAACTTCCAGAATTTCACCAACACAAGATGGAGACTGAGGAAATGTGAATGGTAAACCATCTTTTTTCTCTTGTATTCATTTTGGGTTATTCTGTTTTTTGCTTTCACATACATCTTAACCATTCAGACCCTACCTTTCATGTAAGAGTAGACGCAAAGGTCATATTCTACCAAATGCATCTTTTCAAAGGCTGTAACGCCATATACACTTGATTTAAAAATAAGATTTCCATGTCACTTCATGAAGAAGTTTTACCAGAAGGCTTACACCACATTTCAATTAATACATAGAAAAATGTTCAGCCTAAAAACGTATTCTGATCATGAAAAATAAGAACCAGCTTTTAACATGTGATCAATTATTCAGTTTCTAGTATAAAACTGAGACCAATTTTGCATCTTCCACTCATGCACAAAAGGAAAAAAAATCATTTTATTGCTACAGAAGGTGAAAGGAGGTGATTCTTCTGCTCTACTCTGCTCTTGTGAGAGCCCACCTGGAGCGTTCAGCTCTGGGGATTCCCCCAGTAAGAAGGATATGGACCTCCTGGGTCCCTGCTGCAGGGAGACCTTACAGTGCCTAAAGGGGTCCTACAGAAATGCCGAAGAGGGATTCTTTATATAGGACAAGTGGTAATGGCTTTAAGCTAAAAAAGGGTAGATTTACTTCAGATATTCAGAAGAAATTCTTCACTGTGAGGGTGATGAGGCACTGGCACAGGCTGCCCAGAGAAGCTGTGGATGCCCCATCCCTGGAGGTGTTCAAGGCCAGGCTGGATGGGGCCTTGGGCAACCTAGTCTGGTGGGAGGTATCCCTGCCTATGGCAGGGGGGTTGGAACTAGGTGATATTTATGGTCTTTTCCAACACAAACCATTCTGTGATTCTGTGATTTTATGATTAAATTCCTCACAAAAATTTGGTTGCATACACCCAGTTTGAGTCTTAAAATACAGAAAAAATAAAAAAATCCCTTTAATCAGGCAAAGTATTTGGTATGCTCAAGAAAACAGCTTCCATTGTTACTGTAAGTTAGAAAGAACTCCATACTTGCATACCCACCTCTCCAGAATTAATTACTTTCTCCAGACCATTTGGCAATGTTTCAATGACTTCAGTGAAAGAAATACCCAGGTTCTTAGCTACTGCAGCATCTTCTGTACTAGTACTAGGAATTCCTACGGGGGAAAAAAAAAAAAAGAAAAAAAAAAAGTGGTATTGACTATCATGGATATCAATCAACAGTTTGGGGATAAAACTTTTTATTTCTATGAAACTCTCTTTTTAACAATTTATGTTTGTCCAAAAGGGTTTAAAAATGTAAGAAAAAAAAAAGCTTTCCTGCTCTTTAAGCAGTGAAATTCAAGCAGCAATAATTATAGACATATTTTCTCAGTAAACCAAATGTTAATCAACTACCTCAGAGCAAGCTGAAAATGAGATGGTTTAGAAAAAGCCTAAAAATAAAGCTATACAATTTAGACAAATAATTAATTTTAAATACAATTATATTAACTATATATAACATAAATTTGTATTTAAGTAATAAAAAATTAAATTCAATTTGCTAACATGACAAAAATATGAAACAGGTTATACAGTCTTCTTGTTTCAATAGGGCATTTAATCTCTTTCTGATTTCATAGCTTATTAAAATGTACCATAACTCAATAGTCCCCAGTATTACTATCCTTTAACTTTTTACAAAAGTCATGATTTGTTTATCTCAGGGAAACAATTTGAGTAACATAAGTTTTCTACTCAGAATATAGCTAGTGAGAGCACTTCCGACCACTGTTAAAGTAATTCCTAGATGTCCCAGTATTTAAGGCCCCTGGCGCAATCTTTTCTTTCCATCTTCTTATTGAGTGGACAGTCTTACAATTTGAATACAAGTTGTTGGGTCTGTCTGGGATGGAGTTACCTTTCCCTGCAGCAGCCCACACAGCGCTGTGCTCTGCACTCGTAGCTGGAACAGCACTGGTATCACTCCAGTGTTGTGTCTATTGCTGCATAGTGCTGGCACAACATCAGGACTCCTTCCAGGCCGCCAAGAGCCAGCAGGCTGGGGGTGGGCAATTGATGGGGAGGGGACATCACCAGGGCAGCTGACCTAAACCAACCAAAAGGATATTCCATAACACCTGATGTCACACTCAGCAATAAAAGGGGGGCTCTCATGGGGGAGGGTCTCTCCTGAACAACCGGTACGCGTTTTGAGGCCCTGCTTCCCGGGACATGGCCAAACATCGCTCGCTGATGGGAAGTAGAGAATAACTTTTTTTTCCTTTCTCTCTGTGCTTCCGCGCGGCCTTGTTGTTTCTTTTGTTTCTTTTTCTCCCCATTCCCCTTCCCTTTAATTAAATCATTCTCATCTCAAACCTCGAGCTCTTTGTGTTGTCTTTTCTCCCCCTTCCTCTTTGAGGAGGGGAGGAGTGAGAGAGCGATTGTGGTGGAGCTTGGCTGCCCACTCGAGTAAAACCGTCACACTAACTCACATAAAACTTCTTTTCATTATAGCAATTTACCAGCATCACAAAATGACATGTTATCTTCAAATATTTCTCATTCATATTGATAGATGATGATGTTTTCCCTCTGATTTTGCTGCATGTATTTTAAAAGACAAGTTTTTCCTGATTTGGAGGACTACCTTTCAGGGTGAAGTTAACAAATTTCTTAACTTTATTATCTCTATGTTATTTCAGAATAAATCTGTTAGTATCAGATGTATTATTTCCACACTGAGATACATCCTACTGCATATTTTTTCCTCTTTAATATTTTGAACAATCTTGCACAATTACTGTCATCTTTAAAAGGTAAATAAGCTTATTCCAAAAAATTCAATGCAAACATCAGGTTGGTGAAAACTGTAATAACTCTCAAAATATTGCTAAGCACATTCAAATTATTAATACACAAACTACTTTATTCAAAACCAGCTTAACAAGCCTCTTTGATCAAGCAGTGAATTGCCTGCTATGGTAAATACATAAACTCTGTCAATACGTGGAAATTCAGAAGCAGAAAACCAAAAAAAAAAAAACAAGCAAAACTCCCCTGTGACAAGTAACTTCCTAACAACAAAATACAAAATCACTATTTAATCTTCTCAGCAGATGTAAGCTCTCACAATTTAAGGGCTCAGTTATAGTGTAAAGTCTGAATCTTAATTTGTCAAAGAGCCCTGCAGTCTACAACAGGTGTCTTCACAATATGTTCTACAAATGGAAAAAAGAGGACCCCACTTTTCGCTCTTCCTTCTGTAGAAAAGATGATGCTATGAAGTACTTTCACAAAGCTCAACAGCTGGCATCCAGAACTTCCTGGGAAGATCTGGGATACTTCCAACAGACATAAGGCCAAGGTACATGCCAGTTAACAAGCTGGAAGCTTTTAATGAAAAATAAGATTAGGTATCTCAATTATTTGGCTTCTCTTACACAAGGGGAGGTTCTGGTTTTCAAAAACAGATTCACTTCTAAAGTGTAAGATGTGGGCATGTAATAGGGAAGGTATACAGCCTAAGTGGATAATTTCAATCAGCCTTATGAGGGTCATCCAAGATACTTTTGCACAATGTTCTCAGTAAAAGCAGCATTTAGTAGCATGGCACAGACACCTAAGTAGCTCTCCACAGTCAGCTAGTTTTATTCAGTTCAGTTGCTGTGCAGGAAAAGCCTCCACTGGCAGTGGTGTAGAGGATGTTGTAGCAGCTGCAGAGCAGGAAAGAAGTAACAACAAAAGGGAGAAAACGAATGGGAATTAAGGACTAAAGAAGGTAGTGCAATGGCAGGGTGTGTGTGGCAATGTGTGTGAAGAGGTATGAAACAACCGTATCCCATTAGTACTGGCACAGAATGTTGCCTGTTTATTTAGCTAAGATGAAACCACAGCAAAAACTAACAGTAAACAAAAAGCCTGGTGTGTACTATTGATGAAGATAAACCTTGCAGAAAAAGATGGACACAACTATTAAAAGTTAGTACAATTTCAAAATTTTACTTAGAAGGACTGCCACATCATGTATGTACCTACCTGCCCAGGTTGAAGCACTAGGCTCCCTGTGCAGGAAAGGAGCAAGATAGGCTGCTTCATGGGACAGCTTTGAGAACAGAAGCCCATTTCAGATGAT
The DNA here is from genome assembly GCF_011077185.1 of Oxyura jamaicensis. Lineage (NCBI taxonomy): Eukaryota > Metazoa > Chordata > Aves > Anseriformes > Anatidae > Oxyura > Oxyura jamaicensis. Next base: position 46,160,124 of record NC_048894.1, read on the forward strand.
TCAGATTATCCACTAGCAATGTCCTTCCCCCTCTGTTTATGGAAACTCCTCAATCCTAAATTAGGGGCCTAAACTTATGGGAATACTTCCTTTAGAACTGAAGGGTGTAAGACAACTGTCCAAGACTACCTGAACAGTTACTGCCTACTCTGAATTAGTTTCCTATCTCAACACAAATATTATCAGTTAAAAGTCAAACTTGGAAATTTTGGATCTTTACTGGGGGAAACCTAAACCTGTCTGAAACATTTCTCTTTAACTATGCATATCATCTACGTAAGCATATTAAAAAAATCAGTTATTTGCAGAATGTTTTTGTCAAACAAAGGTACAGTTCTGTTCTGATTAAGGATGGTAAGAGCCAAATACGCATGCACTGTAGGTAATCAATCCTCTTGAGATATGCAGATCCTCAAATTTAGCTCATTAAATGAACTAATTTTATAATATTTCCATTAAAATGCATCATCCTGTAAATCTCTCCCCCAGACAGATTCTACATAGCTAGTTTTCCTTTCCTTCTTCATTAATGAAGAACAGTAATGAAGAACAGAGTTCCGAAGTCCTGAAGAGAACTGAGATGATCAAAGATTTATCACAGAAGTATCTGGTGCTCCAACACAGCAGCTGCAAACTATACTACTCTACTTACACGATAATTGTCACATACCTATTTTAGTATCAAGAAAATTCTCAAAACTTGTTGTTGCTGAGATTACTACAGGAATCTCTTGATTGGTAAGCAAATTCACAGCTGTCACTGAAGTGAGTGAATCTGAAAACAAATGATCACAATAAGTAAAATGTGACAGAAGATATGCTAAGAACATTACTTACTGTTTAAACTCAGTTCATCTTATACATTAAATTTATATTACAATTTTGTTTAAATAAGAAAGATAATAAGAAATGTAATCATATTTCTAAAAACTTCACAGATATGAAAATCCTCCTTAAGTCTGACGTGACTGTTAAATTTTCATGATTAGAAAACATTTTTATAACAAACACTTGAATAAAACCTGAGTAAGATGTGGACTACAATAAAAAAAAATCCTTGATCAAAATGCAGGCTTGCTGCAAAGCTGTATGAATTTACTCTAATACATACTCACAGACATTACATACTCACAGACGTTATTCCAAAATGAAGCAGAACATTCAGTTAATCAGATTAATCTGAAGGGAAGCATATATACTATGCTTATGACTTGCTTTCTTATAGAAGGACTATGCATCACTGACCAATGTAAAAGGAAAATCTAAATAACGAATTGATTTCCAAACAGAATATTCATGTTAATATTATGGATTGGCCTAGAGAAAATATCTTGGAACCAAATGTTCACAGGAAAGAGGAGTCAGAGGAAGAAAATCAAGGATGAGGACTGTGATAAACTGAAATTGACTTACACTGTGTTACTTTGGTGTCCTGGTAAGAAGAAAATCTAACTTGCACATCCCAAGTTTTGAAGATTCAAAATCCAGATCTCAATTTGGACCTGTTTCTTGATATATTTTTTAGTGCTTTTAAAGCTAAAAGCAGCTTCTGAACTACTATGTAAAGAACTGATGCTTTTGAAACTCAGTCATGTGCATTAACACTGCACATCATGCTATGCAGTGGTAAAGAAAGCAACGTTATTTAGTCAAGGGTTCTGCAGTACAATGCCTGCCCTTGACAAACAGGATCTTGGGACCTTTAGTGGTCAGTGGAAGTACAAAAGGCCTCCATTTTTAAGATCTATTTTTAGAGACACATACAGTAGATGAAATTTATTCATATTTTGCATGGATGGGGTACCAAATCAGCGTTTCAGGAATATGACTCTCCATATGATAATTATAATACAGACCACTGAGAGTTTCCTTTCGCCCACCTTTGTGGAAAGCTGTGGAGAGTGTGAGGCTTACATAAAGTCTGCCTTAAATAAAATAACAGCATTCTACAGAACAGGGCTACTTTATCTCATCAGCCTTTTTAAAACAAACTATATACTTATTTACTTTACTACTTTTTCAAATTTCAGGTCTCTGAGATATACATATTTTAGAGAAAATTTCGCCTATTCAAACCATTGCACTTAGCTTTCCTCCTCTGTTTAAAAAAAGGTACAAAATGAATAATCTCACTTTTTAAAAGCAACTAAGAAAAAAGCCTTGTGAACAGGAAGCAGAGTGGGTAGGGCAGACAGTTTTTAAAAATAACTTATCTCTCCCACCCAGCAATAATTTTGATTTTATGCTGGAACCCAAAATAGTAATTCTCCAGCTTATGAAGATGCTCTTTTGCTCACATCATTATTATAATAGATATAAAGAAATGATACTACAGTTAGAAATGTAAAACAACGTATGTCTGGTATGAACAATGAACAATGAAATGAACAATGTAAGGGTCAAATCTCAGACATATCAGACTTAGAAGGTGACTTAGAAGAAGACTTACCGGATTCTAGATTAACATAAATTTTTCTAGGCAAAAAAAATGAATGCCTGAAAACTGGTTGCTCACTTCTATTTAAATGATAATAGCTCTGATATAATATAGAGATATAGCTCTGATAAAATACAGAGCTTTACTCTAAGAGTACAGCTAAAAGAACTTTAAATTACTTTGCCATACTACATCCTTTTTTCTCCCTTGAATAAATACATACCATCTTAATTATCTAAATGAGAACACGGTGAAGAAAGGGAGTTACAAAACTACACTGGCTGCAAAGAAAACAGTAATAAAAAGAAATTATTTTATAATGTTATTGATGATTACTTATTTATTTTTGGTCTAGTTAATGATGGAAATATGGTCTATTCAGGGGCATCTTACATTTCTTTTGACTTCAATGCCATTGTTGACCATTATTAAATAACACGTCTGAAATGCAAACCTGAAAGTCCATGTAAGAATTCTTTTCTTTTACGTTCTCTTCTTTGGAAAATACCAATTTGTGCCTTTGAAATGCTCAGGGAACAGTACAAAATATCAGCCAAGTTCAACTGAAGTATGTATGTAAGTACATTTACAAGTAGCAATAGTAGAGTTATGATTCTGGAACTGTTTCCACTTTAAAGCCTCTTTTGGAATGTTTTATTGCTGTCATTAATCTCAACATTTCTTAATGTAGCTCAACCAAAAGGTGAAGTTTACTGTTAACAGAAACAAACATAAAAAAGCCTTTCAAATATTTCCATGTAAAACTAATATAAAAAATATACTGCTGTCCACACTAAAAACAAGTTTTGCAGTTGTGTGGTTTGGTTTAAAGCACAAAGATTCTACAAAGATACGGGCACATATATGAATGCACACGAAAGTGCATTTCTATGGTTCATGCTTTGTTTTTCTGAATTGTATGAATTGAAAATTTGTTCCTTTATTTCTTAATAAAAATTCTCCAAGCTTTGCTCAGCTCTGAGACAAGGACTCTACATACTCCACACATTCAAGCTCCATTCTTCCTGCTACCAAGCAAATGTTATTAAGGTTATAGAAATGAAACACCTCAAAATAAAGCAGTTTTTTTGCAACCACAACTATTTCCCACAAGATTCCTGCTTCATTTGCTGTTGACATTTGATGTTATGTAGACGATGAAACCAGATTTTTAGCCACATTTTAGAAAAGAATAAATATTGAACACGAGCCTGAGGTGGAAACATAACATATTCAATATACTTTGTGTTTACTCTTGTAACTTTTACATTTTCCAAACAACAAAAAATGCCAGGCCAAGGATGTAGAGTACAGACAGAGTGCATGGTAGGAACCAATTAACGCTAATTAAAGAAAAAAAAAATACCACTTAGTTATATTCTCTGTACAGGCCAGGACCTACCATAAGGCTACTCTGAATTTACTCCATTAGAATCTTGTATTAAATGAGGATCTCCATGGCAGAGTATTATTTTGCTACATACTGATGATCCACTTTGCTATGTATTAATTATCTGTTGTTCTCTTTATGTTCCCAAGAGAGGAAAATGACTGTTAGTGCAAGAGCTGGTTTCACACTCTGTGCTAATGACAAATTACCATTTAGTGGTAATGGCTATGTGGCCAGTGGGCTCACATAAGTCAGAGTTTGAGTATTCACTTCTATTATATGAGGAAACAAGAACCTGTTCCAGTACTTTGATATATGTGAAGTTTTACAGCCATTATAAAAGGCAAAAATTCTAATGTAACTGCTGTTACTGTATCTGAAGTCAGGACAGGCTGGTATGATACTTTTTGACATATACAAAGGATCAAAAGGAAATGTTCCTTCTTAACAGGAACAGTTCATGCCCAGCTGGACACATATTTTCTGAAGATCATTCTCGAATATTGATACTCTTTTACAACGAAGTGCAGAATGAGAAAAATATCACCTTTCCCTGGGATGAACTCCCTCTGAAAGACTTCCTTCAGACTGCTATTCCCATACAGCAGTCTGTGAGTCGGTAAAATACATAAATGGGAAGCTCCATAAATGGCTTCAGGAGTATAGGTGTAAGCTGCTAGCTTCTCCTCTGTTACTTCACCATTAGCCTGAAAAAAAGCAGAAAATATCCCTGATTAGTTTTTTTCCTCCATTAGAAGTGCAGTGGTTTTACATTTATTTTCCTACTTACACAATTAACAGATCTACACCACCCTATACACATACATAATTCTAAATATCAAAGCTGGACACATTCTCACTACAGGGAGTTTCCAGAATCAAATTTTGACAAAATTTACTTTTAAGACTTTGAGAAAGTTGCTTTATAATCTATCCAAACATAAATAAAGTAAAATCATCTGTAATATTTCGTTGTCCTACTGAGCCACATTCAATCCCTGGTTAAGTAAATCAGAATCCTTCTATTCACTTTTAATATACAGTGCTCTGATTTCAAGGAATGGCAATAGCCAAGCCCTCCTAAATCAGATGCTACCGTTAAACTCTGAAGTGAATTTTCAATTTTCTCAGCTACTAGGCTTTCTATCACACTTCTCTCATGAAGTAAATGCTGCAGCTTGGGTACAAGAGGAAATTTATAGAAGCTGGAAAAGGTGTCACAAGATTAAAACAACCGGACATAAAATAAGAGTAATAAACCCGGAGGGCTGCTTATGAAATTACTACCCAAAACTATCTATAGGCTCTATATTCTATGTCAATTAACTGTGGATTGTATGAGGTTCTTAGATGGAGATTCTTCTACAGCAAGCATGATACACATTTTCAGAAACAATTGACTAAAACAATTTTACCTCAAAAATATACCTTCTAGCAATGTGCAATTCAGAGGTATTAAAAAAGATCAAACTGTCTCAATTTGAGGTTTCCAGAAATCTAGCATTTTAAAATAAGTCATTTTTAAAGTGTTAGCCCAGAGTAAATGAAAACAATAAAACTTAGAAACAAAAGGGCTGAAATTCCATTAGGGCCCCTGAAAATCTGAAGGACATCAGATTTTCCCACTGTTCTCTGGATAATTGCAGTTTTCTTAAGGTTCCTCTTTTCTTCCACTGCTTTCTTTCTATCCAGACTTCTCCGTAGGTCTATCACCATCTAATTTTTTTTTTTTTAATCATTTTATTGTATTTAATAATCGAGACCTGACTAAAGCCTGGGTCCGATAGAGAAGGTGCTGTGCAGAGAGGACCTAAAGCATAGCCAGAACCCAGCTGACGTGTACAGTACCACTTGATACTGTTCATGGTACTGAGCTATCCTGGCTTCGAGGAATACTTACTAGCTGGCATGTATTTTTGCACAAATACACATAGCTGATTTGCATCCAGTTTTGCACTTGAACACAGAAATGCTTTCCTAAGGACAGCAGGGAGTATCACCCCAACACGCAAATGTTCTTCAGAAATCAATGCAGTTCCAGGCATGAACATATAACCGTAACTTTTAGTAGGTTTCATGTTTTTTAGATCTGAAAATCTGTCCCTTTATGCATTTCAGGAATTGCATTTAGCCCAGCCAAGACAGCAGCGTTGAAACTTCTCACTCACCTTTAGCAAGAAGTCAAGGGAACATCCAGTGCAGTCACCTATCCAATTTGCTTGCATTTCTTTTATACCGTACCATTCAGGGAGATCAGACAAAGCATCAAACATAGCCTGATGCAATAAAAGAAACAGGATGTTCAGCTTTTGTACAAATGCTTTTATAGAACACACATAAATTAAGACTATAGGTTTAATTGTAACTAACAGCAAAACAATAAGGTGTTGGGCAAAGATAGGAAGAGGTATTTTTATGCTTCTGCTGCTTCAAATTCATCTTTGAAAATAAAATCATCTTTGAGAATAAAATTAACATGGCACAAGAGAGAGGTACAATATCCTTCAACCAATATCCTAGTGTTATTAAAAGACGCTGTACTTTTGAACAGACTAAACCTTAAACACAGAACAAACCCCCTAGATGAAAATAACCATAAAAAAATATTCCTAATGGATATGAATTGTACAAAGTATAAGTTACTTAATGAGCTGAACAAGACTACTGATAAATAAGAGATGTGCTTGCAGTTATGAAGCCTACAATTGGATTAGTTGTTCTAAACAATAGCCTGGAGATGGCAGTCAGGCAAAAGACATTTACATGTCCTAAAATTTTCCAGCTCTGACTTAAAATGGCAAGATAGTTTCCAGCTGCCTATCCACTTTTTCTATTTCTTACTGATATTTTACCAAGCACAACCATGCCTCTAAAACTAAAGTGGGATTTTCAAATGATACAATCCTGTAAAAAACAAAAAACAAACAAAAAAAACAAGTTATAACAAGGGTTCACATTAAATTCAAAATGTGAGCTTTGAAATATGCAGCAGAGAAGAAATTGTTTGCTCCTTCTTTAGCCATGTCTAACAGCCATACCTATAACTTTCTATGTTTATTTACACTCAGCAAGAGATATATCCATATATTAATGTGCTTTCTAATGTATGGCACAGAAGCATGATGGACTGTTCCAACTAACATTTGCCTAAAGCCAATATGCTTTTAGTAAAAGAAATCTATAAAAAATGAAAGGAGAAGAGGTACAACGTGCTGGACGGCTGAAAGCTCATCTCAGTTTTCACTTTGTAACATTTCACATTTCTGTTATGAATACTCCATGACTGTCCAAAATCTTTACTTTGGCAGAAGTACAGCCAGAGGCATGAGTCACTCGGACAGATGGTGAACAATTACAGTTAAAATCCAAGAATAAGGCAACATGTTGAATAATTTTTCCATTAGCTGTGACTCCAACATCAAACATCCAAGCTCTTTATTATCTCATTAACTGCTAACAACCTGCAAAGATGGACAGTACCTATTACATTCTGCTCAAATTAAATAGTTGGAAGTTCGATAATTACTGAATATATAATTCATTTGTTTTCAACTGTTATATTTTAAGTACATTTGGAAATATTTTCAAAGTGAGTTGCATAAAATGTATTAAAAGGCTTACTTTTTAGTTACTGCTCTGTTGTATATCCATCACTCAAAGTAAAATAAATGACACATGCTTCATAAATCATAATATTACACCAGCACTTGGGGTTAATATTGCTTTCTACATCCTTAAGAATCAAATTCCTTCTCTAATGATTTATAAATAAAAGAATGGAAAGGTTTTGGAAGTTTTAAATCATACTGTAATTTTAACGAGTTTTAGTTCACAACTGTGTACTGTATCACAGAGAATCCCAAGATCTCATTATTCTCATCAGTTTAAGCATTCCAGAGGTAACTGAACTTTATATGCTGTGAATAATCCACATACAAATGTATCTACCAAAGAACAAGAAATAACTGTATATATATACAATACCTGGATACATTCTTTGGAAGCATTTTATGCAATTTATGAAGTATGAAATTGGTCCAATACACAGAGAACTGGCTGGACACATTAGCAGATTTTTATAAAATCGCTGCTTGGATATCCATCCTAATCTACACTGCATTTTTGCTGGCAGACGCATTAAGTGTGCGCGTGCTCTGCTGAAACAGACTATAATTGCTTGCCAGAAAAACTGCCTAGATGTTTTTTCACTGCAGGATTAATACATCGAGATCCTTAATACCAGTGTGAGAATGATTTTAACTCTAGTTAGCTGGCCTGACTAGGAGTTACAGGCTATACTTTGTCTGAGTCCATTTCTTCTCTTAACAATGCAATTGCTTCACACAGCTAAACACGGTATGTAAGAGCCAACTTTGCTTCACCTGAATGAGAATAACAGAACTTACTCCATATGATGACACAGCCTAGCGAAGCATGGAAACACAAACCCTTCACCCTTTACCCCTGTAATGTGTACACGAACAGTAGTACAGTGTGATTATTTTTTTTAAAATAAATGCAACATGGAAGTATGATTCTTTGCTCTTTGTACACAGCACACTGCTTTGGTTTCTTGTCCAGGCTACAAATGACAAATGAAGCAGAAAACCAGCAACTTGTAAAACATGAACACTGTCTGTAGTGGAATAGAAGAAAAAACCTATATAGGTTTTTTTATATAGGATGTATACATATGTCATTGTAACAGTTGCTGTAAAGTAATCTAGGATACTCACTAACACAGAAGTAGAAAAGAGCGTTAATTCTTACACACAGTAATGTACTTCTATATTCAAATGTAAAAAATTACATTCTGTGCAAATGAGGAGGTTTTAAAAAACTGCTTGAGGGAAAGTGAACACTTTTCATCTTTAAATCCAACAGTCAGCATTACACTCTGCAAAACCGTAACTCTACAGATTTACATTAAAACTATCAATAATTTTAAAAAGGCATATGTAGCCTGTTTGGGTATGTGAAACTTTTTGAATTGAAGCTGACCTAAGCCAGCACAAAAGTTCCTGAATAGTATAAACTATATTTTGAAAAGTTAATTATTAACTCCATGAATTTTGCTTCCATGTTCCTTTTTTTTTTTTAATCACTGACATGTTTGGTAAAACATCTTCTGAATTTTTAAGTTAGTTTGATGAATTTTCTGCCAAGTATTCTTTTGCAATCATTGATCTGATTCCTTGAACAAAAATTCTGACTCTCAAAGGCATGCACGTAAGTTCAAGTCACCTGTGCCACAAGGTCTTTTAATGAGGTAGCACAGAAAAGACAATCAACAGTAGACACAAGAGAACTCCCAGCACACAGGGAAATAAACACAAATAAAAATATGTTGGGTTCTGCCATGTACGAAGAACAAAGACAGCATTACAATCCAGAAAGTAGAGAGCGATAAACCTATCAAATGAATTCTGTTTTTGAATTTCTGTTAATGACTCAGCGGTGAGAAACTTGGAAATATTAGGTAGGAGAGCCTGTTTCTACATGGAATACTTTCATTTTTTGTGGCTTGGGAAGACAGAAAAGAACTTCAAATGCGTACATCTAATCACAAGAGAAATTACTCCCGTCTTAATTAAGCACAAGGCAGAAATAGTCAAGGTAAAGCATTGCACTGGGTCTGGCTGGGATGGAGTTAACTTTCCCCCTACCACAGGGATATTCCACACCAAATGGCGTCACACTCGGCAATAAAAGCTGGGAAAAGGGAAGGAGGGTTGGGGCTCTTGTTATGAAGACACCTGTCCTCTCAAACAACCACTACACGTGTGGAGACCCTGCTTCCTAGGACAGGGCCAAACATTGCTCAGTGACGCAAAGTAGTGAACAATTGCTTTCTCTCTCTTTGCTTCTGTGAAGCCTTTACTTTTTTTGATGTTTTTTCCCCCTTTGTTTTTCCTTTAATTATATTATCCTCATCTCAACCAGTGAGCCTTTTTTTCCTGTCATATTTTCTCACCCGTCTTCCTTTGAGGAGAGGGAGTGAGAGCGGTGTGATGGAGTTTAGTTGGCTGTCTGTGCAAAACCACCGCAAGCATGAATACATTTTGACAGTCTTCCAGATCTGAAGATCGACAGACACAGGAAAAAAATCAAGAGAAATCAAAGCTACATTCAGGGCTGAAAATGTCTTCGAGGTTCCAACACCTTTAGGGAAGTTTGACTTAAGAGCTGGAAAAGTTGAAGATTCAGAATAAATTCGTGTTCCACAGGACTGTTTTACTCTTTCAAAACAACTAGAAAATTCTGGCATGGCTAGATGAAAGTCAGCCAGTAAAGATGATCAGAGAGTCACAAAATCAAGATGAATTTGTTGTAAATTCATCACAGATAATGATGACCAGGTCTGAAACTAGAAATAATATCAGCCAAAAGTGGATGACCAATTTCATATATCCAACTGTTTAGTCTGTTGAAGATTTATAGAGAAACAACTTTAGCTTAGCAATCTTCAGACAAAAGAAAGTACATAAAACCAAAGAGCAGTGGTGTTTTACAGCTTCCCAACAGTACCTCACATACAAAAGTTCCCCTGCTTGTAGTTCAAACAGGAGCAACTAAAAAAAATTCAGTCTCCAACTTTGGGAAATACAATTTTTAATGAGTAATGCCTGCCACTAATTTTTTACTGAATAAGAGTATTTCAACTTCTCTATGGTAGTAAATGCAATAAAATGAAACATCTAAAGCTATAAAGCCAAACATTTATTCTACTTCCAATGAATTCACTTGAATGAAGTTGGACAAATTTGCAGTGGAACAAGAATAAAATAAAAAGGTCAGCAAACGGTTTCGTTTCAATAGCATTCAATTAATTAAAAAATATAAAAATAAAAATAAATACATTAAAAGCATAAGCATTGCTTTTAAGGAAGAGTCAAAAAAATATTCAAGATCGGTTTGGATTAAAATTAAACTCTTCAGTTTATTTGATCAAGCTTCCAAAAGAACAACCAAATATAAACTAAAGATTACACAAAATCATTTAATAAAACTTAATATACTAACTAAAGTACAGGAAATTAAAGTTAGGCTGCCCACTATTTTATTTTGCATTATATTGCACAGTTCCAACTGTGATTATGTGGTACACCTTCTGCTAGGAGTTTTTCATCTCTTCCTGTTCTGGTATTATTTTTTGGGGGTTTGTTTTTTACCTTCAGTAGTTGCTGTCTGTACTGTCATAGGTCACTCTTGACTCTTATTTCCCATGTGTGAAGTATACTGAAAACATATATAAAGAAGGAGCAATAACACAGATATTGCCCATGCTTCAAATTCTTCCCTGTAAATGTCTGAGCTGTCAGCAGTCTTTCCCCTTCTCTGTAATTTATGGTCAACAAATGTCTCTGGTTTGACTACGTGTAACTGAAGCAAATAAATGACATCTCAAAAGCAAAAAGTAAACACGGTGTTCTTTTCTGGAGTTCTCCACAGTTGTTCTCATAGTAGCAATTACCAAAGAGAAAATACTCCCTTTCCAGTATAGCAAAGCACATCTTTGGGGAAAAAAAATTAATAGATTCTGTAAATATAAAAGCTCTCAAAAATATTTGTTATCACTTTAGTGGTACTCAGCTTTCATTGTTTTGATTAATATTATACCAAAAAGAAAATATATTTGTATTACTGTAGCGCCAAATGATATGCTGCATTTATACCAGGATGAAAAGATCACCCTGGTCTGGAAATGCACAAACATCTTCTTGTCTTGCCAAGCTGACAAAACAGGTATGATTTCTTTATTATAATGAAGTGCTAAGAAAGCGGTGGGGACAGAGCTCTTGGTCCCCATCCAGAAGAGAGCTTTCAATATGATTCAGGAGGAAGCACTTCAAAGAGAGTTTTATCTGGCCCATTTTGTTGGAAGAAGACAACTATGAGCTAGACCCCAAGTGTGGGAAGTGAAAAATCACACATAAAGCATGAAGACCTGAGGAGCCAGCATTTCTATTCTCCTCATAATGATGAGGCATTACCTCACGCTATCAAATCCAAAGTACTGTCAAGATTCTTAACATACTAAATGCAGTACTTCAGTTTCATTACAGGGTAAAAAAGTAACCTTTCTCCTTAATAGCTCACAAATAAAATAGAAAACAAAAAACAAGTAAAAGATGATTACGTAAAAATCTCAATTATGTTCAGACCAAAGGACCTGTCAGAAGCAGCGCTAACACAAAAAAAAGCTGGAGAAGAACTGATAGAATTGTTTGTTGTTTTGCCTTTCCAGAGTCAGTTTGATGCTAAACATCCAAGTTCCCACACTCACAGAATGCGAGTATTTGTTTCTAAATGTCTGTACAAAATAAATAGTTAACAAAGACTATTACTACTATTTATCTATATGAAACCTTAACTCAGAGTTTTGGCAGAACTTTGTAGGCCTTGTCCATTTTCCCTGTATTTAAATTAAATGTACATGTACTATCTCAATGCTGTGCAAAAAAAAGGAGATGATTTAAGATAAACTTGAAGTTTCACAGTTGCCTCTATTTTGTTTTGTTACATAAAATCTTCTAACTTGGATGATTTTTGAATAATAATAATTATTATTATTTTTAAAATAATAAAAAAATAGTAAAACATGAAAATATATGCTATATTCAATCAGTTTAGGAAGAACAAGTGCTGTCTAAAGACTAACCTTACAGATTTGGATTTGAGGACTCAGTTAACTGTGCCTTAAAAAAGAACACAGTAATAGCAATTTACAGGTACATGCAGAACATACTAACATTTACAGATAGATTTTTCCAATGAATCTGCCTACAGATTCAGCTGGGTAACCATAGCAACTAAATGTTTTAGCTTAAAACATCTTAAATGCACAGACAACAATTTGAATAATAATAATAATGCCATCAGTTTTTAATAATGCCATGCATTATACTTTCATCAAAGAAATCTGTCTAAAGAAAAATGACAGTTAAAATGTTGCTAGAATATCCACAAAATGTGCTATATATATTTCACATTTATATTTTTTATATTTACTTGACAGTTTCAAAAATGGGTCATGATTATTTAGATAACCCAAATATTTCCCATTAATTGTTTAACACATGGTCAGTATTTCTAACCCTTGCGAAGAATACACTGCCAATGGTAAATTGTCACATGAGCAAACACTGCTTTGTTCGCATTTTTTATTTCAAAAAAAAAGAGCTATGGGTAGGTGTAGTAACAATAAAGGATTCAGAGTAAATCCACAGAAGATTATTCCTCTGAAAACAGCAGAACCCTAAAGTGTGCATATGAATTAAACACAGACTCCTGTAAGCACGCAAGATGACTTCATAGCCCATTACCGATCATGTAGCTCCTTGTTGCTATCTGACTAGCACATTAAGCAAGCAGACGAAGATTATGCTTGCTAGTATTTATTTTTTATTAAGGTTGTGAGATTCAGAAGATAACAGAAACAGATAAAAGAGTGAAAGAGAAACACAGATGACGAGAGAGATCATCAATATACAGTATAAAGAGGTTGTATAGTTACAACAAGATAATATGTGGATGCTCCAAGTAGGAAAAAAAAAGTATGCATACATATTATTCAGCTACTATTGCTAGCTGGTATTTTGCATGAAGAATTAAGGGATAACAGATTTATTAAATAGATTTTAAATGGATCCTGATATATAAAAATGGTTATAAAAAAGGGACTTGCATTTTCCTCTAAGCCATACAGGTAAGGTGTTACTAGAAATAAAGCATTTTTCAGCATAGCGTCCCACTGTGTTAACTTAAGAGAAAACTCGGGAAGGAATATGGGATTTGCGGAGAGCCTTGCTGCAGAAAACCATCAGGGCAGGTGGAGCTTTCTGATTTTTGGTCTTGTATTTCTGTACACTTCTCAGAATAAATAAAAGTCACCACTGAATGTACAAGAAAAGGTGACCAGAGTCAAATGGCTTTCCCATGAGATACCAAAAACAGATTAAGGCTCCACTGGGGAAACAGGAAGGGGAGAAGTAGAGCACACTTAAAAATCACAAAACCTTTAAAAGTAACTGGGAGAGGGAAAAAGTACAAAGGTGCAATGATTAAATTACTACCAGATAATCTCTTCATGCCTCTCATTTTTTTTTAAATTTCAGAATAAAAAGTAGTGAAACTTCACTGAGTAACAGAAATCTAGCCATACAACTCAGTGAAAGTCTGATCCACTTGCACCTCACCACTAGCTTTTTCCAAAGCTTGTAACATCTTACACAAGGAAAAAATAAATCTGCTCTGTGCTAATAAACTTGTCCAAGCTGTGAGACACAGGAAAGAGATAGCAGATAGGTTCTGATACAAATTCTGGCAGTATGGCTCAAAGACCTTGTGGTGGTTTTACTTGGGTGGGCGACCGAGCTCCACCACAACCGCTCTCTCACTCCCCCTCCTCAAAGAGGAATGGGGAGAAATTACGATGAAAAGGGCTCAAGGGTAAGGACGAGGAGATTGCACAGTAATTATTGTGATGGACAAAACAGACTCAGCATAGGGAGATAGTAAGATTTATTGCCTATTACTAACGAGCTAGAGAAGTGAGAAACAAAGGAAAGAAACAAAAAGCATGTTCACCCCATCCACCCTCCTCCACCTCCTCCCCCCGAGCGGCGCGGGGGAACAGGGGAATGGGGGTTATGGTCAGTCTATAGTGCTTCTTCTCCGCCGCTCCTTCTTGGTCACTCTCGTCCCCTGTGCTGTGGGGTCCCTCCCACGGGATGCAGTCCTTGCTGAACTGATCCAGCATGGGCTGCCCACAGGCAGCAGCTCTTCAAGAACTGCTCCAGATATGGGTCCGTACCACGGGGTCCATCCCTCGGGAGCAAACTGCTCCAGCCTGCATCCCCCACGGGCAGCAGCTCCTGCCAGGTCACCTGCTCCTGCGTGGTCTCCTCTCCACGGGCTACAGGTCTGGCTCGGAATATGCTCCAGCAGGGGTCTTCCACAGGCCGCAGTCTCCATCGGTGCAGGTCCACCTGCTCCACTACTGGTCTCCTCCATGGGCTGCAGCATGGAACCCTGCTCCACCATGGTACTCCATGGGCTGCAGGGGGACAGCCTGCTTCACCATGGGCCTCACCACAGACTACAGGGGACTTCTGCTCCGGTGCCTGGAGCACCTCTCCCCCTCCTTCCTCACTGACCTCGGCGCCTGCAAGGCTGTTCCTCACTCCTCTCACTCTCCCCAGCTGCTGTGTCGCCCAGCGTTTTTTTTTCCCTTTCTTAAATATGCTCTCACAGAGGTGCAAAACAACATCACTTATTGGCTCGGCTCTGGTCAGCAGTGGTGCCCTTACCAAACATGGGGCAGCTTCTAGATCCTTCTCACAGAAGCCACCCCTATGGCCCCCTGCTACCAAAAGCTTGCCAAGTAAACCCACTACAGACCTAAGGGCTACTCCACTGGTAGAAAATGTAGGTCTTTGGATCATTGTTCGTCTTTGGAATGATTTTGACCTCATAAATCTGGCACCATCTGGCTTTAGCTCTCTGGACATCCTCAAAAGAAGCAGAACTGGACGGATGTACACCAAGCAACTGGAACAGGAATGAGGAATGAAAATATCAGGTCCAGGCAAGTCATGGAAAGCTGAACCCCTTTCTTCATCCTTAAGTCAAAAAAGTTGATCATAGGAAATGCCCAGTCCCATCAAAGATAATCTTTATAATGTCCTCTCAGACTTCCCATTTACATGGGCCTGACATATGAAGTACCATAAGTAAAAACACTTTCTGGTACTCTAGTATGCTGGAATATGAAGGCTCACTTTAGGTGCCTGAAAATAACTGCAGAGAAGATATTAATTGTGAGCCCCAAACAACTGAAGAAAAAAGGGAAGTGATATGATCTTGGAGGTCTTTTCCAACCTTAATGATTCTAATGATTCTATGATTCTATAATACCTATAAAGAAGCTGGCATTATTCTAGAAAGGTATATTCATTGACTAACTGCCAAGTAAGAATAAAAAATTATTTGTTGTACTTATTTATCATTAGGAGCACAAATACCCATACTCTGAACAGCAAAGACTTTCAAGAAATGGAAGTTGTATTGGTAGTGCTTATGGTCCATGATGTTATGCAGGCAAATCTCTTTATGGAAATAGGTGTGTTCAGGACCAAGCAACATGAAATAATGCCCCCTGCTGAAGTGAAGGTATTATCACCACTAATGTTATCATCCTAAAGTCATATTGGTGGTTAAAGATGTTTAGCTTAGAAATCAAAGAGGTATCTTTACCTGACACACCTATTAGGACAAGCCCTACAAAATCCAGGCCCTCCACTCCAAGATGAAAGGCTCTGTGAATGAGAAAGCTGAATGAGCTTCTTGCTCTCGGTAACGCCTAGTCTCCTGGAAAGGGCTTTTGAAAAGAGCTGGGGAAGAAGGGTTGAGGAATAGGAAGGATGATTGCTGTAACCATGCTGTTCAACACTATGCTATTTAGGATGATACAGATTCAAATCAACTGTCAACAGCCTGAAACAAGAAACAGGTTTAGAAGAAAGGACTTACATCTTTTACCACCCCTTGAAAAGTACTTGGAATGACTACTGTAAGGAATAAAGAAATGTGTGAAAACTAAAGTTTTGGAGATAATTAGTCAAGATATTCAGACAGAGGAACCGAAGTTGTAGCATTTAAGACCAGTAATGTGGCTTCTCTCAAGATGCTATTGTGAAGCTTCCCGATTATGTCAGTGTGGGCACACAGCCTCTAAGAGACTGAAATACTTTGCTCTTGTTAGTTCAGAGACAGTCTCCCTCATATCTCAGTCTCCCTCATATCTCAATCTTCAGTTGCAGCTTGCAGTTCATGAGCCATTTGGAGCTGTATGGCCAAAACAGTTTTCTTCAGATGGTAAGACACAATGAACCGTATTACCTAGTCACTTGTGACTTGAGAAAAAAAAATACCAAAAAAAAAGGAATTTATCTTACTCTTCCAAACTGATAAATCCATCTAATATCAGATATTGGATTTGTAATAGCAGAGCCTGATTGTCTCCTATTCTTATTCAAAGGTTTAAAATAAAAAGTCTTTTTCCCCTTCTACAACCAAATGTTTAAAACTCTTGCCAAAAGAAGCAGAGTGAGACTGTTTAAAATGTGCCAGAACCACATCAAAAAATGGGAGTCAGTGGAGGGTGACTGAAAAGGAAAATCCAAACCACCTGCTGATAACTGGTAGCATCTGTCATTGTACCAAGAAGTGGGAGCACATGAAGGCAATGCTTGCCAAAGCACTTGAGCTGGGAGCAATATGGCATCATTCATCAACCTGGTTGTATGAGCTAACATAGACCTACAGAATATCAATCAAGCACATACCAAACTTTTGGGAAAGCTTTATAGAAATCTGTGGAGTACCCACTGTTCCCTGTAGTAACCCTTGAAAGTTTGGGAGAGATTGATATAAACACTTGTCTCCAGATAGAAAGTAGAAGCTCTCACTCATGATGCCACTGAGATGTTAAGGAACAATGTCTATGCTTTTACAGCATATCCCCCTACCTTTTTCTAGGTAGGGCATATAGTAGTCACCTGAGGTGACATCTTTTCAGGTGGAGGTAAGGGGTTGTTGTGGATGTATAAGGTCTTTCTTGGCTTCAGTTAAGCCTGCTTAATGGAGAACAAGATCTGGGAGACCTGATCATCCCCAGAGCCTATGCTTTCCTTTAATGTCATTTCTTGGATCAGAGATTAAAGACAAAAAGATAAATCCTTCTCCCTAGAGGAGGGTGAATATTGAGCACGAGGTAATAATCCTGTAAGCCAAGGGTGTTCCAAGGTTACTGGAAGGTTTCAGATTCAAGGTTAATGAAAAGCTCCTCTACCTTTTTTTAAAATCTTTTTTATTTTATTTTATTTTATTTTATTTTATTTTATTTTATTTTATTTTATTTTATTTTATTTTATGAGTAGCTGTTTTAAAGCTGTTCCACTTCACCCCTCTCATTGGGAAATAAGCAAACAGTAATTTGGTGCAAGCAATGGATACAACCCAGAAATGCTAGTCATTATTTTCTACAATCTCTATAAAGACAGTAAACAAAAGATTTATCTGTAAGCAGAGAAACTCTAGAGTTCCCCCCCACAGCCTCAAACTGAGGTAAATGGTGAGCTGGGGGCAGACCCTGAAACATAATGAAATAATCATGAAATCTGATGACAAGAGCACTAATAAGGAGCTCAGGACCTTGGGATCATTATGTGATTGTGCAGACATGCACAGTTTTTCCTTCAGCTATAGCAAATGTTTCCTCCTTACTGCCAGAACAGGCAGTACAATCAGAAAACGTGCATCTTGACTATCATCTACACATACAGAATCCAAGGATCAGGCAGAAAATCCAGGTTTTCCCTCTTCATTATGAATGGACCCCAAGTGAGATCTAGATGGCTTCTACCTGCATGATGGTAGAAATTTGGTCTCTTGAATCTGAGGCTCAGAATAATGGTCAAGGATGATTTTTTAACTTTTGCTTGGGAATAACTTTCTCAATCTGTACTTGAAGTCCCAAGACATAGAGCATTTGGATGGAATAAGAACTTCATCCACCCCAAACAGGAAGCTGACATTTTCATTTCAGAGAGCATAATGCCAGTAAAATTTTGTTGAAGGATTCCTAGGTGTGGAAGCTATATTGTCCCTTTGCAATCAAAATTTGAGTTCATAACAACAAAAAAAAAGATGCTTAAAGAACTTGAAAATATTTTTTAAATTACAGATAATCAAATAGAGTGGAACAGGAAGGAAAGTAAAACAGAAGGTCCAGATGAATCTTCAACAAGGAGCTATTAATTATAATTAACAACTGGTTCAGAACAGTTTATTTCAACACATATTGAAATAAACTCTAAGTGACAGGCTGCACACCACTGCTCATACCATAAGCATAGGTCCAACGGGTTAATACACTTGCTAGTTTCTAGTTTAAAACGCTATACAGCTGTACACTCTAAATATGATACAGATAAACACTGGATGTTAAATATAGGATAACAATGTGTGAATGTGAGATACGTTAATTTACCTCTAATTTATGCTTTTCAATTTCTTCATAACTTAATCCCACATCAATTACTTAGAATTTTTTAAAGAAATAAACAGAAAGACTTCAAGGATAATCATTTTTATATACATACACAGAACTGGAATAGATCGGGTAGATCATTATATAATTATATTTTACATAAACTTGTGTATATAGAAGACCACATTCAGCTTGCTGAATATTTCTAGAAGAGTCACCTCCTTTAGACGATACCACAATTTCTGAAACGTATCCTCATACCTTTGCATAAGCAGTAGTTTTGATAAACCACTGTTTGAGGTACTTCTGTTCCACTTTTGCTCCTGAACGCCATGAACAACCATTGTCATCCACCTGCTCATTAGCTAGAACAGTTTGATCCACTGGATCCCAGTTGACCAAGGCCTAAAAAAAATGCAGGGAAAAAAAAAGTATTTTAAGCAGCTATTTCAAAACAAGGCTCTTACATTTTAGATACCAGAAGGATTATCCAGAAACATTTCTTGGGCCCATCTTCTACATTTGGATAACATCCATTTGAATCAACAATATGGACTCAACTGAAGATGCTTTGAATGTTCTTCTCAGAATGAACAACAACAAAAAAAATCTGTTGGCAGCATTTGTCAGGACTGATGGGTAAGTGTTCCAGTTTGCAATACTGCAAGCTACATAGTCTGATGCTTAAAAGTTGTCCAGCAATAATGCAAAAGTGTTGAGAGAAAGACTGATGGGGATGGATGATTGAGGATATACAACTTGAGAAGACAGAGTCACATAGAAGTGTTATATTAAAGTGAAAGACTTGTCATTTTCTGCATATATCTTGTCAACTGCGCAAATTACTTTTGGAATCATCTTTCCTACCAGTTATCAATACAAATACATTAAAGAAAATTTAAAGTGAAATAAATGTTGGTGTTTAACTCTACAAACACTGTATTTTTGAGGGCTAACTGAAATACCAGACACAACATGGTGGGGAGGGAGAAAAAGCACAACCTACCACCATGCAGTATTGAAAAATTTAGTTGACCATTTATCAGAAAGGATGTAAGACCACAGAAGAATCCTAAAAGCAGTGCAACAGTCATTCCAGAAGTGGCATCCATGATAGACACTAACTTGAAAAAATGAACAGAAACAAGCAATGAAGAAGAGCAATGCACCGTGTTTATTGAGTGTTATTTAGTATTTGAGCTAAATCAAAGTTAAATCAGCTCCAGCTCCATAGCACTGAAATACATTAAATGTTATTGGAAACATTTAAATACATTCTTTGGGTATTGGGAGAACTTACCTTCTCATTTTAAGAATAATCACTGTCCTCATATTACTCACTTTACATTTCATCTATCATTGATAACCTTCTGAAATGTCCCAGTTTCCAAACAACTGATATTGCTTAATTTTAAGTATGCTATGAATTCTTGGAAACAGTAAATATCACAGTCATTTTACAAACCTTATGGTGAGGACAGAAAAAAAGACAGATGCATGGAGCCCCTTCCTTTGAAATACTGTTGTTTTTGTTATCAGTCTATGTTATTTGTGTGCGTGCATGCACAGTCTGATTACCTACATCGATTAACACAAAATTTATTATGATGAAATCAAGTGAAGTAATTTCCTGATTAAAAACAAAATTAGTTTCAAATCAAGCTTTTGTGAATTCAGTATGTCATTGGCATTTGAATTTTATACAGTTTGGCTACCTACCATCTGTTTCCTACCAATAACACCACACTGGTTTCTATAACAGCCTTCCAAACACTCATTGGAAAATTAAAAGTGATCAGTATATTCCACTATTACAGACCTGATTTCTATACTTTCAGAACACACACCTTTTTCAGCAATGATGCAAGACATTATGAAGTTGGCTTTAAAATAATGAGCTTTTCATTTATAAAGTTCTGAAAAAAATAAACATACTATGACAAAGTTAAAATAACATCTAAAGAACTATAAATCATGTAATATTAAGAAGTAATAAAATGTCAGTTTCATGAGGCAGTATTAACATATGCTTGTAATAAATTGGCTATGAATCAAATTTGAGAAAAAATACTGTTTCTGTTTTGATGATACTGGGGCAAATTTATGATGAAAATTTTGGAAAGTAATTGAACTGATTTATACAAGTATAATTATTTAGCATAACATATTCTCATGATTCATAGAAGGAAAATTCATCTAGATAGATGATGCAAAGCATAAAGCAAATACACATGTAAGAAATCCATAGATGAAAGGTCTTGTCTGTGAATTTTTAGAGTTGCATTTTGTTCCTTCTGTCTCTTGCAGTCTTCTAATATTCAGAACCCAGATATTAAACTAAATCCTTAGATTCTACCTATACTTTACAGAGGCAACTTCTTGAAAATGATAGCCTCTGAAACTATAGCCTCAGAAAGCAACTACATTTCACCTATACAGAGAGCACTGTGTAAAACTGTACATCCCACACCGGTTAGTTAGATCTGCTCCCTACACCAATGATGGCCATATGCTTTTAAAGGGGATGAATCTCATCTAACCTCAGACGTCTGTAGCGTAAATATCTATCTCCAGGTTTGGTTTCTACAGTCTGCAGATATCTAATCAAAATAATCATTAGAGTCTAGACAGCAATTCATCTCAAATGCAATGAAACACCCACATCTGGCCGGATCAATAATCTCTAGAGTCTATTGACAGATCTCTACTGCAGGAAGAACAGAGAGAATTTTGCAATGGTGAATAAAGACATGCCGTCTGCTGAAGCTGCAGCATCCAGACAGACATGGTTAACTCCCACTAAGTCCCACTCCCAGACATACTGAACCTGTGCCTCCCTACCAGGGTAATTTCTCATCAGAAACACATACTCCCGGAACAGAGTTAACTACACTAATGGTCTATATGAATCATTTTTATCTCCACAGTAAGGCTAAACGTTATCACCTAGTACCCAAAATGAAGTTGTAAAACAGGAGATTTCAAGCAGGGTAAAAGTACCGCTTAATGTACGTTGCAGGTATGCAGAAGACACAGGATAAACGTATGCTTTAAGTATATGTGACAGCTTGAAGAGACCCAGGGTTATGGGGTATATCACTGCCATCTGTTTCCTGTCAGAAAGCAACTGGTTTATATTCACAAGAGATTACATTCCCTACAGGTTTACAGATGCTGATTTAAGTTCTTAAACTGATTTCTGACTTTTAAGAGATATCACATCCAATCACTGGTACCCAAACACCTCTAAGATCCCACAAAAATGGGAGTCTGCATGCAGAATTTGTTTTCTATACCTACAGAAGAAGCTGTAAGCCTTGTGCTTTTCAGACTCACCTCAAATTATTCAAAAAAAAAAAGCTACAGATAAAAAGAAGTTTGTTATGGAAAAGTTAGGGGTTAAATTTTTGATCACAAAAAAGGAAAATAATTACAGAACAAAAACAACAAAACAACAAAATGAAACGAAAACCAAACTAACAAACAAAAAAACACAGAACCAAAAAGAGCATGTTAGGAAATATCAAATATTCAATCCTTTTTCTGACTGTCACTTAGGATCTCTGAATATATCTTGCCTATGGAAACAGGAAAAGTAGCTCAATAGCACCCTGCCTTTCCAAATGCTACCTTTCACCATCAACCTATTTTCTCTAGGTTCAGCAAATAATTAGGTTACATCCGTAATTATATCCTGTGGGGTTTTGTGGTTTTCTACAGAATACAATTGAAACTTCAAAGCACATTTAGGAAATCTTTGTTTCCCTTTTCAGTTAGGAACATTTACTGAATTGCAGCTTTGTTTAGGTGCAGCTGTTCAGGTACTTAGGAACTGAGTTGCCATGGGTATGTAGAGAGTTTTTTTGGAATGCTAATTTAACACCTTTGCTTCACCTCCTGTTTAAGAAGTTAACCAAACCCTTCCCTTTTCATATAGCCTCATATGTTTTTTACAAAATATTATAAAGTCAAGAGTTTCTTAATATACTGCTAACTGAAAAAGAGCTGTGATAGTCCTACAGCATCTAATATTTTTGCAATATTTTACAGATCACAAACAGGGTCCAGGAACTGGATAGTTAGGCACATAATCTCCAGTTATCCTATCCAATTCTATCAGTTCTGAGACAGCATCACAGTAATATAATACAGTCAAATAATCTTGCTGCTGAAGAGACTCTTCATGACTCTTCATGATCACATTATCTTTTACATCTTCACAAGAGGGAAGTTAAGTCCTAGAAAATTCTACGCTAAAGCCATGAAATAAACTAATAGCAGCTATGTTCTGATCCTGCACTTCAATGTAAGTCACCGACAACAAACATTTCTGGTTTGCCGTACTGTAATACCCATTCATATCAGTTATATATAAAATTCAGTTATATATAGAATTAATTATATTTTGCAGTAATTTAAAACCAAGCAGAGCATCATAAATACCTAGCCACTTAATGAATGTAAATGGATTATCCAGAAATGGGCTACCTATGCCATAAGTGACTTGAGTTAGCGTAGTGCAAAGTATTATAGGTCAAAGTTTGTACCTACCTCTTTTTGATACACTATCCCAGCTTCAAATAGCTTAAGAAAGAGATACTGTGTCCATTTGTAGTACTCTGGTAGACACGTGGTTATTTCCTGTAGAAATGAAATAAAACAAAAATACCTGAAGCTATTCTTAGTATCTTCTTACACCATTTTAACATAAGCAATTAACTCAGAAGTGTGTAATATATGCCACAGAGAAAACAAAAGGTGTTTTGGGGTGATTTCATAATGAGTGATATTCACCTGTACCCAAAAACAGAAAGCATGGGCTTTGTGTAGGTTGGACATTGCAAAGCAAAGTTTTCCTGTTAATAGGGAATAAAAGAACCCTGTAATATCAGTGCCAATAGTTCAGAGTGCAAAATGAATGGGAATGACCGCAGCTGCCTGACCAGGGGAACAGCAGGACTAGAAAAAAAAGAACTACTGAAGAAGCCTTTTCCTTTGTAATGGAAAAGGAACCAGTAACGGAAAGCAGGAACCAACGCTGAGGACTGCTCAGAGCCAGCTTCAGAGCTGTCTGTAGGCTGGAGGGGTCAGCAGGTGAACCAGGGCATGTGGAGCACAGGAGAACAGCGCTGGGGAACTGCAGGTGCTGACAGCTAGCGAGTGTGGGACACACTGGGGGAGTAGGGAGTAGGACTCTGAGCTTCAAGATGAAAGAGTGGTGAGGGTATCTCACAAGGAGGGGGCAAATAAACGACTGTTTTAAAAGGCATACCAGCTCAAGGTAGGAAAGTGCTCCAGGCTGAAGTTAGGAGGAAAGGGCCAGAAAGTAAAGAAAGAAGTCACAAGTGTCAGAGATTGTTAAGAGGGAAATAAAGATACATAAAAATAAAAGACAAAGGAAAAAAAAAAAGAGAAATGGGAGTTGAGGCAACAGAATGTGAAAATATCATAGATGACATTTTTTTTGAAACTTGCCAACATTTAAAAAGTTTTAAGTGAACTCTAAAAACTAAAAAAAAAACCTACTTATCAGCTGCTTATAAAATTTCATGTTTTAAAATATTTGTTCTCAAACAAACAAACTGTATTTCAAATAAACATGGGTATGTAGAGATGACTAAAGTACGATGTGATTACTGACTCTCAATTTTCTCCACACAAACGCAGTGTTTTACAGGCGCAATGGATATACATACGCTTTCGCCCACATATTTCAAAGATTGGCCAAAGTGAAAGCAACTGTTTAATTCAGTACTTAAGTTCTAATTACCTCATAAATATGTAACAATAAACAAATCACATTTTCCCTGTCAACAGCTTTCCTTTTTAACTTGTACTTGTTTAAAGAAGAAATATTTCTACAAACTGAGTCACTTGTGCTTACTGAAGTCGAAGCTGACTCCCACACTGAACCTTAAACCACCAAGAATCTATCTTGCTTTCAGAGTTACAGGGTTGTCAGTAAGCCTTTGATAACTATTCGTAAAGTGAATACATTTATCAAATACCTTAAATAGCTCCAAATTTTGCAATGTCTTTCACCCCAGCTTTGCTATCATCTAAGCTTCCCACTGCAGTTCCTGCAGCACACATCACTTGAGCCGCAGAGGATATTGGTGATGTCACCTGAAGCACCCTAGTATAAAAATTTTACGCTTTTTCTACAGCTTCATATTCCAGAGCTGAAGCATTGCTTTGAACAACTAATGTGACCTTTGAACAGCTATGCCTCAAAAGTGAGTACAAGAGGCTTTCAAGACCAGAGACATTTAACGGCAAGTTTGCAGCACAGCATGTGAAGACTTAGCCATGAAAAGCAGTTGCTTGATTAAACCCTGTTCTCTGGACTGAAAAAAAAAAGAAAGAAAACAAAATACACTAAGAAATCTGCTTTCTTATATATATATATGCACACATATGCACACACAGACACATACACACATATACATGCATATATATGTATATATATATATTGCCTCCACAACAATGACATCAGTTCTGCCAGCGTGATGCCAATACAGGCAATGGAGTTGCATCACTGTAATATCAGAAACACAAAAGCACAAAGACCATCCCTTTTAGTACAGCATAAGGTTACGTGAGCAACAGATAAAGAGAGAACCAAAGTGAGAAGTCAAATAAAAACAGTGAAATGGAGTGAGATTTGCCCTTTTGGTCCTGACTGGCCGATGTGTATGTTAACTGAAACAAAAAGAGAGGTCATTTCTCAATCTAAACAGGCATGCTCAGGGTGTGGTACTAATTCCTGGGAACACAACCCCATGTACACACTCTCACAAGTTGTAAATTGATGTGCTTTTTAGAAAGAAGTGCAGCAGAAATGTATCACCGAAGAAAATTTGCAGTCTGGTCACTGAGCTACAAAAAGATCTTTCAAGCTCATCATTTATTTAACTTTATAACTGTGACGGTTTGATGGAATAGATGATGGTTAAGAAAGAGAAATGACATCACTACCAAGCAAAATGAGCAAGAATTTATGTGACTGCTGATGACGACAAGCTAGCAACCTGTTGACAATCTAGAAACATGTTTTTTTCTCCCCCTGTAGTTATCACATTAAGATGTACAGTGAAAAATATTTTTCCACGTATTCCAGTTACTGATTTTGATTAAATAAATTATGTCTGGTAAAAAGCTTCCAGTTGGTTGCCATCACGTTTAAATTAAGGTGACTGTTGAAGTTTCTATTTATGCTTCATGAGCATGACAAACATTTGCAATGCATTAACAGAGCTGACTTAATTCAGAAATACATAAAAAGGGTTTCATAAAAAGGGTTTGCAAAATAGCATGACAGGATCCTTCCACCCTTCTAAAAACCTAACTTTCTGCTTCTCATTTGTGATCTGAGCACTACCATAGCAGCACACATATATAGTCCCATATCGTAAAGCAGTTCAGTGAATATATATATAAACAGGATATTAGTACGTCCTCAAAATACGTACTAAAACACAGAACCTTTCTTACAAGTATGAAATATGCTGCCCTGCTGTCAACTGCATGCACTGTTCAGTGATGAGTGACAGATTTAGTGGAAATCCATCATCACGGCACTTGAAAAGCTACTATGAAACAGGAGTGATGGCATCTCCCCCTTTTCTCCCTCCATTTTTGCTTTTGTTCCTATCAGTTTCCCAGTAAAAAAAAAAAAAAATCTATCTGTTACTGTCACCACAATGGATTTCTACCATTGTTTACTGTTACTTCTCCTTACTTCTACATGAAGGACACCCACAATTAAGACAAACCGCCTTTAAAAGTGGTCTGCTTTTAAAAACAGCAGGTATCGCCAAGGCATAGACAGGAAGTTCTTTACCTTCACACCAAAAATTATGTTGCTTAATTCTTTTACCTCAGCACAGCAATCTGTCCCTAACAAACAAGAGCAATCATGAAAAATCTGATACGAATCTCTGCCTACCTAAAATATGGAAAAACCAACAGCAAAGAATCCTGGATGAGCAAAAATAGTTCTGGAGGGGAGATTTTGGTCAATAATAAAACTTTTCAAATGCCTTGTTTTATAATTCATTATTTGTTCTAAATGTGCTAAGTTCTTACAACTTAGCAAAAACTACTTGTTCTCTAAAAATGGTTGCATCTTCAACCAACTTCCACTGCTATTATTTTTTTAATATAAGTAATATTTACAGGTGGTATAAAAGTGCTTATTTGCTGTAAGATCCACCAGGTGCTATGAATAACACCTAACTAGACAGAAGTAATTTCCTAGTTTATTACTGATCATTTTATTTCTAGCTGTCTTATGCTATACTGAAGGCAGCCATGTTATACTGCATACTTATTAGAAAGGCAGTAAGGAGGAAAAGTCTGAACAGATTTTTTCAAGATCTTTCTCTGAAGATTAAACAGTTTTTAAAGTATTATTCATCTATTTTGGCATTAAAGGGCATATATCACCTAACATGGAAGCATAATTATTTGATTTTCAGAGGTTTAGAGACAGACTGAACTACATTTCTAGATTCATTTGAATATTTGTATTTTGAAGGGCTTTGGTTTCATGCATTGTTAGCTACAAACATCAAGCTGTGCTTACATTTTCGAGCACAAATATCTTTCCTGCAAAAAAGTAGCCTTCTATCAATGGTTTCCTTTTTTATTCAATTATCGGTAGGGTGACTGATTATCAGTGACTGGTGGATAAGAAGAAAATTTAATACATAATGCTCTATCTAGTGTTACAGTTTTATGCATGCCCAGGCACTGCACAAGAATGACAACTTCAAAACAGAAAAATGTCTGAACAAAGAGCATCTACCAAAGATTTCATCTTTTTAATGTTCAGTGCAGAAGGGGAACATTAATCTTATTCAAAAATGTCATTTGGAGTGCATGAATTGAAAAGACTGAAAATTGTTGGCAGAATAAGCTACCTTTTAGAAGGAAGTTAGTTTGATAATACAGTGGCAAACTGGTGAATTAGTGGGAAGATGCATTCAGTCTGATGGCACTCCTGAGCAAAAGGAAGGGGAAGTTATCCATCCCTTATTGCTGATGATGAGAATCTACAAAAATTATACATAACAATTCTCCTAAAAAAGAAGTTTCGAAGAAGTGACAGGCAGTTTGCTGTGCTGCCTGGGATGGTATTCTGGAGAAACCTGACCACCAGGAAATCCCAAATTACTGCTAGCTTAAAAACAAAACAAAAATATTTTTTTTTATTGTACAGGTGTTTTAAATGTGTGTCAAAGTAATTTTTTCCATCCTCAGACTGAACCTTTTTAACCCTACATCTGCAGTTTCAGCCTCGAAATCTCTCTCTTATTTAGCTTTTTTTTTTTTCAAATATCTCCTCAGAATCACGATGTTTTCAAACATTTACTATTTGTCACACTGAAAATATCTGCATGTTTCAAGAAAAAAAAAAGATCACTATTAGTATTCAAGCCTACTCGAAACAAAGTACTTACAGAGCTTTTTTAAGCATTTAATTACATTTCCAGTTTGCTTACATTTTCTGTTTAGCAGAATAATTTTCAAGTGTCTTTGTAACCTGGCTTTCTGAAATAATCTCATTAGCTTTTAATAATGCTGTGTTTGTTGTGCTTTACTGGTTAAGTAATTTCACCTACTGCTACAGCATATATATCAAAATGAAAATGTATTTTTAAGACAGAGAACAATGAAAAATGGATTCATAAGAAGAAACTTCTATTACCCAGGTGCACTGGGACTTGTTCATAATAGTTTTACCAAACAATAAAATTAAAACTGGTCTTCACATTCCTGAACAGGACCTTCGTGAACACCAACACAACTTTATAAGCAGTCAGCTTCCTCAGCACAGCGCCATGCAGTACGTATTCAAAAAATGCACTTTTCATTATCCCCCCCCCCCCCCCCCATTTTTTTTTCCCTCTATTAACGTTCATAAATTGGTAAAACTTACTTACGTTTTCCTCACATTATCTAGGGTGGACATAGAGGATTCTTTGGCAGTTAATATAAAAGGCTAGCACCTTGCAAAGGCAATTCACCCCACACTACAACAGAGACCAAAGGTAGGAGAATGGGTTCCCTCCAGCACGTATTTGCTAGGTACAATGCTCTAACCACGCTGAAAAAACACTGATGTGATTAAATTAAAAACAGACTCCTGTTTTTTACAACTGTCTGTTAATTATACTAACCCATATAAAAGGTGTTTTCCTATCATTTTTCATAGGAGTCACTAACACTATTTGGTTTGGTAGCAATGTCACAGTATTTTGTAAGCCACTGATCTAGTGCCATACAAGTATAGAATAATGATAAAAAAAAAAATCCTTACCTTAAAGTTTGCTTTTAAGATAAGTATCTGCACAGCACAGGGCATTGCTGTGCAAAGATGCTTGAGTTAGCCCAGAAGCAATACAGCTGAGACAGGAAGATGCTCTGCTCAGCCCAATTAGCCTTGCAGAGAAGCAGGCTTTAACAGCCTGGCAGATGCACTGTTGTAACTTAGCCGTTCAGTTTCCAAAGGCACTTCTTTCATCTAGCTCAAATATCTGTGTATTTAATTTAATAATGCTTTACAGATATATTTCAGGTAACATACATTTTTTGCATTGATTAAACATATCTCTATTTTTAATGGCTACTGTTTGGGTCTGTTTACTCTTTACTACTGCAGTTAATATGGTACGCTTTCTAGGTAAAATAGAACTTAACTAATAAGTTAAGGAGTGAGAACTCCAAAATTCATTGTATTTCAAGGAACACATTTCAGCTGTTTTAAAAACTCATCTTTCAAAAGCACAGACTGTGTGCCTCTGGAGCTTTCTAAATTATTTTAATTACACAACTGTTCAAATGAACTTAGTTGTACAGTATCAAAGCCCTTTCCAAATATATTCAGACACTTCTGAAATTTCTTTAACTAAAATACAGTTTACTAGAAAAGTGAAGGTAAGCCTTAAAGAACAGGCACAAGGATGACCAATTTCTTTTCCCTGCATATTTATACCTTCTGTCATGCTTTTCAGTACTTCCAGTTCTCCATCTCTCTTCTTCAGAATATACAGGTTAATCAAAAGTCCATATACTCAGATAAATTTTCTGTTTTCTTGAGAGGCACTCTAGAACATTCAATTCTTGTGTGTTCCATAATACTGACTGCACATACCATCTCCCTGTTTTGTGCTACTGCTGTACTACACATACAGAAAACCTGTGAAATACAAACATTTTAAATATAAGAAAACAATTGCCAAGAGTGTGTGCATTGAGTCTTCCACAGCAAACTTTTTATTTTATAGCAACTTTTCAGCTATCAAGTAAACTAAAATCTAAAGAAGGATTTTACTGAAAATCTTGCCACATGTAAGAAGTGACAAAGTATGTTTTCTACATGCCAGGCACACAAATATACAACTTTACCTTCAAGATTAACAAAAACAGATGGCAGGCCTTAGACTGAAAATTAATCCTTTTCCTTTTCAGACCTACAATACTGCTATAAAAATCCATGATTAGCATCTCCATCAGTCTATTCAGAATCATATTAAAGTGATAAGTAACGATTATTGCTAAGAATATAAAGTTAGGGACTGAGGTTGATTTACCGGTTAATGCAATAACTCTATAATTGCTTCAGAAATTAATTTCTTTCATTTTTATCTTGAAAATTAGATTAGCTTATGTCTGACTGTGTTGGTAAGGTTTTTAAGGTGAACATCTGATTCTCAAGCCAAATTTCTCATTTCCAGAGTGGTCAGAAGAACTATGAAAATGCAGGCTTGTCCTTCAAATTTAGAGTAACATAACTAAACCAACATTTCAAATCTCTAGTATTAAACACTTGACTATATTATAAAAACTATATACACTGAAATATACACTGTATACACTGTATATAACAACATACACTGAAAAAAGCACTCCTCAATATATATATATACCTTAACACAAAAGTATGCTTATGCTGTTTCATAAGTATCTGTTTAGACTATCACCTGGGTTCTAACACAGAAAATTGCTACTTTGAAAGCACTGAAAAAGCAGAAAGAGAAATCCAAGTGCAAAACTGAAATTACTTTTAAAGAAAATAAAAAGATTCTCACAAACTTTGAGATTATCAATAAGTCAGAAGTGAAAGAAGCTTGTTAAGAAGCTTCAGAGAAGCTCTATTTACCACTTCTTTAAAGTGTAATTTTACAGTTTAACAACCTAAACTGGTGACTTTGAAAGACTTCTATGATGTCAGGTATAAAATGGGAAAATTCTGTGATTTTCAATATTCCATCAGACAATAAAACAAGACAGCATCCTTTAAAAAAGAAAATCTTACCCTTTCCCATGTAAAAGACAGACCTAGTGCATCAAACTGTTTCCTCATGTGTTGAATATTACTGGAAAACAAACAAACAAACAAATATTCACTTAAAAATCTGTACCATACAACTGCATTTAACATCAGGTGCCTATACAATTCTGAGAAATCAAAAGCATTAGTTAACCTCTAAATACTATTATATCACTCAGAGTCAAACACTGTGAACTGTCAGAATACTCAAACAGTAATTTTAAAAATCCCTAGTGTATTCTGTTTCAATTTCATTGGCTGTGTATACAAGAAGACTGCACATGTTTGGATGCAGCTTTCAGATGTACCCAGTGATTCCTCTCTGTACAACAGAAATACTTTCTGGTATTTCTAAGAGTGCAGAGCTCCAGTTAAACCAGAAAAGCCTTGTCAGCATAATACCAGTACAGGTTAACGATGAAATCCTCTAACAGAACCACAGCTTCCACTAGGAGAAACCACACCTTCAGTAGTACTGCTTACATTAAATTCCCATTCAAAATGGTACCACTTTAAAAAAATAAGATAAAATAAAAATTCCATGGTATTTTCACAATGCTTCTGCCACTGCGTTGATTTTTGCTAACACAGGGTTCTGTATGTTTCATTTAAGCAACTCCACCTTTGTTGTTTTCCCTAACTTTGAGAATACATGGAGTAATAGTCAATTGGAGCTCATTTTCAAATCACCTCTTCAGAACTTTATGATGATCTGAAATCTGATCATTCACTCTTGAACCATGTAAGCTGAAATGCTTATGGTGTGCCTGTTTTTATAGGGGTGGCTGGCTCTGCGGCATGGATGACTAAAAGATGTCACTCTATCACAGCTCCACATACACTTCAGTCATCCTTGCTTCACAAACATTCAAGACAGGGACAGCGGAGAAAACTGCAGACAGCAATTACTGCAGTGGTCAGAATTTAATCTGCCAGTATCAACTTCCTTAGCATAATCAAAAAAAAAAGATTGGATATATAAATAATTCTCTTGTTTGGGTGTTACTATACTCAGTCCGAATCATGATGTGCTTACTTGTCTCAGTTTGTTGTTATAATATCATTTTTTAACTCTTGTAACTAGACAATCACTCTTTTCAGAACTAAGGAAATTTTAAAGGCAAACTGTTCTTCTGGTACAAAACATCCACATGTAACTACAAACTGAACTGCTCTAAATGTATGGAACAACATGCACCCATTTACAAGAAAACAGAAACATTTAACAGTACAAAAAGTAGCAGAAGAACATCGGCACATGCAGTGCTCTGCCACAGACTTCCTGACAGGACCCTGCCAAACAGCCTAGATGAGGCAGGCTGAGCTGATACGGCACTTTACCACTGCACAGTCTCTCTGCCCCCCATGCTCACCACTTTTCTGTACTCACACAGGTGGCAGAATGGCTTTCTTCTGAGTTAGCGTGCTGAGCACGTTCAACAAGATGTCATGAGTGTCAAAGCTAGTACAATAGGTGAGGAGGGACCGCATCACAGTGAAAAGTGGAAAACACTGACCATTTTCTAGTCAGCAACTACATACAGGAGCTTATTTGACTAAAAACCACAAACTTTACTTCTTTGTGCCTCATTTGTCAAGTAAATACGGATCATGGTAATGGATCACGGTTATCTGCTGCAGGTTCTGTCAAGACAATAGTTAAAAATGAGGCATTTGGATATAACAGATTGGTAGATTTTACGGCTCGGCTGCAGAAGATTTATTGAAAGAAGACAAATCACCTGTTTACTGACCATACTCTTTAAACAGAAAATAATCTCCTGTAACAAAACCAGCATATTTATCCAAAGAAAGAAACTGATAGAATGTTTTTTTGCTGAGAGTCTAGGCACTGTTATCACATACCCAGAAGTTTTTAAATTCCTCTTAACTGCCCTCACATATGTAATGATTGATGGCGCACAAGATGTTGCGCAGCCTTGGCTCCCTCAAAAATAAAAGGTGCTTAAAGAGTTTTACTGTTTTGCTTGTTTGTTTGTTTGTTTTTCCTTAATGGTAACTGGATCTCATGCATATACTCATGCAAAATCAAGCAACAATGAAAAAAAAAAAAAAAAAAAAAAACAACACACAAAACATAAATAACACAGACCATGCATGCAGTGCATTCTCGCTAAGTGAAATGAGTTGCGATCGTATTGTAGCAGGAAAAGTAACAACTGCTCCTAACATGGGACCAGAAACATGGAAGATATTATAAGAAATAACATTAGCACAAAAGCAAATCGCTAACGATCAGTCCTGGTTTCAGCTGGGATAATTTTCTTCCTAGTACCTGGTAGGAGCTGGGTTCCAGATTTTGGGTGACAGTGATTCTGACAACACACCTATCTTTTAGTTGTCGCAGAGCACTGCTTACACAGAGTCAAGGACGTTCAGGCTGCCCATTCCGCACAGCCAGCGAGGAGGCTGTGGGTGAACCAGGAGCTGGGAGGAGTTGCAGCCAGGACAGCTGGCCCAAACTGGCCACAGCCATGTCCCATACCGTAGGGGTCATGCTGAATGCGGGGACTGAGTGGGTGGGCCAGAGTGTGGGTGCCACCGCACAGGGTCTGTGGACATCATCACTCCGGGGGTAGTGCGTGATTGCATTGTGCATCACTGTGCATTCATCCTGGAGGAGCCAGGATGGCTGGTGGTAGTCGAGAGCTCGAGGTTCCACAGCTGGAAGGAGAGAGACCGGCGGAGCTGTTGCAAGAAGCACACGCGAAGCCATTCTTGTTGCACGCAAGCCATCGAGGTCCTTCGGTAACGTTATCCAATCTACAGAGATCTCTGTACCTCATCTGTCCTAGGCGTAGGCTTGCCAAGTAGAACCCATCACAAGCATATTTGCCATTCTAACGGCAATGTTTGCAATCCATACACAGAACGTTGACAGCCACAGTGCTCTAGACAACTTGGTTGAACCTAGAAAGCTAATGTCGGATTGCTGCTAGAATATTTTCTTCCTGGTTCTATCTGCAGTGGTCCTGCTGGTGTCACGCAAGGCGTCGAGATCCAGACAGCGACACGTGAGGCATCGAGGTCCTGCCAGCGACCCGCGAAGCAGTGAAGGTGCTGAAGACCCCAGGCTGCTGCTAAGCGCCTGGCACCAGGGCAGCTTCCCCAAGAGGACCACCATCTGCACTTCGCAGCGGCCGCAGACACCATGAGCCGGCCACAGCAGCAGCAGCCAGAGGAGGTCCCCGGGGACGAGACATGCCCCATCTGCCTGGGCCGGCTGTCCAGCCCAGCTCGCGTGGACCCCTGCAGGCACATCTTCTGCCTGGAGTGCATCCATGTGTGGGCCGCAGATGGAGACACCTGCCCGCTGTGCCGCGGGCCTATTGAGACCATCGTGCACCCGGTGCCGCCCGCCCGGCGCAACGCCTCAGCCCAGCGGCCCCGCAGAAGGTTCCAGTGCAACGCGCGGCTGGGGCGGCGGCAGCAGCAGCAGCGGCAGAGGAGCCCCTCAAGCTACCGCTCCCGCAGCGTCTCGCCCAGGCGCAGGGAGCGCAGCCCATCCGTGGAACGCAGGCTTGTGAGAAGCTTCTCCTGGCACGCGGGGCAGACGGGACGCAGACTGCCAGGGTCCCCGCAGGACGCCAACATCGGGGACACATCCTGGCTGCACAGGGTCCAGCAGGAGCGGCCGGGGGCTGGGGACCAAGCAGGCTGGCAGGAAGAGCTGGGGGCCGGGGACCAAGCGGGCCGTCAGGAGGAGCCGGGGGCCGGGGACCAAGCGGGCCGGCAGGCCGGGCCCCACGCCTGAGACAGCGGCCGGGCCTCACCTGGGGACGGGCTGGGGGTGGCAGCCACAATTCCCCCAGGAATAAATTACGACTTTTCCACCCTGCAAAGCCTCTGCCTGCACTTATTCCTGCATCGGTCAGCGGGGGACGGGGAGGGGGCTGAACGCAGGCCTCTCCTGCTGCCTGCACCACCAAGTGGGTTGGGGATGTCTGCTCCTGATGGGGAACGGCTGTGGGTGGCGGGTCCGTGAGGGAGACTTGCGGGTGACAAGTCATTTGGGGGATGAGAAGTCAACGTGGGAATGGGAAACTGTTGGGCACGGGAGCAGCCACAAAGGTGACCTGGCCCAACTGGGACAAAGGCTGACAGCAAAAGTCTCCTAAAAGCCTCCCAGAAGAGAATGCCGGCCAGCTGGGGAACCCGGCCTGGCAACCTGCAGCATCCTTGGAAGGCACTGGTGGCCTCCTGCAAGTGCAGCATAAGGGTACTTTAGGGTTCTTGGGCACACTGCGCGGGGCATGGCTGGGCTTCAGTCACCAGCTGGTGAGCAGTGGTATTGTTCTTCACTTGCTGTGTGCATCCTGCATCCTTTTTTTTTTTTCCTTTCCTGTTTATTTTTTTTCTTAATAACTGTCAGTATCTCAAGCCTTGTATCTATTTAATAACTGTCAGTATCTCAAGCCTTGAGTTCTTAAACTTTTTCTTTCACTTTTCTCACCATCCCTCTGTGGTGGAGGAGTAAGCAAACAGCTGTGTAGTGTTTAGCTGCCTGTTGGGTTAAACCACAACAAGGTCCAATAAGATACCATAGCTACATTATTGCTCGCAGAAAACAAAAGAGCACTTAGAAGACTGCTTTCTGAATCGTGTAGAAATTCATGTTTACTTATGTAACTTTCTACTCATTATAAACCACGTTAGAAGAACACAAAACCCAATTCAGAGGCCTAAAACCCTAGCTTTTCACCAAAATCCTCAGCAAGAATGGCTGTTTATCACTTTCAAACACCCAGCCTCAAATGAAGAATGTTCTTCTTTGTTTTCCTCATAGTACTGAAAATTGCCAGTAAACCTAGCCACGTAGCTCACTCTCAAGTGTGTCTCCTATACTAAGATCTATCTCACGTTAAGAGAATTCTGATTTATTTCTTACTCACCCAATGGGGTGTTTGGGAAACATCACTTTTAGGGAAGCCCTGAAAATCATCTTGAGAGATTAAGTTTATGAAAACTGAACAACCTGCACAGTTCCACAAAACATCAGCAAATAGCCCTTGTTCTTTCCATATTGTATTTCTTCTACACTGTTTTTGTGCTGTTTTTTTTTTTTTTTGTTTATGGGGTCCACAGGAGAGGTATTCACGCTACTTATATTCATTAAAAATTACCTTCGTGTCCAGCTTGCAGGGTGAAGACCATGCTCAACTGCAGCATTTTCTGCTGGTAAACCAAATGCATCCCATCCCATTGGGTTTATCACCTGTGAGCAAAAACAGAAACACAGTCTTATGTAACTTGCTGGAATGACATCAGCAATACACAAGCATCAAAATAACCAACAGTGGTTTGCATTTCAGCATTTGCTTTGTCTGAATCAAACCTTTTCAAAGCATGCCCACAAGGGCTAGGTCTGTTTCAAAAATGAATGTGACACGTACTTGCTATCTACAATTTGATGTTAGAGGGAGCTTAAAGTATTATGTACTAAATTCTCTTGACTATTTAAACGCTGGGTTAGCAATGAGAAAAATCAGTCCTTTATGGTGGTTAAAATTGGCCATTGATGCTACTGCTAAGCAGAATCAGAATTCATCATACAGAGGAAGAAGCAAGCAAGGAAAACTATTTGAACCAAGGGTTTTATAACTGGACCTGATGCGTAACTACTAATTCTTTTTCCTTTTTTTATGAAGAAAAAAAAATACACCCTATGATAATCTTTGATTGGAAAGATAAAAACAAGAGAATGGGGAAAACTCAAATTTTACTTTAAAATTATTTTGTAAATACAACTTGCAGACTGAGACAATGTATTTGAGGACCTCAAATAAAGGTGAAAAAAATGTTTACTACAAAGTATAATACAATTTTTGTTGAAATATGTATCTTGCATATTAACATGTAAATTATTTAGAAAAATAACCTATCAACACTGCAAAAATACAAAAAAAAAAGTTTATTAACCAAAGTAAGAATGGTAAATACTTAATAAGCTGTCATTAAACATGCTTACATATTAGGTACCTGACAAAACCAATCCCATTTATTACACCTACAAATGTGCTATAAATTCAACCAATTATGATTAAAGTTACACAAGCTTAACAGTACCCCTTAAAATACGTATTTATATGAAGAACTCATTCTTTAGCAGCATGTAAACAAAAAAGCAGTAAGGAAGTAAGTCCAGCAATACTAATCTCATAAGTTAACTCCATGCAAAAATATCTGGTTATCTCTGAGGCATAAGTTCTACTTCTGTCTCTGGTTTGAATTATTTTTATTATTCTTTGCCACAACCTTCCAATTTTCTGACTTCAATGGATTCTTTCATAAAAAGTATTTTATAGACATGTTTATAAAGGTGCCTTCGGCATCAACTCAGTGTAAAAGCAAGAGGATTTAACAGATGTGACTCCTAAGCATTCTAATTTTTAATACTGAACTAAACTTGCTGTATAGGATTATGCTGATGATGCAGCAACAAAATCAAATGTATTAACCAGTGATCAACTGTGTCTCAAGCTAGTATACTGAGTGTCCACGCGCACCACATTTCTGACATATAAATCTAATAGAAATTGGAATGCTGTATGTTAGAAATTTCCCCCCTTATCTGACAGATTATTCCTCGTACCACAGTGTCAGAAAATTTAAGTCTTGGATTTAAACTCCCCACTTCCTCACATTACAAATATTCGATGGAAAAATCTCATTTTGAGACTAAACTACGTGACATGTCCTGCTGACGCATGCCTCTTCCTAGTCCTTCTCCTTTCCCTACCCCCATAATCAAAACCATTGGTATAACAGAGGAAAAAAAAAAAGAGCAAATGTTACAGAAAGTACAAATCTCTACAGAATTTTGTAAGAACAAAGTGAAACATTGGCTTCTGCAGCTCAGCTCTTTTTGACCATTATTAGTGCTCACCACCTGGCTAAGAACAGAAATGATTACATAAACCAGGTGTTTTTTTTCCTATGTAGAACACATTTTCTCTTATTTAAACCCTGTTTCTTTAGGCAAACAGTTGCATCCCTAGAAATGTCTTTTTACTACAAACTGATGCACATTAAGCGAGATTAAAGAGATTACTCTTGGCAAATTTTTGTGAAATTTGACTTCTGAAGATCTCCGGAGTATAGATGGGTAGCCAGAAGCAAGGCACAATCACATTTCTCATGCTCATGAGCATAAAGATGTGGGAAGAATAGCTTCACTTCTGGCTACAGACTCCCCAAAAGGGCTGACTGATGCACCAGATAGCTAGTGTGCAGACATTTTAACACTGTACCATCAATGCTAGCAGGAGTTATCTGCTCACACACATCTTCCCAGTTCTAGCATATATATTAAAAATATCGCACAGTGTATTCACTTATCACATTCAAAAGACAGTTCAATTTAACAACCAAAAGCACTCCTCAAGTTGAAGGACTGAAGAAATACACTACTTCAAGTTGCAGTAAGAAACCTGAATTTAAAGAGACATTAAAAATATCCTCAAATTAATCTCCAGGCTAGATCTATTTATGTAGTTGCTATAGAGATGAATGTAACATGCACAGTGGTTTAGAAAATGATTTCAAGTTCATTGTCTCTTTTACTTCTCTACCGCGAATGGATTTGAAAGGTCTGTGAAATGCAATTGTCTAAACAATAGGTCAGCTTCTTCTGGCTGGAAAGCGTGTTATGTATCTACAGTTAAAATGCCACGGTCTCC
This sequence comes from Oxyura jamaicensis, assembly GCF_011077185.1. Taxonomy (NCBI): domain Eukaryota; kingdom Metazoa; phylum Chordata; class Aves; order Anseriformes; family Anatidae; genus Oxyura; species Oxyura jamaicensis. Next base: position 46,199,043 of record NC_048894.1, read on the forward strand.
ACGCAGCACTTGGCATTACGTCTTAAATCTACTTAGCCAATATAAAACACAAGGCTGAGATTAACAATATAGTTCTGACAAACACCAAAAATCCCAAGAGACATGGAAGAGGAGGAAAAAATACGCTACTAATGTGTCAGAAGTTGGCACAAAGAATAAAGGAGCAGTTCAACTGCCCTGCTTAAAACAAAGTAAAAATAGGAAGAAATCAATTTTGAAGACCAAAGGGTATTTCTTGTAGCTCTCTGATGGCTTGGTCATAGACTCTAACTAGCAGAAAACATTGCTGCTCCCTCCAGCATTACAGACAAGCAGAAGAAAAGGGGAAAAAAAGTCATCAACTTTCTTGAAGGCTGACTTGATTGCTTCTGATGGCAGCATTTAAACCTTTTACAACTGAGGGATCAATTCTGCTCATTAGAGTGACCGTTCTTCCAAGCATCACTTCTCTGCAAAGACAAGATTTTCTGCAAGCCACAAGGAAAAAGAAAAACAAATAATGAACATATCTTGTAAGAGATGAGGCCTCTGTACAAATGAGGATGTCTGTACTGTGTAAAAGAAAGCAGCTTATGGCTTCACAGCATTTTAAGATGGCAGAAGCCGGCACTATCACCACAGGCAGCTATGTGCTTCTGTAATCACTCTTTCCTTGTATGAAATTCTCCCCTTGGCTGGGCACAGGCACCAGGAGGTCCTCACACTGAAGCTGTTAGGTACACTCCTCCTGGTTAAAAATACCACACAGCCTTTAGCACAATTTGCAGGGCTTAAAATCCCCAGAAATTCACATGATCACGCAGAATTGGATATTTTCTGTCACTCAACATACTACATTCTGCGCAGGACCATAAAATAGCAAGGAAGTGATTTACTGGTGTGTGGGGAACAGAGCGCCCAGTAACTATCACACCGAGTAAGATTATTAAAAGGGAAAACAGTTGCAACTGCAGACTCTTAATTTGTATTAGCTTGGTCAAATACCTGTCCGTAATGAAGGCTAGAGCTCTTAATGCGACTGTAGGACTTAGCAGAGGAAGGCAAAGTAACTCCATTAATTTCTGAGATCTCAGCTCTTCCTCTTCAGAGATTTTCATCTATTCAGTGCCATGACAATCAGCCCATCACACTGACATCAGTGGGTGAGATCAGTAAGTACTATGCAACACAGTTGACAATGATCTTGTAACACTCAATTCTACATCTCCATCAACATAACTTGGAAAAAACAATTCCGTTTTTTTTTTTTTTTTTTTTTTTTTTTTTTTTTTTTTTTTTTTTTTTTAAATGTTTGTAAAGAAGCAAAGAACTTGTTTGCTTTCCTGAACTGCTCAGTAAGTCTCAAAGCTATGACCAGGGAGCTGACACGTCTGTCCAGATCACCCCATTCTGAATTCTAAGAAAGCAAGTAGAATTAGCATCAAAAATGCCTGTAAATACATTCATTTCAGAGAGTGTGTGATAAGAGAAGACGAACAAAAAAGAAAACAAAAAGGCTAGCTACAGATCAGCATTTGAATCAGTGCAGCAAAGTCTACGCTCCTGCCTCTGGTTATAGTGCCCTGGCACACCTGACATGAACTAACCACCAATGTTGATAAAATGGATCCATAAAATGGATCCATGGTTGCAAGTTTCAGCTTCCAGGCTCCATGGACAACTTCTTGTCATCATCCCTGCATTTATCTCACAACTATGAGATACAAGCACACACAAGTGAGCCAGGAAGGATGCGTGGCTGCAGAGGGGAAAGGACAGTAGGGCTGCTCCTCCTTCCACTGCCACCTAAAATTAGCCTGCACCAAATGTGTTGAAAATCTGATGTGTGAAAACAAGACCCTCACCTGAATGCAGCCTAGATTGACTTTTAACTGTACGAGGTAATAAACACTGCTACACAACAGCTGAAAACCACCACTGCCAACAACAGGGAAAAAAAAAAAAAAAAAAAAGACAAGGCACCCCTGGAGATAGATTAAAATCATGAATTTGAGCAGTATGCAGAGTTCTGCAACAAGAATGCTGCGTACTAGCACTCTGATAAGGCATTTTCAAATTAAAACATAATCAGCCCACACAGATTTTAATCAAAACATAATAACTCTGCTCTCATTCATTTCTTGTTCTTGCAAGATTTAAAACATGAAAAAAATTATGTCCACACAGTACCACAAACATTTAGAAAACAAAGGTGTCTATTGCCTCCTTCATCTCTCACATTCTTGTCTAACTTAATTGCATTTAAACTAATACCTCATTTTCTCCCTCTTTCTTTCAAAATATAATAGAGTGAACTAATTAACACCTTCAGAACTTGCTACTGAAAAACTAGGCTGAAATAAGATTCAATTCACATAGGATACCTGTAACACTTTCCACTTGATTTGTACCACAGAAAATAATTTGGCCAATGGACACAACATCCTTATAAAAGAATGGTGCAGAATCCCAGCTAATGATGACTGGAAAATGGGAATGCATTGAAATAACTTATCCTACTAATGAATTCATTATGAAGTTTTAATTACACCTGCCTCCCTTTGCTACCATTTACTTCTGCAATTTCAAGAATATTAGGATTCACTGCTGAAAAGGAAAGTAATGAAAATACATCCAATTTAAAAAAGACATTCTGGCTAAAAAGAAAACACTCTTTAGGTCATTTCAGGATATTGTGGAAATTTCACTGAAAACATTCCAATTCCATCTATCATGAGAATTTTAAGTATAAATGAAGAAATCTTATCATAGTGTACTGCACAAGAATTTTGCCAGAACTGTCCGATGATCATTCTCATTTCTGTATAACTCATATGACAGCCTCACTGTGGTATCAATTTCAATTCAGAATTTTATTAAAAAGATATCACAGGAACTATTGAACTGAATCACTCTGTTTACTGATTGCTAAGAGAATTATTCTCCGTCCTCTGCAAGGCACAAATTATCCACTTTAGAATTTATCAAAGACATGATAATGATAGCATAATAAAGTAATGGTAAATACTCTTTCCTGGCTCAGTGGCAGACTGAAAATATCTGCCATGGTGAAAATCACCATGATTATCTCTGTAATTTGTACGTGGCACTCTCAAATATTGAATAGGAAATCTATTAAGTTCTTACAAAACTCTTGCATTTGAATTCACAATATGTATGTAAACTCCAAGTAAACAAACCATGTTTTAGCTCCAGATTGGTTTATTAATAGATACTAAATTGTAAATTAAAATATATAAACTACTGGCTCACTGCATTCATGCTAAGTAACCTATACTGTTCAGAGTTCCTACAGTCTTCAAAGTGAGCAAGTCATCTTCTAACAGGTATACTCCACAAGTTAGTTACCTAACCCAAGCGCACGAAGGAGTTTGCTTTCCACGCCCTGCCTACAAGTATGTCAGGAGTGCTGGACCCACAGACAACACTTCAATGGTCAGATCCTAAGGTGAAACAGACTTCATCACTCACTGCCACAATGCGATGTGCTGGCCCCGTATCAATACAGCTCCCACAATTACCTCTGTACTGCACCACTGCACGCATCTCTGCATCTCCTACTGAAAACATTGCAAAGCTTATCACTCACTCATCACTACTTTGAAAGATGGATTGCCTATTGTGACCTTGCTAAAAGGATTGTTTAAAATTATGTGTAAATGCAGAAAGGGAAATGTATCAGAACTCTACTCGGAATCAAGGTCTATGTCGCACTTGCATTAAATCCCACCCTGACACACCACTTAAGTAACCGCTTTTCATGCATTGCATAGAGAAGCTGCTGCTCTTTAGGTAGTCTGTTTGATCACCCACTTTCAGTGTCATTTGTCGCTAACATCGTCTATGACTTTATGTTGAAGCAATATTTATACCAAAAATTGAGGGGGGAAAGAGCAAAAATAAATACATTGTTTTGCCATATAAAATGCTGTCAAAGTACAGATTTTCTGGCAAATCCCAGCAGAATGGAGTTCTAGCTCTCTAGAATATTTTAATTGAAACAAAAACAAATTTTATCCTGCTAGGAAAACGGAACACTTATATTTTCATTGCTGAAAAACAAAAAACAACATCCAAATGATTTATCCCCTTCCCAGCTAAGATATCAAACTACCTCCAACATGAACAGATTACATGAATGCATTCCAAAGAATGGTTCCAATTTACTAAAAGAGTTCTCATCTCTTTGCAAAGGCATTGAAGTCTACCCTTCCTTAACTATTATATCAAGTAAGCCAATTCCTTGCCTGTTTGGACTGAATCAATATGAAACTGATTTACAATGTTCTCATGAAAGCATTCTATATGAAAAAAAAAAAAAAAAAAACAAAAAACATTTCCACCGTATTCAACATGCGTTATTCTCTTACTCAGCCATATACACTAATGTACAAATGACCTTCCTTCCTTCTTTCATATTTTCACTTTCTATTTGCTAGACAACAGATAACACATTTTAGTCGTAATTGTTCTCTGGGAACTGTGAGTCTGAATGTTTCTGCCTGTATTTTTCACAGTAGCCGCTCATCATTCCTCATTGCTTAAAAAACTTACAACTTTCTTATACTCCTGGATTGCATCTAGTATGGTTATACAACTTCTTAGGAGATATAGTTTATAAGATTATTTTAAATGAGTCTACCTTTTTTTTTTTTCATTTGAAAATGATGGAAATGAAATTTAAGCAACATTAGTACTCAAAAATCTTATCCTAAATTTGTCTCAAATATCTGAAATAAATTCAATCCCACCTTGATTTTTTATTTTGGAAAAAAAAATAGCACTCCATTAACTTTCAAACATGCAACATTAACACTGCATTTCCAGCTATAAAAATCAATAAAATTACTTTAGGAAAAATATATCGGTATGCATCATTTTGAAGTTTTCTTTCTTCTTATGTACTTAGAAGTAAAAGTACTTATGTACTTTCTTCTTATTCCAGTAATTCCCTGAACACAGGGAAAACCATTTACATTGGGTATATAAATGTTGTGTATGGTAAGACAATGTGTGTATGGTAAGACAATCATGTCATAGCCTGTAATTATCACAATAAAAATATCTTTAACAGATTGCACAACTGTGACAACATCCAGAGAAAACACCTAGAAGCTGATAAAATTAGTCTTTGTAACTTACTTTTTACCTGCTATTAATTTAACGGATAGAGAAATTAGCATGACTAATAAACTGAAGTTTTTCTTGCTTTTATAGTGGTTCTGGTGTCTCCTTGCCATTGTATTTTATCCATATATTTCTACTTACAGTGCTTACTTCCCTTATATTCAAAAGCTAGCACCTACAGCATCCTACTGCATGTACACAATTATTTTCACTTTATTTCAACTAGTGCAAGAGGAAACATCTTTTAATCTTTCTGAGCAGAAACTTGGTGGGTATCTGCACCATTACTGATGAAAGGCTACCCATATCCTGAAATGACACGGCCAGTGGTCTTGACATCAAGCAAGACTTTAAGGTCTCAAGACCTTATTTGGCTCATTTTTTTATGAAATCTAAAATCTAGTCAGTCAGAGGAGTTAGGACAGATTGCTATTAAAACAGAAATTGGTTTTCTTTTCCTCTTTAATAGCGTATGTTAATTATTTCTCTTTCCTGTAATTTTAAAATAATAATGCATTTTTGTAAAACAGCAGGGCATAGTCAGTACATGGTATGCTCATCATTGGCATAAAATACAGAGTATTTGGAAAGGCAGCACACTGAATAATTCAGTGACAACACCTTTAGAGTCTCATGGATGGTGACAAGCACAGGAAACACTAAATTTCTGCATTTGTAGCAAGGAGACTGCACTTAGTACCACAATCAGCAACTAACATTTGTTTCTCTGTTTCATTTTCATTTGTTCTCTTTTGAGATTGCAATGCCTTTATTATCAAGCTTCTCCTTCTTGTATGTTAAAGACAATTCATTTCTAAGTCTCATCCTAGATTCTTGCCTACAGATACTTCTTCCCTTTTGCTCCCTATTCCAAAATCGGGTATCCTGTTTCCATGTTCCTCCTTCCCACTGCTTCACAGATTCTTATCAAAATATTCCCCCTTCCAAATGATTTCTCTCCCCTTAACGCATTTGTCACTCAGGCTGTGATCCTACCACACCTTTGTCACATCCTTCAAATTTTACCCGCCAGTCTTTACTGTAAAACACCAATAAGGATCCCATCTGTGGACTGTGAGGACCGGGCTCCCATCCACTTACGGCACAGAGAGAAGGGAGTGAGGGAGAAATGCAGGGAGGCATGGGGCAAACCAGGAAACAAAGGAACACAGAAGTGGCAAGCGGTTAGTCTTAGCCTACCTCATATCCTCATAGATTTGTACCCTCAGAAGTCAGAGTTTTGTATGTGCAAGCAAGACTGAAATAGGCAAGCCAACGGGATAGGCCACTGAGAAACAGAAACTTCTACAGTTACACACACATGACACGATGTGGTCTTGTATATCTGCCTTGCAGCAATCCAATAAAGGGTTCTCTTCCCAGCTGGCACAGAGGAGCAGCATGTCCTTTGACTCTGACAAAGGACATCAACCTGTTCTCAGGAGCAGGTGAGGTGAAAGGTGTTGACTTCTGAGGCTTCTCAGTTTTATCTTGCCAGCTACAGGATTTCAGCTTTTTCTCCCCCATCTTTTCACACAGATGGCATTTGGGTCTTCAGTCTTCTTTTGTAGAAATGGCATGGCCCACACCTCTCACTGGTGCTGTGCCACATACTACTAATAGATTCAGGTAGCTGATATGGCATCCTCTATACCATTTGAGATTGTTTCTAAAGGTTAGAGAGTAACAGTGAGCTCTGAAGACCACATCTTTTAAAAAAGTCTCAAATTTTAATATCCAAAGATCCAGCTATGCATCTGTAGCATGTATCGCAACTAAGCCTTCACCTTCATTGATTTTGGAAAACACTGATTTCCTGACCAATTACATTAGACCATCAAACAAACAAACAAAACCAACTAAAACAGGAAAACAACAACAACAAAATTCTACTACAGATCTTTTCTTACCTGCATTCCTCTCATTTTCTGGAACCGAGCTACTGTGTCACTGATGGTGTAGACACGAACGTGGCCCATGTGAAGCTTTCCAGAAGGATATGGGAACATAGAAAGCACATAAAATTTTGGTCTTGATTTCTAGAAAGGAATTTTTATAAAATTTTAGCCATGAGTTAGCATTTCACTTGAACAAATACATGTGCACATTACAAAATACACAGTACCATGAAGAGAACCGAGGTTCTGCAGGAACTGACTGAACCTTAACACATTTTATAGGATCTAATTCTTTGGGCCGGTAAACAGAGATTCTTTACCAGACTTACTGCCACCTCATCAATTTTTGCTGATATTTATATGACACTTGAAAATTACATTCAACTTTTGCTCAATTAAAGATACATTAACTGCAGCTTAAATCAACATTCCCTACCACAGAAGCTGTAACTGATTACCTATGCACTCCTAACCTGCCCAATGAACTAAATAAAACAACAGATAAAACAATCCTCTCAAGAGTTTAAGTATTTTGCATTCTATTTACAATGAACATGGAGCTCACACATGGCCACTTTTTTTTTTGCCAGCTGAAATGCAGTAACATCCTGAGAAACTAGCTCACTTGTTAGTGAGCTATGTTAGTGAACTAGCACAAACATCCACTGAAGTACAAATATCCACTATGTACACTTGGATATGAAGTCATCTTACAAGCAGTATCTTACACAGAAAAAAAAGTAAAAATTTCATTTGGTGAGGTCTGAATAAATTGATGAAAGTTACAAAGAGGAAATCAAACACTGTATCTCCCAAAAATTATTCCTAACACATTTTGATTACCATTGAATTTGTCTTTGACATAACTGATAAGGTGCTAAATTATTTTTCTTACAGTAATAGCAGGGAAAAATAGACTTTCTACTTTGAACCATACTCTATATTCATATTTATCAAATGCTATTTTTCATGTTTGTCTAATACAAGCAAAAGAAACTGAAGACTTCACTGAGGCACTACAGGCAATTTGCCTCTTAATAAGAGATTGTATTAAATTTACTTCAGTAGTAAGGATAAAACAAAATATAATTTAAAATGCCATTTAGAATTTAGCATGTGTATGATACAAATATCTACATACACATGTATTGTCACATACTAAAAAGACAAAGGCTGAAGTTAATGCTCTCTCTTCTAGACATATGCATACATACTATTCTCATCACAGCTTTCTTTGTCAGAATGAGCAAGCTCCTTTTCTCTCTTTGGCAGTTTGATAGTAGTGATTTTTTTTGTTGCAGAGGGGGTACATTTTAGGAACAAGGCAAACAAGCAAACCGGCAAACAAGAGGAGCCAAAAATGTTTTTATAGCTATGTGAGCATAATCGTAGAAGCAAAAATTTTATCAGAGACAGAGATCATAGTTGTTTTTAAGATTTTTATTGCATGGGATTTTTTTTTTCCTGTAAATCACCTGTTATTCCTAAGACACTGTAAAACACAGAATAGTGTTTAAAAATCATCTTCCCTTAACATACATTTTAATGATCACATTGTCTAGCCTAATAGATTTTGTCATAACCACGGAGAACAGGCTGTTTAGAAAATTACTTACGAAAGCTATGAATGTAAAATAAGTTTAATACTTCAAATAATTAATTCCTGAATGTGATATAAAAATTGGAAGAGATAACTGATTACTTGAAGACCCGATATATCTACAAGTTCATACTTTGCTGATCACCATATTTTTCCTTAAGATTTTTTCCACCTATTGCAGTATTTGATATTAATAATTTACTATTACATTAAAAAAAAATCCCCCTCAAACGTAATATACATCTCATCAATATAAGTTAATGGTACTAAGTATTTTTGAACTAATTTTATTTTGAGGAAACAAAAATATCAAACATTTTTTTTCCAAATTTCTCAAAATGCTTACATCAGTTTCCGAAATTCTGCAGAACTGGTCCTTTATCCTTGGGAACCACCAATTTTCCACTCTTTTTCTTGTCTCCAACCCATAGCTTCTCTCCCATTTCCCTGTCTCACTGTAAATAGTTCTGATAGAAGCAGGAACCAGTCTTCTCCGCCATCTAATTAATCCCAGGAAGCCATTTAGTTGTCTATTCAAACATGTGGAACAGGTGCCAACTCTCTGACAAACTGACTGCATTTTTACTGCTGTAATGTCTGTTCTGAAAAAGATAAAAATATATAGTTCAGTCCACAACTTATAACAGTAATTCAGAGATTATGATGATCATACGGAAATTTGGTAGCTATGAAAAATATTTTAGCTTGATTCAGATTACTTTGCTCTTCCACACCATTTGCGTTTTATTCCCATGTGTTTGAATTACACAAGCAATTATTTTTTAGCTGTGCGAACTGTGGCTCTTTCATACAACAAAAATGTTATGATAGATTTCTTTTCTAATAATATGAAATTCTTGCATTTAATCTCCCATAAAGCAGGATCAGTCAACTGAAGATTCAAGAAACTCAGCTGACTGAAAAGAAGGGGGCTAACAGGGTGTTAATAACAATGCAGAAGAGGAAGTTGGATGAAATTATTCTGTAAAACTACTGAATTTGTCATCACTGAAAAGAGATGGGGGAGGATGTCTATAATTAGTAGATTGCAACTACATATTCTAAACTGAAGTTTTTGCTAAGGGCTTCCTTGTCAGTATAGTTTTCTGCAAGAACTACATGAGAAACTTATACTACATGAGAAAAGCTATGATTTAACAAGACAATGAAGACTGGTTCTAAAGAGATCCAGTTCTCTTTCAATTAAAAATCCAGTTAAAAGAACTCCTCAAAGTGCTTCAGAATGAATATTCTAAAATAAAAATACTCAGATGGGAGAAAGATCAAATAGTCTGCAAGTCTGTGATTGGTCTCAGTAAGATACTTACTGATTTTATTTACTTTATATTTACTGATTTTATTCTATTTACTTCAGTAGGAAATGTTATTAAAAACAAACAAACAAACAAACAAACACATACCTATTCTGAGATTCTCCCACCATCCTCATCCCAATTTCTTTTTAAAATCTTGCATGTTTAATTGCATCTATATTTCCTATACTTTGCGGATTTTTTTTCTAACTTTTGGCCTATATACTTCACTATTTTACTGAACCAGCTATTTCAGTCAGATTCCTAATTTTTCTTATGACTTACACCAGTAAAATCTCTCTGAAGAGAAGCTTTGTGTAATAAAAAAGTTTTATTTATATATTCCCCATTTGATAACATCACCAGTAAAAATAATTTTTCACCTAAATTATGTCCCCACTTTAGTTAAATGGAAGCTTTCTCCACCTCCATGACGTGACAATTATTCATGCAGCTAAAAATTAGCAAGAATATTTTAGTACTTGCCTATTCTACTTATTTTTAATGTTTCCTTATTTCTTCTTCCTCTTACTTCAATTTTGTAACTGAAAGGAGCACTTTCCTTCCTTACAGTTGGCCGCTTTCAGTGCTGCTGAATCACAGTATGGGTATTTTAAAACATATGCATGTGAATCATTTATTCAAGAAACAAAGAAAAGACCCAGGCCAGCCCCCCTGCCTGCATACAACTCAAGAGGAGCCCGCCTGCCAACATCAAGGCCACCTGGGCAGGTCCAGGTGACCTCCTGTTGCACAAGCGGGGTCACAGCAGGCAATGCAAGTGGGAAAGGAGCTGCAGCCTGGGCCACACAGCCTTACAGCAAAGCTTATTTAAGTACCCAGACTACCAGGACGAGACAGAGATCTGTCGTCCCTTTCCTGCTCCCAGACCCCCTCAAATAAGAAGATGCAGATGAACTGCAAGTCACACGTTATGCCTTGTAGGGCTGACGATGACAAAACCAAATGATATGGTACTACATGGTTTTGCCTTTCCAGGTACGTGCACAGGAGCAGAACAAAAAAGGTGTCCTCATCCCCCAGTTACAGACATCCCTACCCAGCAGGAGCAGGCTATGAGCCATTAATGCCAAGCTCCAGAATTTTGAAAAGAGCATGAGGCTAGGCAGATGGAGACAGTAACCAAGAACGAGGCTTTCCTTTGGAAAGATGCAATCAACACACAATCAAGGAAGGCTTTACAAGAAAGATTGCAGCACTGAGAGTTGCTTGGTGCAGGCCAGTACCCATCCCTCACCCTCCAAGCGAGGCACAACATCAATTTCCTTTCCTTCCCTGGGACTCAGATTTGAGCTAACAAATAAACATACATCCTCGTACTTTTATCTCCTGCAGTTGACTACCAAGAGCCCTGACGGCGTGAACCACTGCTGGAGAAGCAGAGGCTGGCGGCAGCTCTCCCGACGGCTGAGGCGGGCAGGACAGCGGGGGGCACGAGCCCAGGGGGAACCCTGCTCGCAGACGAGAGGGACCGGGGCAGCAGCGGGAGAGTGCGAGGGACGGCAGGCGCCGGGGCCGGGATGAGAGCGGGGGCGGCGGGCGGCCGTTAGTGCCGTTGGGCGGCCGTTAGAGCCGTGAGGCGGCAGGAGGCAGAGGGCGGTTACCTGCGCGCGCCCTCAGCCGCCACCTCCCGCCCTGGGCGCCGCCATCTTAGCAAGGGGCGGGAGCAGGCGGGCGGCACCGAGCCTGCGCCGCCTCCTGCGCAGCCGCGGCGGGCGGTAACTGCTGTGACTGCGTTGAAAATTGTCCCTCTGAGGACAAAATAATAATAAATAAATGAATTTCAGCAGTGACAGACAATTATCAAAGCTATCCACTGTTTGAATCAATGGCCTTAAGGTCAATTTTGCGTTTTATAATGACAGCACCCCACCTCCTTCACAGTACCAGCACAAGAGCTGACCGAGGGTACCGTCCCTGTCACGGGGGGCGGGTGGCCGAGTTGTGGTGAAGCCCCTGCCCGCCAGCCCCTCAGCCTTACTGCTAGGTGCTTGATGGCGAGCATGGAAGCAGGAAAAAAGATAAGTCACCTGAGAAACGTGGACCTGCATCCCTCAGGGTTTGAGGGATCTTGTGCCAGGCAACCCCAGGCAGAGCTTGTCACTCTATTTCAGATATTTCAAATGCAAACCAAGGAAATCAATGGTAAACCAAGGAAATCAATGGTAAAGAAAAAGAATAAATTATCAGGGATTTAATCTCTGTAAATTGCATAGGGCTTCATTCATTTTGCTCACCTCAGCAGTGTATGCAGATGAACTGTAAAGTGACCGTACAGTTCAGTGCTAGGTTTCAGTACCAGATTGCTTTAACTTGTTTTATTTCCCTTCTGCATGTTTTTATTTTATTTTTTTATTATTTTTTTTAGAGACAGATTCAGAAATAAAGCCAATAGGTTGTTTTGTTATTTCTTTTTGACTAATGAGGAAAAAATAGCAGAAGTCAATAAAGACAATCTAGAGCAGCGTAATTAATTCTACCTCTGGCTGGAAAACAACATCTTACCCAGTTGTCAACACTGTACAGTTCAGAGTTGTTTTTAATTACCGCAAGTTGCTTGTCGTAGCCTCCAAGGAATAAGAAATAATATTATTTTTATTTTTTCCTGTGGGTTGTGCCCTTTTGCTTCTGGCAATCTTTGCTTCTTTTCATTTTTAAACCATTCTTTGCCATCGTGTTTCTAGAGGAGTTTAAATCAACACAGTCTGTTTATGCAATGTAATGCCTACAGTAAGGTGGAGCTTTTTGTACTCTAGAGACAGAGGCCTCTTACATCACTAAAAATAAACTGAGTATAAGCTTTCCGCTTGGTTTTGTGTACCTGTCAAGTATGCTTAAACTATAACCTTTTAGACACAAAAGTGAACTGAGAGCAGCTCTGATACTTATGCTGCTTATAAATCACCACAGTTTCACTAGAACTGTATGCATAAATTTGGGATGTAGGGGGATGGATGCAGCGTAGTCCTTGACTGAGCCCCTGCACCAGGATAACGAGATCTTGTGAGTAGCTGGAACATATTTTCATATTGTAGGATGATTTTCCTTACACCTATCTAGATAGGATCCAAGCAGTTTGTATCAGTTTGGTTCCTGAAGCTGGCTCAGATCATTCAGAGATTGGCTCCTTGCTTACTTACACAGCATGTGAGGCTTGAGAAGTCCATCCCTCATCCTGGAGCTCTTTTGATTCATGAGGGGCAGGCAGTTCAAGAGCTCATGTCCCCAGCTCTCTCTTCTGCCCTCCACCAGGGGTTGCTGCCTGTTAAACAGAGAGAGGTGAGTGAACAGTAAACCCACCCCCTGCCTGGCCCATTAAGATGACCCATTGTTGATTTTAATTTCCATCCTTATGCTGGGCTGTGAACTTTGTGATTCCTGCTGGATTCATCTCAGGCACCCAAGAGGTTCCCACCTCCAAAGGAAAAGGGCTCGCCATGAAAGAATTGGCTGTCCTTGCATACAGATGAAAACCTTTTTACTTGATGGATATACTTCAACTGGGGACAGAACATGATAGAGATCAGGTTGAACAGAGGTAGCAAAATATGAGGAAATTATCTTGTCTTAAAAACATTTTGAAAGAATTATGATTTTTAAAAATACATTTAAATCTCTGGACTGTTAAAGTATCTAACATTAAACATATTGACCTGTATTTTCCAAGGCCCATCATCAAGATTATAGCTGATTGAGTAGTCAGACCTTTGTCTTACTTTTTTAATCCTTTCATTTCACTAAAAAATTGCTTTCTCATCCTGACAATCTACTTATAGATTTCATTTGCTTGAAGCTGAGGATAATCTGTTTAGATGAATACTAAATTAATCACAATCTTAAATGCCCCCACAGAAGTTGTTTGGATGCTGTACACAAATGCAGACCTGCCACAGCTAGGGAGGACTTAAGGGTTGGGCCAATGTGGAGCCTCCATCTCTTCTCTGTTCACCAAATTATGCAGTGGCCCAAAGTGGGCTTGGGTCAAGGTCAGACATACCTTGTGATACTGCTGAAATGTGTACTGCTAAAAAGGTGCTGCTGGAGGGGTTTATAAACAGGTGGGGGTTCTCTTATAACCACAGTATTGGGCCATGTCTTGGCCATATGCGACACTTGGCACCCACTATTTCCAAAGAGTAAGCTGGAGAAAAACAAACAAACAAAAATATTATCATTTTCTGTTACTTCTTATTTCCTTCTGGAAGGACTTGGTGGTAGGATTCTGATTAGCTGCTAATAAAAGACATTCAGCACAGGTTTCAGTTGTGTATTACTTCAGGACATATAGAAGATGACTTCTGTCAACAGTAAATACTACTGGGACCTTACTCCAAGAATATATTGACCTTTAATTTGTGTCACTTTCTCATTGATTTGACAGAAACTTATTCTGCTGTGTGCGGATTCTGATAGAAAGGATGTTAGCCAAGGACTAAATGAAGGTAAACAGAATGCATGAATCTGTAAACAAATTAAAACAAAGTGAGGAAAACTGAGATGAGCCAGAAGCAGACACAGAAAGAAAAGCAAAGCTATTTTGAGTAGCTTTCTCTGTCTGCCGTGCCCTATCTTCATGTTCTGATGGAAGGTTGGCCAAGTTGTGAAAGGAAGATAATTCACTTGATACATGTGTGACAAAGACAAAAAGGGGTAGAGAAAAAGACCAGGGGCATTTATGCTCTTTTTAAATGAGAGAGGGTTTGAGATATCACTGAAAATTACAGAAGTCTTAGAGACTGCTATGGCTCTGCTTTATTCTTTAATTTTTGTGTAAATGAGTCAAATAAATGAAGTAGAGTTTATACCAAGTACTTTTCTACATTCAAGAGTATCCAGATGTGCCAAAATATCAAACTGTGAAGCCTTCAAATAGTAGGGTGTATTGTAATGGATTGAATACAGGAGATTCTCAGCCTTTTCTTAAGAGGGAACCTACCCCTCTCTCCTGTTATCTCCCCCTACCCCAGGCTGATTTTACTTGTTGATCTGAACTGTTTGCACAGTCTCCTTTCATTATGGGAAATTAGTGATATAATGAAATTTGTATTGGCCTTTATGCTACATTTGATAGTAAACTATTTTCTATAAGGCTGATATTCTCCTCTTTTCTTTTTCATTCTGGAATTGCATAGCCTTTGCATTAACTTATTTGTTGGCACTTTTTTTAATCAACACAAAGCCTGCAGATAATTTAGTAGTTAGATAATTCATTAGTTCCTGTATGAGGAATCTGCAGAAGTGCCCCAGTTGTCTGTCACATAAATAGACACGCTTCCCAGATTTCTGTACAAGTATAATTTTGCCTTTGCTGATAGTTACCAGAATTGATGTTTGTATTTCCTGGCATTGCTCTTTTGCTCCATATCAAAAATATTACTAGTATTTTTCCAGCTTCCTACAGAAAGAGGATTAAAAAGCAGAATTTGGAATACAAAATAATTTTTATTGCCTGCATACTTCAAATCCCATCCTCATTTCATGTAATTAGTTTTTTGTTGTTGTTGTTGTTGTTTTTATTAGACTCCTTAGAGTAACTTTTGCTTCTGAGTTTTGTTTCTCCTTTGTTAATATATACGTGCATTTAGTGTTTTTGCTTTAAAGCATAAGGTCAGATAACAATTGCAGGTGATTGGATTGCAGGGATGTAAAGAGTCGCACTCAATATAAAAAGGCAAGAAATTAATAGATTAAATTAAAACAAAACAAACAAATAAACAAACAAAAACCACAACTTCTCAAACCTCTATCCCCCATCTGAGCCCAGATCTTAAAGGGGAAAATTCTGAGTGACTCCATTAAAATAAATAGGATCCTCACTTTCTCCAATAGATTTAAAGAGCACTGAAATATTGTGGTAATGGAAGAACAAACTCTTGAAACAGATAGAAGAGGTAGAATTACACTTTTGGTACAGAAGGGAATGGATTTGGACAAGGGCAGTCATATTTCTAGGGGTGTAGTTTAATATGTGCATAAACTTATTAAATGAAACTGTTGACATCTGCTCTAGCAGGAGACTGGCCTTGATGATGGAGGAGGGTCTTGTCATCCGAAGCATTTAAGTCAACACAGGCTCATCATCTATCAATTTTGCAAGATGAAGAACTTACAGAATGTGTCAATGGAAAAATGGATTTGTTGAATAATAAGTAAATGCCCTCCTCCTTCCCTGTGCTTGGGAACCTGGGCTCATCTGATTGCCATTCATTCAGCCACTGAGTGACACAGGAGGATTTTGAAAATGTGCAAGATCAGGCTTCGTGGAATCATATTTGCCAGCATTGTTTTAACAGGTTGATGCTGGCCCCGAAGCAGGGAGATGGAACATGGATCTGGGCCCAATAAGTCATAGGTGAGCCTCATTCCCAGGGGATTGTGTGCAGCACCTACATTGTGGTGGGTGTCTATGTTTAACCCCAAATGCACATCCCAATGTTCAGAGCACTGTCTGTGACAGATTCTTACTGATTCAGACTAAAGTTTGCAAGTAGGTATGTGCACGTAGGTGGAGAGAAGTTCACAAAATCAATACACTTTCTGTTTTGCCCTTCATCAACAATCCAGTTTTCAAGCAAAGTAATCCATGCTGCTTTTTCATCTTGGCCATCTTCTAATTCTCTAGCACAATTTTGTTGTTTTTCAGAGCTCATTATATGCAGCGGTGAGCAAAATTACACCTTTGCAGCATTTGGAGCTCTGTGTTTCTTACCTTTTATCTGGAAAAAAAAAAAAAAAAAAAAAAAAAAAAGGCTGATTTAAGACCATTAAAGTTTTGAATTTACAGTCATGGGGCTAAGAGCCCTGTCTTGGTGAATTGGTGGACTCTGCTTGTGGTGATACATTGTCACTAAGTTATCCACAACTCAAATGCGTCTGGGAATGTTACCTGTCTTTATTATATATGAGTGTGAATTCTGGAAACTGGATGAAGAGTAGAGTAGCAAAGGAAGGAGGTGGTCACTTGTCCCACCAGGAAGGTGAGCTGGTTCAGCAAAGGGTTCAATGGGTGCCACAGCCAGCACAGCCAGGGACTGTCCAGCAAGCAGGGCAGGGGAGAGGATGCATTTGGGGAAAATGATGAAACCTGTCCCTTTTGGTGACAGGGAAACTGTTAGGTTGTCCCAGCCCCTAACACCCTTTTTCACAGTAAATTTGTGTATTATAAAAGTTTGTACTACCACGTCAGAAAAGAAAGAATAAAGACACATTAAGGAAACTTGTCATGCAGTGATGTTTCTTTCATTAAGGGCCAGACCCTCATGTTTAAAATAGGTGGTGAACGGACATTTTCCATGTGACTATTGAAACTGCTTTTTACAGTGACGGCCAAACTTCATCATAGCCATTATCCAACAGCTAGAATGCACTTAAACTTTCTAATGATATTTGACAGCAGGAAATAATCTGAGTGCTGGGTAAAATCATCCTGCACACCAGGTTTGTCTTTTCAGCTGTTAGCTGGCTCCAGGAAGGATGACTGGAGTAGAACAAGACGAAAATATCTGAAAATCTTAAAATTAATTAGCAAAGAAAGAGATCTTTATTGTAGGGAGAAGTTAAAATACTAATATTTTACTGTTAAGCTCATTGCAGCTTGGAAATTTTATACACATACGTGTATGTGTATATGTTGTCTGCATATATACACATATAACAAACATATGCACACACACATATATGTATTTTGTATGTATATTGATATAAATATGCTCCACATGGAAGGAAATGTGATTTACCTCTTTTCTTTTTCTTCTGTATTTCTACATACAACATAATTACCAAAGGAGAAAGAATGATTAAATTATTCTTTCTAGTTAAACAGAAAACAAGATGAAAGGAGCCTGGGTTTACCAGAGGAACGTGGTGTCAGAATAACCTGATAGCTTTCCTTAAATGAGATAATGGATTTTCCAAAATAGAATATGTGGTAAGTTTCATTTGGACCTTAGTAAAGCACTTGATACACCCCTAAATGGGAAAATATTAATGAAGCAAAAGAAGATTGAGATTAACGGAGAACATGCATGAAAGGTGGGGAAGAACTGATTGATTGAAAAGGGCAGAGAAAAAGGAAGAAAATAGAAGAGCCAAGAAGCAAGTTACTGCAAGAGTTCCTCAAGGGTCAATTTTAGGACCAGTGCTGGTAATGTTTTCATTAACTACATTGGCATATGAAGTAGGTGTGCTATTGAAATCAGAAGATGAAGGGACACTGCTAATACAGCGGACAACTATCATATATTAAAACCTTTTTAACTTTGACAGGTACATTAATGGGAAGAAATGTTTGATTAGAACAGTATGTAAGGGCGTGCACTTCAGGGTTAATGAGGAATCTCTTCTCTAAGTGAGAAGAGAGCTGACTCAGGCAGGGGGAATTCTGGGTGTCACAGGTGATCACAGGATGACTATACATTGACCATGGGATGAAGCTGTCAAATAGGCGTGCGTGCTCATAGCATACTTCAGACATGGTATTTCCAGCAGAAAGAAAAGGTTTCATTGTAGAAAGCATGGATGAATGCACTTCTGCAGCACAGCATACAAGTCCTGTCACCTTTCTGTAAGAAATATGAGTTCATCTGTAACAAGTGCAGAGAGGTACCACAGAGCGTGTCATATGAGAGGTGACATAAAGCGCTGCTTAGACAAAAGAAAAAAAGGGCTATGGTAGGATACCGATTTCTTTCTAAGACTATGCTGGTTGGGTTAATACCATGAACAGGGAAGAGCTATTTAAGGAAAAGAATAATAATAAGGAAAAAAAAAATAGACATATTACAGTTAGGCTGGAAAGAAACACAAGGTTCTCAGTATTGCATCTGGGAGGTCATGTAACAACTTTCCCCTAGAGAGGAAACCTCCCTCTTCCAATAACTCTGGGAACTTTTAGGACAAAAATCAACCCATTAACAGGAAAGATGATGTGATGTGATCTCTGTGGAAAGCCAGGACCTGGTAACGTAGGTGGCCCCCTGAAGTACTGTAATTAGTCACTCAAGTCCTTATTTCCTGAAGAAAATCTGAATTACCTTCTGAAGTAACGATTAAGATGGGAGCATTGCTCTTTAGACATTAGCTTTGAATCACGAAGCAAGGCAGATATAGCCGTGCTATAAATCCTACAGTACAGTGGGGAAGCTGAAGGTCTGACAGGTGTAACTCAAAGCTAACATTTCTCTAAATCATTTACTTCTACCCCACCCCCCAAAAATCATTATACTTAAATAAAAAAGAAAACGTAACTTTTGACAGGGGAAAAGGTTCTTTTGCACTTTTTTTTTTTTTCTTTCAGCGAAACAGCCTGCATGGCTTGCAGGTATACCAGATAATATGGTGTAAGCTCATTCAGCATTCTCCCCTCATAGTGAAATGACCTGCTAGAGATGGGAAGGAGAGGATATTCCATGCCTTCCTGTATCTAGAAGCAGATTCCAACAAAGGATATGCAATTTCAGCAAGATATATACTTTGATTAATTCCTCATAGACTTAAGAAATTAATTAATTCATGCAAGAATGTCCCAAGCACAGGGACAACAGCCATGGACAGGGAGTTAGCACTGGTTGTGGCAGCACACTTTGCCCATTTTATAGTTCAGGTAGCCAGATTGGGTGAGTCACTTTCTCTCTGTGCATGTGAGGAGCTGTGCTTGGGAGGAACCCCACCCAGTGCCATGTAGACCAAACCCTGGGCATGGGTTTAGGGGCAGTGTTCGATAGGGCATATTTTAGCTGAGGGAAGCTTTTCACTGAGGGGGAAGGCTCATCCAGTGGCAATGCAGGATACGTAAGTCAGACCCCTGTTCTCTTCACTGACGCCAGAAGAAGCCAAAGAACAGAGCAAGCCTCCCATTAGGACACTTGGTTCAGCTGCGTCCTCTGGGCACGTGGGCTGTTGTAAAGGTGGCTGCAGGACATCTCTGCATTTTAAAATTGTTGTTGTATGATCCTTTTCCAGTCTGCTGCCTCCCATCATGCCTGTGTGGGGAGGAGAGTGCAGAAAAGTCAGCAGTGCATAAAAACAGCTGAGCATTTCATGAAAAATGCTGTGATGTTTTGTGCAAGTCTGTGTGCCACACTTTACTCACACAATAACGACTCCGTCATCAACAAGCACAAGAGATGGAAAATGGGAAAGTCCCAGGAGGAGTGAAGTTGCTAATAGCCAGCTGTCAGAAGTCAGACTTAGCCCAATCGCAAAGCAGAAAGGGGAAACAAATGCTGGTCTGGGAGGCCAAGTCCCAGAAGGGGTTTGGACCAGCAGTGTAGTCTGCAACTGCTCCAGCTCCTAAAGCCTGAAAGCCACAGGGCTCCCAGATCTGGGGATTGTGAAGGCTATTTGGCTGGGAGAGCCCAGGCTGGACCAGCACAAGAACACTTAGATACTGAACCCAGCAAACCATTTTGTCAGGGATGGTGTAAGCAAGGGAGAGAAGACAGCAGCTCACAGTCCAGCAAAGAGAATATGGTATTGTGCTGCTTTAGAATATTGCAGATATTACAGCTGGAAAAGTTATGATGCTATTATGATCCTCTTCTGTCTCATGATACCTTATTTTTCATTAGCACTATTTGGAGCTCTGAGTCCTGTTAAAGGAAGTTTTGATTTAATTTATTTTGCAAAGGAAACAAAAAAGGGTTGGTAAAGTATTGTGGATGCTCTTTGAAGTCTGACAGTCTTTCCTAATGATCATCTGTGATTTAACTTTAGTCATTTATTATTTATTTTTTGTTATTTTTATTAACTTACTGATTTTATTATCAAATAGATATATTTTAATGCCATGTAGACTATGGAGATATTAAGTCTACTCTATAGAATAATCATGGTTGTTAGCAATCTTACATATAAAATTCAAATCTATTGGTACTAGATAGAAATTTTTATGCTTCCCAATGATAAGAAAACTAATAAAAAGATTAACTGCTCTAGATTGCAATTCCTAAATACCAATTAACTGAGCATTTTCAGGATTTGATGCTGTAAAACCTGCCACTCATTTTCTCCTTGTAGCTGAAAATAATATCACAAAAAATGTAGACGTCACAAAAACTATATAGGAAAATGGAGTATATTGCTGCTTAATAGATGGTCAAGATTTTTATGCTATATATATATAAAGAAAATATTAAATGTTAAGTAGTTGTATTTCACCAATGAAAGGCTATTTACCTGACTGCAATTTTTTAACAGTTGAGGGTGTCTCTTTGGAGAGTAAGGCTCATTTCAGATTCTGTTGCCATAAATAAACTCAACAATGCCAAATTATATTCTGGAATTTAAGGCAAGTTTTGCTTCTAGCTGTGCAGACCCACAATGATGCTGAGGTGACCTGTCAAGATTTCCTGTCTTTGTGTCCCATGTGAGGAATTCAGGGTTGCTTCAGTAGTCAACTCAAACTTCTTTTGTTTCAGCCTGAACTTGTAAAAAAATGTAAAAAAAAAAGTTTCCTAACATTCCTAAGTCTCAGGAGTGTGCATAATGTTTAGTTTTGATGTTTTTTGCAAGTCCAGTACTTATATTGTTACCTTATTTAATACTTAAATTTTGTTTAATTTGAATGTTGTTTTCTGCTGTTTAATGTGTAGAAGCCCACTGAATGAATTAAAAGTAGAAGGTAGCTTGACACCTAGAATCCCCAGTGCACATTAGCACTGCTTTTATGTGAATGGGATACTCAGAGGATTTCTTATGGACTGTCCAGGAATTTTAGTGCCTGTCTTTCTTTAAATCTGAAGGGAGTGATGGAGAAATAGGTGGGTAAAAAGGTGTATAAGATGTCTGCAACATGCCTTTAGACATGCCATTAGAGAGAAGAAAAGTAATCAATTTTTGATAAAAGTTTAGAAGCTCTAAAATGGCCTGCAATGCATATGCAAAAGATTATTCTTGGGCAGTGCTATGGCTCAGTGTCTTCTGAAATACCAGATGCACACTGAATGCTTTATATCCCTTAGGAAAGTAGACAATCTTGGCTTTCTAATGATATAAAGCAATCCATTCCTGCTTTAGTGCCTCCAAGGATTCCCTATCTCAAGCCAGACTCTGCTTCACTTCTGTAAACTTGCTGTTTGGGGGCTGCAGGCAAGTGTAGTTTTTGGAGATAAAATTCACGTTTTAGGAAGGAAAGAGAAACCTTTGCATGTCTGGCACATTGTTTTGTATTTTAAGATTGTAGCTACTGTTTGTAAAATGTTGCTGTGAGAAGCCACCCTGTGGCATGCACCTGTTGGCACTTGTTTTCTTCGAAATAAGGAAGCCAAAGGCACATGATAAATGGAGGTTATTGGGTATTTAGCTGGTTGACCAGTGACCTACCTACTGAACTGAGAGTAATGGTGCTTTTTGTTCCAGTCTCCTGAATATCACTTAGTTAAAACTGATCATCAAGCTTTGTGAACAATTAGTCATGAAATTTCTGCTGTGAAGGATGTTGGCTTCCTTATCATTACAGATTTCCTTTCTATTTCCCTTCTTTCCCCCTAAAATATGGGAGCAGCAGCAGGTTTTCCTTATCTGGAATCAAGCAGTTTAGCAATGAATTTAGCAGTTAGTCCAGGGTTTTGGGGTTTTCTTGATCATAAAGGTCAAGAAATATATATATATGTATTTTAAATACAGCCTTTTATTTAGATGCTGAGGAAGTATAGCACAGGACACAGTGCCTCAGGAAATCTAGGAAATCATGGCAGTAGACTACTGGATGATCTCACATTAGTTCCTCCCCTTTTGGGTTTCAAATACTTGTTTCCCTTTTATCTCATTTTTAAGAGGTTCCCCATATCCAGTGACTTAGAACTGAGATTTAAGACTCCATGTGACATGACAGGAATAGAGCAAACTACTATATATTTCAAAGCTTTCCTTGAGTCCACAGCAACATACCAATACCTTTTCCAGCCAGGAATTTGAAAGAGCAGTCTAGACTTTGTAAAAACAGTTATTACCAGTATTAGGATTCATCTCCAGTAATTTATTGGAAAATACTGTATACACAGCAAAGGAAAAAGATTCTCAGCCATGACAGCATTTCCCTTATGCTTTGATCTTTGGTTTTATAATCTTCAGGAACTAGCGTACAAATGAAAATGCCAGCCAGTCTCTTCTGGAAATCTCAGTTCCACAAAGACGAACGTGGAATGATAATTTTGCTTTTGCCCAAATTGGCAGCTTTCCTCCCCATTGTTTCCTCTAATCCCTCACCACCTCACTAAGCTGCAACACCGAAAACTTTTATTCTCTGAAACCTTTCTGATGACTCTCTCTTTCTGATCTTCATGATTAAAACCTGTGATAGGAAGATGCTACCATGCAGCAAAAGAGGCTCCCTCATGAATAATCTATAGCTATAAACAAGCAGTGATGGTTTCTTCCCTAGAGATTTTAGCTAGACAAGGAAGACCAAAAGAAGCCGTGGTAGTGGTTTTCTCAATAACAAATTTGGAACTACAAGACAGAGGACTTACAAGATTTGCATCGAAGAGATGCATAGCAGACCTCAAAACTGAACACAGTTTCCCTGAAGTCCATCCCGTGGTAGATCACCTCCACTGACCACTGCTTCTTTCTAACTGCTGACATAGGGATCTAAATCCAAGTGATGCTGAGCACTTTCACCTCCCAGTAAAGTAAAAAGGACTCAGTGGTGCTCATTCCCTCGCAGGACTGTGCCAGCAGCCCTGTGCTGCCCTTAGCAGGAGAGCTGCCCCAGCCCTGCTCCAGGCCAGCGTCGGTTCAACCTCCACCACCCCCAGGCTCTGTTACCTGTCTGCATCAGCCTTCTTCTCTGATTTCTCATGTCTCTAATCTACCAAAAACACATGTGGGAGTATCTAAATTAAAAATAGAAACCCAGGGAAAAAAAAAAAAAAAAAAAAAAGGAAAAATAAAAAGCTGTGCAGTTGGAGAGCTGATTTGCAGCTGAATTATTCATCCCCATGTATCCCTCTCATCCCAGGATGATAGTACCAGTGCTGCGCAGGTGCGGCCTGGCTCACGGACTGCTGATGCTGGGGAGAGACAACAGCCTTGCAGCTGTCTGTCCTCTTGGTCCGGTTAGCAAGCCACATTCCCCACTGGTCAGCTCACCTTTCTTTTATACCAACTATTTCATGAAAACACCTTAAAACATTGCCCTGCCCCCCTCTATGCTGCCTCCCTTTGCTTATTACCCAACAACTGGACTAACACGGCTTGGATCTCGCAAACCCAAACAACTGAATTAGTCTAACCTTTTAAAAGGTTACTGGAATGTCCTGTTCCATTAGCATAAAACCTTAGCAGAGAAATACATGAAAAATCTGTTCCGGTGCTTTTATTGGCCGGGTATGAGCTGGGCACTTGGTAATTTGCCAGCACACTAAATTGCAATTTGTAAGAGGCCAGGAATGATTTTCCCCATGTAGCTACAGGGGTAGTTCTTGGTTTTATTCAGTGCCATGATTGTAGTATGCATGACAAAAATTGCTGGCACTTGTCACTTTTTTGCAAGGAATTTTTGTAAATAAAATGTTCATTCCCACTGAGAATCATTTAATTACAAGAGCAACCTTATAAAAAAACACCTTAGAATTGAGATCATCCTGAGACATGAAAGAAGGACAGAAAAACAGGACTTAACTTCAAAGTAGTCTTCAGTAGGTTCCTGGCTGGCATGCAGGTTCCCTTGCAGGGCATGATGTATGCGGTGGTGCAGTGTGTCCTCCCTCACCGCTGTGGTCCTTGCTAGAGCTTTGTGGGATCCTTGCTCAGGTGTCCCCCCTGTGGATGCAGCCCTGCCATGAAACTCACAGGTACATGAAATCTGAAATAATTAGGAAAAAACAGGCATTTGCTAGTGCCACTTTGCTTCCAGCAGATAGACACTCCTAGTGTAAATAGTAACATAAGCAGGATGTTAAAAGCTTGTACCACACCACCTCAGCGCCAGCCTCCTCTGGACAATAAAGGATGGCTTCCATCTCTGTGTACTTCCCTCCTGATGCTTTTCCATAGTCTCTCCCATCTGTGAGACCCTAAAACACCATTTTTTTTCTTCCGCAGTTCACGTAGGATACCTGCATGGGTGTCATGTTCCTTGTCTCACTCTCACAACCTGGTGTCACCCACCACCAACTCATTGACAACCCAGCTGCAGCTGCCTTGGAGGTGTGCCGGCGTCTTAGCATGCTAACCTTCCTCCACAAAACTTCAGCAGCTTCATTCTGAATTACAGTAAATTGCAGTCCTCAGAAATGTGTAATGAAGAAGGAGGAAAGCATGGCATCCACCTCACTTTGCTGTTACAGGCATCTGAAGGCAAAGACAGCAATGGCTGCAATAGCACCGTCCCTCCTCCCTCAGTCCAGCACATTTTTCCAGCTTCCACCTCAGCACGTGGTGTTGCACAGGTGGAATAGGACACCCAGGCTGGCTTTGAATGTTAGCCAGGGCACTGAGGGACTGCAGTGACCAAGAGCAATGGGAAAACATTTGTGCCCAGCAGCCATAAATCAAGGAAGCGCATGCTACCTGGGTAGAAGTGCTACGGTCTCTTACATAAATTTCTGACCTACTTCTGTAGCTCAGGGATACAGAAGGCTGTGCCAGATATCAATCTGGGGACTTGTCTCAGGGCTTCAGCTCTGGTTCTTTCACTAGCTGGCACCCAGCAGTGACATGCTTCCCCAGCAGGGGATGCTGCTGGGAGCACAGACCTCGGCATCCTCGTCCAGGACATAAAAGCCCAGTCACTTGCAGGACACAGCCAGAAAGAGCCCTTCAATTTTCACAACTCTCTCCTTTGCTAGATTTGTGTCACCTTGTCTTTAGCTGATAAATCTCAGCTGGGAGGCAGCTGTTCACTAACCACTGAAATGGGGCCAATTTCTCCAAAAAAGGACCATTCAGTGACAGTCCTGCTACTTTCTGTATTCATGTATCTCCTCCATACACTTCATTTTTTTTGCAGCTAAACATTTAGCTTCATGTGAAGATTTGCTGAGCAGCAAAAGATAAAACAGTCTGTGAGAGAGAAGACAGAAAATGCTATTTGTGTGATGTCAAAAGAGCACCAGATTTTAGTGTTATCTCTGATGAAATGCTGAAGGGCAAGGTGAGAAAATGTACATTTGTTAGCATTGATCATAGTTCCTCATGGGCTGGATTCACAAAACAGCAAGGACTAGGGAAAAGAGAGAATTCTGAGTGGCGTTCTGCTGTATATTTAAGCATGAATCATTCTCCATCTATTGCAAATCCTTTTTTTTTTTTTTTTTTTTTTTGGTAATGTAGTTGAATTTTCATGAAGGAATATATGAACTTTGGCTACAATATATGTCACCTTGCAGGGTGGTTTTATATATATACATATATCTGTAGCCCTGGTATAATAGGCAATACTGGGCTTTCATCTTCTACCACTACTAGACATAAAATGCAGAACAGATGATCATTAGCATGCATTACTTAAGAGAGGTACAGCACTCAGTGAGTCAGGGTACAGACCAGGAATTATTTGTTGAAGAAATTCAAAAATAATCCATTGAAGAAAGACACATTTGAGAACAGTGCAGTCTGTTCAGACTCTGAAGAGCCAGTGCGCAGCAAAGATAACTATGATAATGTGCTCACCTGGGCTTAGCTGGAGCAACGCGGGGACGATTTGCTGGAAAGGCTGGAGTAAAGGCTGGAATAAAGGAAAGTTCTGGCAAATCACTGCGATGGGATTATGGAGTGTGCGGGTAAGGTTGGATGGCGGGAACTTCCAGCTCCGACTTCCAATTTCTGACTGAATTTCCATAGGAAAAGGAGGCGCTCACCCAGCTGCAAATGGCTGAGATGGCTGCTGGAGAGGGGAGCGAGAGCTGGGCAGAGGGCAGGCTGCTGGAGGCACCCTTTAAGAGGCTGCATAGGAGCAGGCAGTGGTTTTCACAGCCTACCAGTATGGACTGCATCACCTGCAGCAGGGCTGTGGACCATGGGACATGCATAAAGCATGCCTGGAAACATAATTTACATGGGAATAGGCGGAAAGATGCTCAGCTCTGTGGCAGCGTCCTCAACCAGCACCCGGGACCTGGGTCTGCATCTGAAATGGAGCCTTTTAGTAGCTCCCTGCGTGACTGTCCTGCTGCACTTTCCTTCAAAACATCTAAATCTCTCCCGAACAACTGCCTTCATGGCAGAGCTTGACCTCTGCGGTGCTTTCTGGATGCTGGGAGTTCTTTGTTGCTATTATTATTCACTCTGCCCTTTATGCAATGCCAACACTGCTGCTGATTTATCTGCTGTATTACAAGGGCCTGTTTCAAGACCCCAGTTTTCCATGAGAATAATTCCCACTGATTTATATGGGTTGTGGTGGATAAGGCTATTAGAGACAGAAATGGCCACACAACTGGCTTCAGATCACAGGCTTGCATAGCAAGCTGTAGTGTAAAATATTTATGAAAGCGCTGCCCCAGAACAGGGAGGTTTGGGGGTAGAAGAACAGGTCCAGCCAATGCTGTCAGTTTCTCTCTTCACCCAGAGAACCTGGAGTAAGCGGTGTTTTACCACTTTCTTTGATTAGATCATCACTTTGTAAAGAAATGCTTTTTGACAGCTGGTCATAGTTTTCTTCTGCTCAATTTCCACAAATTAATCCCACTGTCTCCTGTACTGTATCATCCGTGTGCTCTCCAGATGTGCAGCCCTAGGTTTCTGCTCTTTTCATTCCTTTTGCAGCTTGGGCAAGCCACAAGAACCAAACCAGATTACAGCAGTCTGAAACTACACTAATTTAAAAGCATGTGAGGCTCAGAGCCTGCCATCTGCCACCTGAAGCCTCTTTACAGCCCTGGTTCAGCAGAGTCGCCCAGGGAACGCTGTGCAGGGAGCTGCTGCAGCGTTGTGCGCACCGTGAAGCAAAGCACAGGCAGTGTGCCTCGGCTGGCTGCAGGGCTGCTTCCCCTCTGCTTTGTGCAGTCCCAGTGTGAAAACTTGCCCATCTTTTGTTTACGAGTTCGGAGCTAGAAGATGCATACAGGTGAGAAGGACGACTTTTGGAAAACGGAAATTGCTTCAGCCAATATGTTTCCTGCTCCCAGAAAGCAGGGGAACACATTGTGCTCACACTGCCGGCTATAAGAGGGCTCTTGGGAGGCACAGGACTCCAGAAATGCCCTGCTGACCCCTGGCCAAGGGTGAATAGCAGGCTACCCTTGAGCTCTCACCAGTGGGACAGGCAGACACACAGCACAGAAAGATGCTTTCTGTATTTTCAGTGCAGGCAGTGACTGTTTCTCTGATCTGGAAGTCCAAGTTGCCAGATGTTTTGGGTGCTCCTCTTGGAAAGCTTTAATTTTTCACAAAGTTGGCCTTACCTTAAAACCAAACAGGAGACTTTAAAAAAATCTCAGGTTGATACCCTAACAAGAAACCTTGCACTTTTGCAAAGGAGCGATTTCATTTGTCACACTGAGACTTGGTGACTAAGTGCGACAGGAGAAGTGGGGTGTTAAATGGTGGACTACTTACTGATTATCTTTTTTTTTCACAAATTATAAATAGTTTGCCTTTTAATCATCTTTTTAAGCGGTTCCTGCCCCATTTCTGCTCTCTACCTTCTGGTCACAGGTCTCTGCTCTCTCAGTTGTGCAAAAGATTGAATCAGCGATCTAACAAAGGGTTCTAAAATTGCTGCTGCCTGTGGGTTTGTGGAAAAGGATGGTAGCCAGCAGCTGCCTAATGTATTACTGCCCAAGCAGCATTTCCAAGGGTAACAGCCCTGTCTGAAGCTAAAACCACCTGGTAGCAGAGGGCTGGGGTTCAGCCATTGCCGAACTGCGCTGGAAATCGTCTCTCGAATTGTTGATGGCTGATCTGCCTCTGGGAGCTTTTCTTCACTCCCATCAGTTTCTCTGCTGTGAGCTAGGGATGGCTTATTTCAGATGAAAATGTAGACTGAGTGCAGATCATAGGTTGGACTGATGGTTTTCCTCTGTGTCCTTTAACACGTGTGAGTTGAGCAATCTGGACAATAGTGACAAAACCCCTGTCATCAAAGCAAGCATATTAAGATGTCGGTGTCAATTTAATTGTCTCTTGGCAGCACTGAAGAGCTATTGCTAAGAGAAAGACAGGAAGAGCTGTCACACATTACTTTACTGGCTATAAGCTCTGATTTACTCCCTTGATTAGCAGTTTACGAAAGAAAGTCTGCTATGGCCTTGAGAGGAAGTACAGAGGCTTCAGTACCTGCATGGATTGGTCCTACAGGATAAAGAGAGGGTCTAATCCTGCCCCTTGATCTGACCCCTGCTACCTTTTCCCTTGCCATCTCAGCAGCTGGTGTGCCTGTGCCATTCTCCCGCCCCTTGCTCCTGCTGCTCTTCTCCACCCCGTGAGCACCCTCCATCATAGGAGAGGAGGGGGCTGAGGGCCTCCCATTCACAGCTCGGTTCCATGTGAGACAGAGGGACAAAGGCTGCATTTGGGCTGGTAGGGGATTAGCACCCTGCTCTGTGCCCATGGTGCTTGCCTTACAACATCGCCACAGATGTGGGTTATTTTCTGCTACTAACTAGCAGAATTGTTTTAAAGCTACTTGTCACTCTCCCATTTCACTTTTAAGAAACAGTGCTTATTTTTAGAAGCAATTACTCACAAACAGTAGGTTTTCCTGGTCATATCCGCTGATAGAAATGTCTGTATTGCAGATGGCAGCATTTCTAATCCTCATGAGACAAATTTCCTGGAACTGAACAGAAGACAAAGTGCGAATATCACAGTATCATTTAAGTAACCATGCCTGTTTAGTAGAAAATCAGTAAGCAACACAAAGCAATTATTTAAAAAAGCAATGCCTCGGACATCCATTTTAAGTTGCACATAAACAGCTCAATCTTCCTGAAGCTCATTCTGGCTGCAAAAGCAAACCAGGGTAATGAAAACATTGTTTTGAACTGGGTATTAATGAACAGGTTCCTCAATGATCATGGACCTGTTTCTTCACTGACACAGCTCAACACCTTCTGATTTCTTTCCCTTCTTGAACCATTACACTAATGAGACAAAATAAGAAGTATTGCTTTGTTGGGAATTACAAGTTCAGAACAAGCTTGCAAGCCAGGGAACAGAAGAAGAACAGGATCTTGAAGGTCCTTCTGTCAACTTTTTCCTTGTTTAAGCTGAAACAACTGGCTATAAGCTTTTGTAGATCAGCAATCAAGCAGCTGGAGAGAAAACTACAGCTCCAATAGGACATGCTTATTAGAGAAAGGCAATGCCTGATGAACAAAGTTTTTTCAGATTAGCCTTTGCTATGTAAGGATATTGGAAGGGAAAAAAAAAAAAAGTACAAATGGGAAAAAAGTAGCAGAGGAATAAAGCTGAGAATTTGTATTTTAATCCTTAATCCCTTTTCTCAGTGTCTTCTATCACTATGGTATTACACACGTTAACATGCTATATTCTTCATTGGGTGAAAGCTGGACAAGGGAGCACAAGAGAATTATCTCTCTGTGCCCAAGGAAACCACAGCCCGCAGCCACTGACGTGAAGGATGTCTGTTTTTCTTTCTGCACGCTGGTTTTCCTTCAAGAGGAATATTAAGTCAGCAAACCAGTGGCTCTGAAGGCTCACTGTCAGCTTGCACCTTTACTATTCCTCCAGAAAATATTCCATCCAACCCTTCTGTATTTTGTATTTGGAAAAGGATCCCTTCTGACTGTCCTCCCAATGCAATCCATCAATGTCAGAAAGAATATGCACAGACTGAGTATTCCTTTATAAAACTTATCTTCATGACAAAACGGACAAAACGAGGAAATAACCTCTTTCCAGTCTCTCGTATCGTGCTAGCTCTATATTTTCCACCTGTCTCTTTCCCAGGCATTCATTCATCCTCCAAAGGAGTTGGCTTAACTCAGCATTGCCTCTGCTGGCCCACACAGAACTACATGGCAGGCAAGCTTTAGGAAGGAATTAATAACTTTGGATGAAAGTTAGTGGAAAGAAGGGGAAACATCTTTTCATACTTACCTACACATCACAGGGAAGACTGAAATCATTCTTTGTCACCCGCATTTAGCTTGTCCCCCCTCTACATGATAGACCTGTTTCCATGTTCTTACAGCTACTTTAAATGAAGCTCCCCTCTTTACCTTCCAAAAGGCAGAAACAGGCCAACAGGCCGATGTCTATCGAGTAGATATTCTTTGCCAGACCAGACCTATGCATAGGCAAAGCAGGCCACCTGCCTGCAGCCTCACCTCTGTGGGCCTGCACCGTCTCATCCATGGTGGGTTGTTCTGTATTTTGCCTCCAGTGCCCAGAAGCCTCATGACCACCCCACTTTCCACATTTTTAAGGAGAATTTTGAACTCAAACCATGGCACTTCCCGGGCCAGAACGTCTCACTGCTCTTACATACATGAGCTATTACAAGGCACTCTTTCCACAGGAACAGCAGCTCTGCTAGTCCAAGGGTTACCTTACTATGCATTAATCATCTGTGCTTAAATTCCCCTGGCAGTTTGTATCACCGTGTGACAGTCTCTGGAAATAAAACCTTTGGTGTCAAAGCAGCTCCGAACAACCCTCTGCACGCCTCCAGTGAGTGAATCAAAATGTTTAGCAAGAGAAGCAACTACAGCATTTCTGACTCCCAAGCCCCAACTGCCACTGTGAAAATTAGATCAGCAGCAAAAACGACCCACAGCTAATGCCACACATAACTGCCATAGGATAATAGCTGGCATTTGAGTCTCGTTGGCCAGTTAAGGATAGCACCCACAGCTCCTGAGAAGTTGCCATACCAGGCCTGGGATTTAAAAGTGAGATTAAAAGCAGCTGTTCCTTTGTTGGTGTAAAGATGGACACAGATGAAGCTGAGGGTATAAAAATAAAATGCAGCCCATCACCAACTTCCTTGCAGGCTGTAACACACTTCAGCAGCAACTCTTGCTTGAAGAAGTAGCTGTGACATCCTAACCTACCTATGCTATGTTTGTGGTGGGTTTGGGTACGTGTCCTTCAGCCCTGTGAGGTGGCCGCTGGTGTCCTTGGTGGTGCTGCTGGCTGCCATTGCTTTGCAGCACTCCTGCAGAATTTGTCCTGTATATTCGGAGGCTCTGGGGTTGGGATAGCCGCCCCTACATGAAGACTTTGTTTGGAAGAGCTCTTCTGTTGAATAAACAGCTGTGAACAATGTTTGGATCTGGGAGGAAGGGCAATTGGTTTTGTTTTAATTTCAGTGTCATTTTTCTGTAGTAAAAAGCATCTGAGTAACTTGCAATTTTGGGAAAAATAACTTTCATCTTTCTTCCAGCCTCCTCTTTGGAGGTGAATGGAGTAGAGCTGAATCACTCTGCACCCAAGCTGATCCCACCACCGTGATGGGACTCACTGGAGTTCACTGTGCCAGAGAAGGATTGCATCCACATCACTGAAAATCCTTCCTTATGGGCCAGGGAAGATGTAGCTTTTCTGACAAAAACAAAATACAACTGTCAAAATAGAAACACAAATAAACTACTACAAAATAGCTGATCCTAATATATGCCTTCATGCAGGTAAGCTGTTTTCTTTAAAGGATAAAAAATCATTAGTGCTTCTACAAGCTGTCTCTGTATAAAGAAATGAGATGAGAATGGAAAACTTGGCAGAAAATTTTCAAAACCTTAATCCCAAGAAAAGGTACTATTAAACACTGCTTATAATTTCTGCAGTACATTATTAAACATTTATTAACATGTCATTTGTTTGGTAAAAGCAGATTATGCAAACCAATATAACAGAAATTTATCTTCAATGAAAAATGTTTTCTGTTTGAATACATCTGAACACCATGATTAAGTTGCACAGTGAAGCCTTTATTGTTAGCCCTCAACATTTTAAATTCTGAGTTGTATCCTCTTAATTCTATGTGTTAGCCTGTATTACTGTACTTTTTTCATCAGCAGATACCACTGCTAATCACAGAAGACAGTATGCTGATATATGCATTCTTCACATTTAGATATTAAGCTAGAATGGTTAGGAATATCTAAAAGGAATAATTTTCAGAAAGGGCAATGAAAAAATGAGCAATTAAAAACTCCCTTCCCCAAAGTGGGAAAGTATCAAAGTCATAAGCCCCTCAATACTGAGCTTTAATGGAAACTTCCTGAACTGCAGGTGCCTGATTTGTTTTATGTACAATCTGATTATCTGCCTTGAAAAATGTATCACTACTCATCATAAGTCATAAATACTTAACTATAACTGGTGAGGGCTGTTTTTTACAGAACTCAATTAATTATTACCAGATTTCTAGGTAATTGACTGTCTTTTAGCTCGCACTTAAGTAATTTATTAAAACAAAACTGGCAGGATTATGTCAGGTAATTAAGAGAATGATATTTAAATTCTCATTTTCGTTCAGTTCTTACACTGGCCTTCATTTACTTCACTTTTTCTGAAAAGTCATCAAACCTCTTGTTCCCAGTTTTAAAGATGTGTGAACTGACGTGGCTGAAGTCATATATCTGATCATTCTGTAAAACTCTGGAGCCCTCAGCCACACAAAAACCTCATGTACTTTCTATAAAATAATGGAAAGCTTTGTGCTATGTGTGTTAATCTTTGGTCTGAACCATCAAAACAAGCAGAGAATCAGGTGGAAAACAAAATGAAAACATCAAACGTGAGGAATCTCAGTCACTTAATTCTTCATAGACGCTTTCTTGCCTGTAAATTAGATTTACTGGAGTGTCTTGGTATATAAAATATACATGAAAGCAAAGACTCCTAACTCGATCAGCAACTGTAATCTTTCTTATTCTCTTACTGCTCTCAACTAGGTAGAAGAAAAATTGCAGCTAGAAGAAAAGGACCATTACTAGAGGACCAGCAGATATGTTGCACTCTTTCTGGCCTTTACAGTAACAATATTACATCCCTGGAGAGGTATTTTACCAAGAAACGGGATGAGATTTTGCCTTCCATTACTTCGGTCCCTGTTCAATTCAGTGACCTTGTGCAGTTTAAATAGAATGAAAATCTGTTCATTTTGTATGCATAGCATGTACAAAAATTGTATCATAAACCAGCTGAACTACCCAGGTTTGATTACCACTTGCATATTTATGCAAATCACCCTGATGATTTCTGTGGAAGTGGCACAAAGCAGAAAGGTTTCTAACAGTTCATCTTGGAAGGAGGGGGGTCCTTGTCTAATCAAACTGAATGGGTGAAGATATCAAGGCACTTGCTGACAGTGGGGCATCTCATTTTTCCCACTGGTCTCTGCCTGTCCTAATGAATGCTCTTTCCCTGCAGAAAATGGACTTACCTGTCCTTAACAGCACATTTAACACCAGCATTTGTTCGCTGTCTAGGGAACGTCAGCTGTATTCTCTGCCTCAATTCCTTTCCTGCCAGGTAGACCTTTATATGTGATCAAGACTGTGCATCTTAAAATAGCATGCTGGAGAGAGTGCCGCTCAGCACACTCCAAACGTTAGCTAATTGCCACAGCAGCCCAGCACAGCACACACCTGGGACCTGTGCTCTGCACTGATTAGAAATTCTCCCACGTGGGGAAGAGCATGGGGGAGAAGGACAGCAAGAGGCAGTGATAAAGTAAAAGAAGATCAAATCAGGCAAACAGAAAGAGAACAACCAGTAGATACTGTCAGGAGTGGCAGGGATGAAGGCAATAGCTCCCAGAGGATGCACGAGTGTTACAGGCTGGAGGATGGGAGACTGAGGGCTCGATTTCTCTATTCTGAACACTGCTTCCACCAGCTACTGCTGCAGCGTGATGCTCCTGCCAGTGCCAATGCTCCGAGTGGCCACTGATGAAAAAGACCAGGAGATGACAAGTCCAGCCTGTTCAGAGAAGTCAGCATGCTGTTGGACCCACGAGAGGACCTCCAAGCAAAACAGTGGCTTTCCAGCACCTCAGTGAAAAACAGATAACCGAGGCCGGGAGAAGAAACCAAGAAAAGTGACAAATACATTTGCAGAGTCCCAGTGTGAATCAAACCTGGGCACAGCTGTGACAAGCCACTTGCCTGCGTGCCTTGCCTTTTCATATAGGCAGAGAGGCACCCTCTAGGAAAGGCACCCTCTAGGAAAGCCTTCAAACACGCCATGTTTTGAATGTGCATCCCCTCTAGGCTCAGGAATCAGGATGCACATACCTTGAAGGGTTTGTTTGACCCAGGTTAAGGGCTAAGTTCTCTCAAGTACAGGGATGCAGGATCTCTCACAACTCTGTGATTTCTTGCTCATCTATCCTGTACTCACCACAGTATGTTCAAGGCGTCTTGCTTGAGAATCTTTTCTCATCTGCCTTTTAAAAGATGTATTTCACACATCATGTTACACATTAACCTACCTAGACTCTCACAAATAAATATTAAAACTAGGCACATAGTATTAAAAGGGGCATACATCCCAGCTTCAACCTGTTTCTGGCACTTAACATTTGGATTTTTGTGTTCTCTAAAATCATGATCACAAAACTCCTGTTATCTTTTTACTGAGGAAGCCATCGCTTTGTTCAGATACAGGCAGCAGAATAGCTGATGAAGATGTCTGTGTTTCCAAGGAGTTAGCCCTTGAATCAGCATTTACAAGAGGTAAGAGGCCTGCACAGATAGAACTACTCTCCTAAAATCACACTTTGAGGAGCCCTGGCCAATTTTGCATTATTACAGTGTTTTGCAAGAGTGAAATTAAGTTACACAAGCATGATGGAGCAGGGAAGTTCTGCCTTACTGAAGAACTCCCCCATGCACCTGTTCCTGTAGAAACTAAGAGAAAACTCTTTTAGCAGATGAAATACGAATCTGAAGCATGACATCATCAGAATTATCTTGCTGGCTCACATAAGCAAGCTATGAGAAGGTTACAGTTACCTAGCAACTCCTGCAAGAAGCTCACTTCAGTGGCAAAGCGTTAGGGTTTAAGTGGTAGATGTGTACCTGGCTCTAAAGCCCTGCTCTATCCATCAGCAGAATCCGGTGTTCAGAAACCAGAAAGAAGCCAGAAATATTAAAAACTTCCATTATAGCTTCCTAAGGCAACCTTGTTGGGGGCACATCCTATAGTGGTACTGCATGGTAAATGAGAAGCTTTCTTCCAGCTCTGAAAGACAAGCCGGGACATGCTGGTGAGACAAACAAGCAAGAGCGTACAGTCTCTCATAGACCTTATTTTAAATTACACTGGATGTTGATGTCCATAAATTTCCCTCTGCAACTCTGTATTGATCCTAACTGTGTGTGTCCAGAAGCACACATTCTGGGAAGGCAGCTGGTTTTCATTTGGAGGCACCAAGACCAGAGGAAAGAGCTATTTTCCTGTGATCTGCAGCAGAGCAACTCTGGGCTTCCCCAGGAGCGACTGTGCAGAGTCATCACAAAAACTGGTGCAGAAAAGCCTCAACAAACTGACTACCTGCATTAAACTGACTACCTGCATAACCACTCCACAGACTTCAAACCTATGGCCACCAACTTGATCAACTGAATTATATATTTATTTGTCTCCATGCTTGCAAAAAAGAACTGCCTCTACTTGTCTCTTCCAGCCCACTTTGGCATACGGTGAACCATGCATGCAGGCAGGGTTTCACCCAGATTTGCCACAGACATTGGCATCCACAGAGAAAAGAGAAACACCCTGTTTCTACATGTCAGTGTCCCAACTGTCTCATTTATGAGGGAACTAAGAGATAGCCAAAGTCTGCAGCAGATAAGTGGTGAACTGACAGCAATCTGTACTGAACAGCAGAGGAAACATGAATTGTGGGAGCGTGGTGTAATGCAATATATAATTTTATTTATAATCTCATCAGGCTTTTTGTGCCTTCAACTGCTTCCTCTTGAGATTGTCATAGATTTCCGCATGACATTCACAGCTTCTATTTAATATTAAGGTGCTTTTGTTTTTTCTCATTGAAACACTGCAATTCTGGGAAATTCATCTATCGCTTAGGTGTCTAGCCCTTTTGATAGACGGTTCTCAGTCAGGCCTTTCATTAAAAAAGAGGTGAGCCATGATGTCCCTTCTGTGCGGTATTTTCATCACACCCTCCTCTCCAGCAAGCCTGTCCTCTGTTACAGGATATTGCAGTCGTGATTAAGGCAGGGCCTGTGTTGGGCTGATAAATACAGATGGAGATAAACTCCCCAGAGCAGGGCAAGGCAGCACGGAAGAGCAGCCCTGTGCATGGGGGTCTTGGCCCACCTGCTGACGCCACTCCTGCTTGCCCACAGGTCTCCAGGGACCACCCAGGGCTGATGTACAGGTGTGTACCCCCATGTTAAGAGGAGGGCTTTTTTGTTTTGGAGCAGTACCGATATAAGGATATGCTATATCATTAAAGGGCTTTGGTAGGTAAAAGCCCTTTTGGTAGGTAAAGGCCCCCCACCCCCCCCCCAAAAAAAAAAAAAGTTACACAGGTTTATATAAACAATCTGAAGCCCAGGACAGAGGTGAGCTATTCATGAACACCCTATCTAACCTTTACCACTATTCTTCTCATTTGTAGCTTCATATATGACAATGCAGAAACTACTGTCAAGGAGCAGGTGACCAGTCCACCTCTTGCCATGTCACTGACTGTTTGCATTCACCAACACTGTAAAGGAAGATGATGGAAAACCTAATAGGTAACAAATAGAAGATTTGTCTGCTAGAAGTGAAGGGAGATTTCTTACCCAGACACTAGTAACTTGTCTTCTCTAGAGACACAGAAGCTTACAAGCTCACATAAGATGGGACAAAGAAAATACTAAACAAATACTTTAATCATTTATACAAACATCCAGTCCTTTTCAGAAGCTTACTGAGTTCTTGGCTCAGTAGTTGTTGTAAGAGGTTAATTGCACTCTTTATACAATTGATTTCCTTTTATCTGATTTCAATTTGTTGCCTTTGAGTTAACATCTTGTTCTTGTGCTATACGAAAGACTAAAGAGGATCACCCAATTTACCTTCTCCATGACGTGCGCTGGTGGAACTACGTTTCTGTCATGTCCTTCTTATTCATCCCCTCTCCAGATTCAGTGCTGCTAATTGTACCTGTGGTGTTTTCCTGCAAACACTGTTCTTATGCACCAAGGCAGTCTTCTGTGATATAAGCTTCAAGATTTAAGTCTGCCATGTTTCTTTGCAGTGTGGTGATCAGAGCTGCAGGGCACTGAGGAAAGATACGCAGAGAGAGGCCGCGAGCTGTTCGAGTGCTGCAGTTTAATGCCATTGGGGCATCTAGTTCTGATCAACATTCTCAGGGAGGACTGACTTCACCTGGTGAAGCTTCATTGAGGATCCCATAGCTGGGTTCCCCTAACAAAGAATAAAGTCAAAATGAATGCTGCAATCCTGTCTAAAGGCTTCATCAATCCTAGAGAGGAAAGGGACTGATTGTTCTTTAGCCTTCCCTTTTCTTCTCAACAAACTGTTAGGAAAGAGTAGGAGCTGCTAGAGAGATAACAAGAATAACAAAAATCCCTGCAGTGCAAGATGTGTGGAGGCTCGGAGAGTCGTGGTACCATCTGTGCCTGTCTATTTACAGCCAGAACAACTAACGCCCAACTAATGGTGAAGAGAAGCAAAGCATCATGTCATGGAGACAGCTCTCTAATCTTACATAAAAGCAACTTTCTGAAAAGCTTGAAGTGTTCATATGGAGAGAGGGATGGTCACAATTTACACTTAGGAGGGTTTATTTATGGAATGGTGTATACCTCTGTTTCAGCCACATCCTTTGAACAATCTCCATCTGAGACTGTTGCAGGCAAATTTGTTCAGCAGTTTTTCAACAATACAGGTTTAATACACACAAAATTCAGGTAGATCCATGGTTACAGCAAAAGATCAGTAATGAGAGGAAAAGCAAGTAAACTGTGATAGCAGTCACTTTGATTAAAAAAAAATTATTTGGTACAGCTGCTGTGTGAAAAGAATAGGTGTTAGTCAAAAGGAATGAACAAGCTCTTCTGTTCATACTTTTCAATTAAAATGCATTTTGAAAACAAGTATGTTCAAGCTGAGATTTTTAAAAATAAACTTTGATATATAAGGAAAATAGAGTTAAATCCACTGTATTTACCTCAGCAGAGTTGTCCTCAGGGATAATTTTAGACCTTATAACTCAATTTGGCTCCAGCAGCGATAAGAGATTAGACTGGAAGAAAGTAACGTTTTCAGGTGAAATAGTTGCAGGCAATTATCCAGATAATGAATGGAGCTGGGACCTCAGGGAATGGGCAGAGACATGGGATATTCTGAAGCAGGAGGCACACCCAGGGAAAAGGACAACCTGGTGACAGAAAAAGTCCCAGATGAAGGAAATAAAAAGCAGAAAGAAAAAAAATAAAAAATAAAAAAAAATCATTAAAACTGGAGAAGTGTCTGCACAAGGGAAGATAAGTTCTATGTCTCTAGTTTAAAATAAATAAATAAAATAGATAGGAAAACAAATTAGGTTTTACTCAAACCTCAGTTTCAGAGGAACTGATACATGTACAGTCTCTGAATATCAAAGACTTTTTTTTCTTTTTTGCATTCACATAAGGTATGGATTTAAGTGCTCAACTTTTGCCATTGGAAATTGTAGATGCTAGTAATAAATAAAACTCAATCTAAATAACACCTGAAGTGACAAACAATATCAGAAGGTGCACTAAATTTGCTGTTGTTCTGTCTCCATTGACTTCTGTGAAGCAGGGGATTACTCTCTCTGTCTCTTTGTGACTTATTCATTTACTTATTTCAGAACAGATATCTCGATCTCTAAACACTCATAAAAGTAAAACAGAAAAAGGAATAAAAAGCACAACATGAGAGAAGAACAAATGTTCACAGCTCAGACTAGGTACACTGATAGTCACACCCCAGTGAATAGAGGTATGCTATTATCATCATCTTATCAAAAGTCCTGCAAGAAAAGACAAGCTTTTCAGTGTTCTCTTTGCTCAAAGAAACAGGCTCCTGAAAGAAGCTGGTCTTTTTTCTTTTTGACTGTCAAGTTTAAAGCGATGAAGGAAAAATAACTCATTTTGCTGACAAACTGCAAGACTATAGAAATGTTCTGTGGCCATCCAAATTGCTGCCTAGAGCAAAACCTCTGGAGACTTCCACCAGAGTCTGAGTATTCTAATAGGTACAGCCCAAGCCTGCCAATTAACAAAAGTGCCTCTGAAGATTATACCACCAAATAGATGCAAATTACTCTTCTAATTTCTTTCTTCATTACATTCCTTGGTTCCTTTGATGCTGTGACACCTTTTTCTACCCATGACAACACACGAGTAATGGCTGAAAACGTCCTGAAAGTAATTGCTAACATTTGAAATTTTATTTTTCATCTTCTGTCTTGTAGGAACTTCTCTTTGACTGTATCGAGGGTTCTTCCTACTCCTTCTTCTGCAGCTTTTTCCAGTCCTCCAAAAACTGACTCCCCTTTTCTCTGGCATTTAAGCACTCTGCTCTTCTTCTCTGCTTCCCCTTTCCCCTGCTCTTTTTATTTTTTATTTTTTACTTTTTCTTTCTTTTTTCTTTTCCTCTCTCTTCTCCCCCCCCCAACTGTGGCAAATAGTTATCAGACAAAATTATGCTGTTTGAAAATGGTGGAATGCCAGCAAATTCAGTGGAGTTGAAGCATGGCTGCATGGCTTCACCCTGTATGTTTTGTGAACAGTTTATGTCTAGATCCTCTCATATTTTAGGTAACAAATTCCCATCGATGTCAAAGTTGCCTAAGTACCTTTGAGAAACTGGACCCCTGACAAAGATGTCAATGCAGCTTAACTGCACTGCATAAGAAAACCTCTGAAAAGAAATGGAAATGGAATGAAATTCACCAGCTGATAGTTAAAAACTAGTTTCTTTTGATAAATAATAAACATATATGTACCAATGTGTAGGTATGGATATTACACATTTTTATCAAAAGAATAAGACTTTTTAAATCTTCATATATGTCCTAAAGTTGTTGAGTAGTGACAACATTCTTCTCTCTTACATTATTTTACAAACCCAAGCTCCTAATAATACAAAAATTAAGGCATTTGGAATGTTTGTTGTTGTTGTTTTATATTAAAAGACATTAAAGATATTAAAAGATGTCCTTGACTATTCAGTTGTCTGATTTTTACATATTTGGGTTCTTGGCAGTTATACATCTGGCATCCAGCAAATGTCCTTGATTTTGGTGTTTCTTGGTTGTTTCTCCTTTTGCAGCCCAAAGATAAGAATAGTAAGTGCATGAAAATATTTGTACCTTTTGTTTGTTAAAGTTCAAAATTAAGCTTGTTCCACAAAGCAATCACAAGATGAACCACTGCAGCATAACTACCTAGATTCTACATGGGAGTGTGAACCCAGATGGGAATGTCCTACGTCGGCTAGAGCTAAAGAGCATTCCAAACACAGACACTCAAATAGTGCTAATTTGTCTGTGGAAGAGGATGCAAAGACATTCCTTTGTTTAATGGACCAGAATATATTAAGGATATGTTATAAATTAAGTAACACCGACTTAGGTTTCAGCACACTGCCAAAAATAAGTATACCAAATACTCTTAGAACGGAGAATGAAAATAACAGTGGAACTTAATCTGATGGCAAAATGAGATATTATCATATCCATCCAACTTAACAATTTAATCACAGAGTAAAAACAAAGTAATCTGTAAGATGTACACTAAATAAGTGCTTATGAATATGACAGAAGAGCTCTAGGAAGAAAAAGAGATGTCTTATTGCAAGAATTGTCATAAAAAGCAATAGCTGGACTGCAAAAAATAATCAGAAAGTTGTAAAAGAGATCTGTTCAATGTTTGGCAAGTCCCCTTGAATATTGGCAAACATTTCTGAGTCATGCAAGTTTTCCTGTGTATAGTCACAAGCATGTAATATGGTATGACTGCAAATCTCTCTCTTTTGGAGAACTCTAGTACTAAAGTCGTTACCTTACAGTGCTGAAATCATAAATGAAGGCTTTCAACTCATAACACAGCTAGAGGAAATGGGCAGGCTAAAAATAACTCTATCCTCCTTTCATTCTTCAGACATCGCATAGGAAAGACATTGGAAGGAGAGTCATTTGTCCAGGGAAAATGTTTGTCTTGGGTTCGAAAAACAGAATCAACTCCTTAACCCTTCTACACAGTCACAGTGAACTGACTTCAAAGAGGTCTTTTTAGAAAAACGGTCATTGTGTTACTTCGACAGTGGCAGAAACTGCAACTTTACTTGGAACTAAGGTGGGTCTGCTCACTGTAGACTATGAGTCATTTCTGCTTTAAAGGAGAAATGCTCAGGCTATAAAACACACATACATATATAGATATATATGCACATAGATGTTCTCTTTGAAAACAGCTTTACAATCTGGAGACAGTACCATTCCCCGCTGCCTGTCACCATGTCTATGTTAGAAGTCACCACTGCCATTGATCCAACTCTGCCAGTGGAAATGGCTTTGGCCCCCTCACCTGCTTCAGGAGAAGATGTTGGTGGGGTCATCTTGTTACAGAAAATGAATACGAAACAATAGTCACACAACAGGCCAGAGAGAGCTGGCAGAGCAGAGCTGTGGGCAGATGAACAGATACCTCCAGGTAGCAGGCAACAGTGAGCCCCAGCAGAGCCATGAACAGAAGCAATACTGTCCTCAGGTGGCATTGCTGCAGACAGGAGAGAACATCTATCTGAAGCTACGGGCAAATATTGGCCTCCTTGACACAGAAGACGACTGGGAGCTCCCAGTGCAGCTTGGTAGCAGTTTGACAACCCAATAGCAATGACCTTTTCTGGAAAACTTCTCCAAGTCAAACTTGAATTACTTGTAGTGATCTACTAAATCAACTGCTGATCTGTCTGCAAACAGAGACTGAGAACTTGAGCTCACCTCACCACTGGCTCTTAATAAAGAGGGGCAATATCTAATATGATAATCCACTCAGAAAAGGCATGTTATGTAATTATTGACTTTTTTTTTTTTTTTTCCAAAACTAAGGTCTACCTACAGCGAACACACATAGCGTCATTGATTTCCCTATCCTTTCCTATTTTCCCTTCAAACAAAATCAATGTAATTTTAGATTAGATTTTATATTGGTTTCCTCTGTTTTGTTGTTTGCATTTTTTTAAATCCACTGCTGAATTACAACATGTTACCATGTAAGTTTCCGATTTAATATACTATAAATAGATTTCCTTGCTGTGTCCTGTGCAGTTACTGTAACTGCTCAAGGATGAACATTTGGTGGTATTAATGGGAACCCCACAGGGTGGTATAAATACACAACAGGAGAATAACAATGTAGGAAAAAATCTAGATGTGCCCATCAAAAATGCACAAATATAGGCATGTTTTGAATTAGATTATTCCTTTGCTTCTGGTTCTGATGGGATACAAGCAGGTGTGTTCAATGGCAGATCTGAATTTGTGCTTATTGTACATATTGTTTCCTGATCTGTATAAAGGGACTAAAGTTTAGGAGGGAGTCTGTCATGGTTTAACACCAGCAGGCAGATCAGCACCACACAGTTGCTCACTCCCTCTCCACTCAGTTGGATGGGGAGAGAATCAGAAAGGTAAAAGTACAAGAACTTGT
Source organism: Oxyura jamaicensis (assembly GCF_011077185.1). Classification (NCBI taxonomy): domain Eukaryota; kingdom Metazoa; phylum Chordata; class Aves; order Anseriformes; family Anatidae; genus Oxyura; species Oxyura jamaicensis. The sequence goes on from NC_048894.1 coordinate 46,242,586, forward strand.
CGGTTGAGATAAAGACAGTTTCTGGCATGAGGTCACCATCTCCACCCTACAAGAGATTATTTCCATCTCCTTTTGCTCCTGACTTGTTGGCACAGATATTGCCGCAGCTACAAAGCCTTTCTCCATCTTTGTGATAACCCTTACTGCATGCCCACTGGATCTCTGCAGAGCAGCTTCTCTGAAATCCAGGATGGAGAGAAGTGCTGTAGCACTGCTCCATATGTACTGGCTGCTTCCTGCAGGGCTTCATGTGCCTAGAAGCCTTGCTAAAATGTACACGTCCCAGTTGCAGTGCTGTGACTCTTTCGTCATTTGATGGACCAAGACATGTCTCCTACGACCTGATGTCTCTGTGTGTGCCTGTAACGCAATCCAGTACTGCAGTGCCCTCCCCAGTGACTCTGTACGGTTGTTTCTCCAGGAGGAAGAAAGGCTTCAGCCACCAAGGGAGCAAAAGCCATTGCGGTTAAATCAGCACGACAGCTTAAGTCGGCAGGTAACTGTAAGCATTTGACCTGCAAGTCATGCTGTAAATGTGTTCATCTACCTTGCTAAACTAGGGGCTTAAGATCCTTGAATTTCATGTGAAAAAAAAAGAAAAAAATGGCAACCACATGAAAAAGGGTCAGAATTGTCAGACACTGAAGTATGAAATTTTAAGAAGCTCCTAAACTAAAACATAGGGTTGACTCTCTGTTTTCTGCTAAGGTCATACACCAGGGCAGTGTCATATTTTAACCCTCTTTCTACCATGAACCCCCCCGACTTCAGCAGAAGTTCTGAGTCATTAACAAGAAAATATCTCCAGGAGCACCTCTCCTGCCCTTGGGGACAAGTCAAACTCTTTCAGCCATGAGCCTTGATCTCCATCAGAGCCCATTTCTCACTCTGATTTGCTCTTGGGAAGCCACCCTCATCCTACTGCCCAAGGCCCACAAGTGCCTTCAATGCTATGGACCTCTTGATGCTCTGTGCCATCTCATGGCAGGGCAGGGCAGGTCTAAGCTGGGACTGTTGGCTCAGCAAATGGAAAGCTGAGCTGCAGAATATCAGGCACGCAGCAGGAGGCCAGGAGTATTTAAACAATTATTGGAAATCTGCTACTAGGTGTTTTGTTTTCAGCAGGGAAAGAATTATACACTACTAATCTTCTTCCTCCTCTCATGCTGACAGTGTGACACAAGAATGTCTACCAGTGCCACACCTGATTCTTGCCAGGTGAGAAGTGCAGAACACCTGGTCCAAACACATGCAGTAACTGGCAATAGTATGAGCTGGTTTACTCCTTACCTCCTCACCCCCCTCATCTTCCCTGTCCCTTCTACGACTTCCATTTCCTAGAAGAGGGAACAGCCCTAGACACAGCCTAGTTCCTGCTAAAAGTCTGTAAGTCACCGGCCCCAAATAACTCTTTCTTGACAGGTAAAGATATAGAACGTTCTTCAGTTCCTCTGCTCTTTCCCCAGATTTTTTCATCTGACCCCTCTGCGGCAGCAAAGCAATCAAAGAAAATGAGGCAACAGGAGCTAATTGTGAGAGTTGATTAGGAAGTTTAGGAGTGAGAAATAATTTGACAGGGGGAACAATTTGATTGGATTTAAAATTCTGTACCGTAATGGGCTGTGTGGGGGTGATAATTACTCCTGAATTGGGAAGTAGCCAAGCAAAGAGAGAAAATCCAGCACAGACACAGGTATTTCTGCTTTCCATGTCTCCTGTGAGGTGCCTGAAAGGGAAGCCTCTTCAGCTGCTCAAGAGAGCATACACATACTGCAACTCATGGCTCCTTTGGACAAGGAAGTCCTCTTGCAGGAATTGAATGCACATCTCACTGACTCTGCATGCCACAACAGTATGTTTGCATTTTCCATCCAGTTTTTGAAACGTTCAATAAATATTGACTAAATGTCACAATGCTCCTGATGTCTTTCCTTCTGCTTAAGAACTAAATAGTTGCAGAAAACATGCTTGCCTTTCTCGTCAGCTCAAAATATTCTGTTGTTTCTGGGAGAAATCCCCAGTCTGTACTAACCCCCAGACTTCAAAATATAACAAAGTAAAATAGCTTGCACTGACTACTTTTTTTGAGGACTGATGAAAGAAAAAAAAAAAAAAATATCCAGATATTTTCTGGATTCTTCCTTGGAACAAGTTATGATTTTATTTTAAAATGCTGTTTAGGAAGATGACTGAAGTGCAAAGGCTCCGCTGGTGCCCCCAAAAGAAGAGCTTTCTCCTTGAATGAGAGTTGTGTACATGTAGTCTACATATTACTTTCTCAGTCTTTAAATGGAACGGTAATCTGAAAAATCAGTTATTTATTTATTTCAAGGAGAAATTCAGGACTGTGCTTCTCATTCGGAAAAAAACACTGCTGAAAAACAAACAAACAAATAAACAAAAAAACCAATGAGTTCATTTACTGTCTGTCAGCCATGGTGGGTATCTGAGGTGCTGGGAGGTGGCTGTGCTATTCCACAAACAGACCCTACATCACCAAGCGGCTCTACCGATGCAGCCCTCTCTTGCAGCACAGCACTGTTTGTGGATGGAGTTAAGGCCTTGTGTCCATGTGCAGACTCAAATGTCCTTTTGAGACATGTTGGCTCCTGCAAACAAGGCAGGGATAAAGTAGGTCTGGGATAATGTAGCCATTTGGGCAGATTGCACCTATGCTGCAAGGAGCACCTAGAAATTTAATTTCAGTGCAACTCCCCATTCAAGCCATGTGCAGTATATATATTGTGTTCGGTTGATTTTATTTTTTTATTTTTTGGCAGGGAGATCATTTTTTTCACCTATAAACATGGTATTTCTGGGTAGTGCAAGCATCTGTCTGGGAATGGAGAACGGGGATCACAGTCCTGCTCACTTTGAGTGCTGGTTTAATAGAATCAGGCATTTCTTTCACCCAAAAGACCTTCAAAGAAATTAAGTAAAGTGTATGAGGCAACAAATGCTATGTCTTTTCTTTCAAGATTGTAAAATACATTTCAGATTTCTTAGTCTCTCAAAAAGTTTTCAGTGATTTCTGTCCTAAATCCTTTGGTGCTATCAAGTTTCTCTGTAGCTAGTTGCAACTCCTCCCTCCTGGTACACAATTGCTGGTAACCTTTTAGGTCATTCAGAATGTGACACTGATTCCTAGACTGATTCCCTCTGCTTATCTATGTAGTAAAGTTTGACCTCTGTGGGCAGTAGTGGTTATGTTTGCGACAAAAATGCTTCCTGCGTTTGTTCTTCTTTTGCCTAGGAATGTATATATTAGTGACGTAGATGTGCAGGACATGCCTGTGAATCCCCTCAGGCATAAGGAGATGGTTGCATTCACAAGCCCTCCCACCCCTTGAGGCTCACTGCAGAACACCCAGCAGAACATTGCTATAAATGAAGGTCCCAACCTGAATGGGCCAGTCTAATGGAGACTTTAAAAATAGGACTTAAAATGTTGAGCTGACATCTCTTCTCATGAGCTGTCATAAGTGAGTGCAGCACTGGTTTGTATTCAGTTGCTTGGTCTGACAGGTAAGCTACAGGTATTTAGACAGCTGGATCTTCACAAGCTCAGGAGTTTCATTCACAACCAGTTACTGTACTAAACATAAACATGCCATGAGGACACAAATATGTGACTTACGACAAAATCCAGGAGACACGGGTACTGTCACAAATGTTTGTGTATCAGCAGTGAGAAGGGCTCCAGAACAGGCTTTCTTCTGAAGGCCATATCAGCAGGCAGATGACAGATACCTCTAGGGAAAAAAAACAATGATGTCAGGACTGGTAAATTCCTAACATAAGCATTAATGTTATATACTATATCCAGATCATCAACAGATCTGCTATATTGGGATGTCTTACAAAAACTGACCTGGCCTTCTTATAGATACTGGCACAGACTACTAATGTGGTCATTGCTAGCAGCTTAGTGAGGAGTCACTCAGGTTGTGATATATTATCTAGCACTGAGTGTTTAAATAATTACAAAATCATAAGTTCTTTATAAAACACAGAAGGCCCCACAAATTAAAAAGAGCAGAACTGGGGGAAATATCAAATTCAGTAAAATGTGACCTTCCTGGAACAGAATTTGTCTTGCAAAATACTCAGTACAGTATTTCTACTTCATTTTCTGGCTTTCCACACTACTTAAGACAAAGAAATGACATGTACTCATCTTTGAGGTATCAGGTTAACCACAAGGAAATTTAAGCTAACACAGGCATTTATACACCATTACGAATAACTATTCCAGTGAAATACTGTTCTTTCCTGTTCTATAAGCCAAGAGCAAACAAATATAACATATTCTCTGCTCTCTTTTAAAAACACTGACATAATTCATGCTATTTCCTTGTGATAACAAAGAATAAAAATAAAAAGATACCAAAATTCTTGAATTGGGCAAATTAGCTCTGGCTGCAAAAGTTTTAAAACCTTTCTGTGGGTTACTGAGTTAATAAATACTGTACTGGACCAAATTAGAGACAGGGAACTAATACGAACTGAGTGAAGGTTGGGTTCAGGTACTCAAAGACACCTCATTCAGCCTCTGGAGTTCAGCTCCAATAAGCTCAGCCAGGAAAGGGGCTAGCTGACTAGAGCGTTATGGAGTAACATGTAAAGCTCTGTTCATGACAAGTCCTCTGTTTGTTATAGACAGTTTTAATTTGGTGAGGGGCACAGATGATGCTGCAAAATGGTGGGAATAGAGTTTGGGAAAATTCAAGACTGAAGGGTCAAGTTGTTTTCTTAGGATATAACTGCAATTTATGTCATAAACCTGTTGAAGTGGTGGAGCTATAGGCTATCAATAATAGACCATATAGCTTGGATTGAATTTTTGGGAGGAAAGTCAAGGAGCAGAGAAAAGAGTTCTTACTTCACAGGAACAAATTCCTCCATAGATGCTACCTGTAAAAAGGCCCTTCCCCTTTCTGGTCAGACACCTGCTACTTTGCTGAGACACAGGTATTGAAGGCCCCTGCACACCTTCCCACTGGGCTCCAACCTTTGAACAAAGCTTCATGTCACAACACACATTAGAAGTGGAATAAATATCAAAAGGTAAAGTGTTCAAATGACACATCTGAGTGACTGTAATAGCAGTGTCATCTTCTTTAACCTATTAAACCAAAGAGGTTTCAAAATGCATCCTGAAAAACACTACATCTCGCTCTGCCATACTACTTCAGTGCTTGCCTTTCATGCTCTGCATTGTTGAAGTAACAGCAAGTAAGGTCAATTTGTTTTGGTTTGTCCATAGGATAATTGCATGAGCCTTACATGAAGGATGCAGAAAATACCAATTTTATATAATGATTTGTTAAGTATTTAGATCCAGAAGAAATGGGACAACTTCGATCATGTTTCTGAATGACCTGGGCACCATTTTGCAGCCTGGGATGACAGCTCAGTTGCTGGTTGCATAATTCATTTTTATCCTGCCCAGATGTACGCAAAGGTTAAAAAAGATATAATTAGTCCGCTCCGTTCCCACCTCTGGCCCACACAAACCCTGTCTCTTATTCAACCTGTCATTGTTAGCAGTATTATCCAGGGCTCCTGAAAAGAGACAGCAAGGAAAAAAATTATGATAATTTAATTCAGAATGATCTTTCCTTTGTAGTTTGCACATTACTTTTGCAGATACATCTATTAATAACCTGTAGGAATCAGCTTCTATTTACGTAGCACTTTTCTTCCCAAAGGGTCTCTAAGCACTTTGCTAACCTTAGGGATCATATAATTCTTTCCTGACAAGGCTCAGTTTCACCTTTATGGCAAGCTTCAGGCAAAAGGTGGGGAGAGAATAATGAGCCATTCTGCTCCTGCAGAGCCCCACACCTCCCAAAGTGGGCTGCTAGACTCCAGCAGAAGGTGTCCTGCCCCACATAGGTACTGCTACTCCTTTACCTGAGGCTCACTTTGCCTTCTCTTCCTGCCTCCCCTCCTCTGACTGTACAGAAGGAGCTCTGGGAACCAAAGAGCTATGCCTGTGTGGTGATGTTCCCAGTTCACACTCTACCATATTTTGAGCATGATTTGACCAATATCTAGGGTGTTAAATGATTAATTTGTTCAGTTTAATAAAGTACTGGAAGTCTTTGTGAATGCTGGGGAGAGGAATCCTGCATGATTATTACTGTTATTCCTCTGGATTTTTTTTAGACTACGGGGGCACCTACAGGTACCACCAGTTCCCATTGTACTAGGTGCTGTAGTGGTATCCACTGTAGTGGTGTCTCAGGGGTACCCAGTGAAAGAACAAGAGGCACAAACTGAAATACAGGAAATTTAATTTAAATAAGAGAAAAAATACTTTACTCAGAGGATGGTCACGCACTAGCACAGGTTGCCCAGACAGATTGTGCTGTCTCCATCCTTGGAGATATTCAAAACCTGCCTAGACATGGCCCTGAACAACCTGTTCTGGCTGACCCAGCTTTGGGCAGGAGTGTGACTGGTGATCTCCTGTGGTCCCTTCCAGTTTAAGCTGTTCTGTCATTCAGCATGCTTACACACAACAAAATGCAGGACACATTCCCAGGTGTTTGCAGTCGGAGGTCAAAGTTGGAGAACGCAGGGTGGCAGAGTGAAGCACCCTGTTTTGTCCACAGCTGTAAGGCAGATTAATCAAAGAATAAGGATTCACTCCAGGGCCTACTGTGATGGCCCATCCACTAGAGCATGCTGGGGACAGAATATGGAGGGCCAGCAACTGCCTCCTGTCCAGAGTTCTGTTGCTACACAGGGCTTGAACATTGCTCAGTGTGTGTCTGAGTCCGGCTTTCAAAGAAAACCCAATGGGAAAATGAGAGAAGATATAAAAATGAGAAAAATGGGAAAAGAGAAGATTTCATGTGAATTTATGAATGTCTGTGATGGATTGAACCATCTAGCCTTTTTTCATGTTTCCAATGGTGCCCCATAACCAGTCCTGACTGAAAACAGTACATACATATATGTCTTGTTCATATATATATTCATGTGACCCACATATATATGGGGTCATTCTACCTCAGGTATAGCCTTTCAGCTCCCTGAATAGCTTAGTGGACTACTTATACATGAACAGCACAGCCATAGGTATCACCCATAAGATCTTCTAGTGCCTTTTGTCACTTCTTTACAGTGAGCTGAATGGATCCAGATGCAGTAACGCTACAGGTATACCATTTATACAGACAATGATCTTCTTCACTGCTGGGCTCCTGGAGCTGTTCATTCAATGCTGACAGTCCCTGTGGGACTCAGGAGCAAACACTTTCTGTGAAGCAAACACTTTTTCAATGTATTTGACTTCAAGAACAGTTTCCAGTAGCTGAAAAACCTGACCTCCTCAAAATTACTAGTGAAATCATAAAGAACACAATATGTCAGCAGGTACCTGGCCATATTGCAATCAAATGTATGGTCTCAAGACTCACCACTCTCATGTGTCTTAATCAAAGCAGCTCTGTCAAAATCATTAACAAAACTTGGCCTTTTGAATGAATTGTTTAGCATTCACATCCCTATTTCTTTGTAGTCATGGCATACTGGAAACAATTCCCTAAAAGGGCTAGAAGAAGCTGACCATCTGAGAGTGCCCAAGAATAAAATCTCAATAAATTATTTTTCAAACAATGCTAGAATCAGTGCAGTGCTAGGTGTTTTAAAGGTCTGTAAAGTTGGCAGAAAATGTAGCTTGGCTGAGATCAAACCATTCTGTGAAAAGTTGCCACTTTCCAGTTCTGTTTTCAGCAACATAACCCTCTCACCTCCCTCTCACTTTTTTTTCCCCTGATCTTGTAGAAATGCTTAGTTTAATAAAATACAACCATTTTTGATGTTATTGCTTGATACTGGCTTTTGTATGCATTATCTTTTGTATTTTGTATTAAATAATACCAGATAGTATACAGCAGAATATTGCAGATATGTGACATCTGAGACATTAATTTGATGAAAAGTCTAAGCAAAATTAATCAAGATAATACAGTTGGCACAACATAGTTTTTGTTATTGATGTAATAGTAGTAAGTCAACTCTTTAAAATAAGTACAATAATAGCTTGGAAAAAATGTCTTTAGAATTTTAATTTCCTGAGGAATTTTACTTTTCAGTTCTACTTCAGAATGATTTTATATTGATTTATTTAATGTCAGAATTGCCTGTGGAAGAGGCCTCAGTTCAAACCAGTTCTGATTATAGTAAATAAAAATTTTAACAGAAGAAGCTCCACTACCTCAAAACTATTTTTGAACACTGCCTTTGAAGATGCCATTTGCAAGCAAACCTCAAGCTCCTCTTTGTTAACAGTGACAAAAGAAATCCCAGTTCTGCTCTCATGATACATGTCTTTAAAGTACAAAGAACTGTCACAAGGACTTGTGTTAGTTAAGCCTAAAATTTCAGTTACATGAGTAGTTTTGCTTAAATTATATCATTTCCTTTCACCACTAGAAAAACCTTTATAACATATCATGTAAATGTTTAGTACTAAAGACACTATTTTGAATAATAAAATAATGCTAACCACATTTATCTTTGCTGATCAGCAGAGTCTCAGTGAGTCCCCTGTTTATTAAACTCATTTTTGTTCCTTATGTGTGTGCTTAAGGGTATAAAATTAAGGGAAAAAAATAGCAGTAGCATTTGTGAAATCTCCAGAGAAAACAAATAGTGTATTTCACAACAGGGAGAACAACTAGAGTCTAATACCCACCTCCTCCAACCACATAAAAAACAAAATTCTGGCAGACTAAGACTTACCATAGAATCACAGAATGATTTGGGTTGGAAGGGAACTGAAAGATCATCTAACTCCAACCCCCCTGTCATGGGCAGGGACACCTCCCACCAGACCAGATTGCCCAAAGCCCCATCCAGCCTGGCCTTGAACACCTCCAGGGATGGGGCATCCACAGCTTCCCTGGGCAGCCTGTTCCAGGCCCTCCTCTGGACCTGCTCTAACAGCTCCATGGCCTTCTTGTGCTGGGGGCACCAGACCTGGACACAGCACTCCAGGTGGGGACTCACGAGAGCAGAGCAGAGGGGGACAATCACCTCTCTCACCCTGCTGGCCACCCCTGTGTTGATGCAGCCCAGGACGCAGTTGGCCTTCTGGGCTGCAAGCACGCACTGCTGGCTCATGTCAAGCCTTTGATCCACCAGAACCCCAAGTTCTCTGCAGGGCTGCTCTCAACGAGTTCTTCTTCCACTCTGTCCTCATGTCTGGGATTGCTCCAGTGTAGATACAGCACCTTGCACTTGGACTTGCTGAGCCTTGTGCTTATGCACAAAAATCTTATACTTATTATACTATAGCATACTTATACTCCAAACTTCTTCCTAATTTTGTTGCAACAAAGTGACTTTCTCTGTAAAATGCCTTGATTATTTTTTGCTAACATGACACTAAGCTCTGTATTTTTTCTTATGCAATTACCAGTATAACAAGTAACTACCTTCATTTGACATTCCTGCAGCTTCCTTCTTATCATTGTCAACATTCCAAATCTCTCTTCCTATTTTTATGGTAGAAGCAGGGAGAATAGAAGTGAGATAAAAATATTCCTAAACTGAAACTGTGTTCCTTGTCTCCTGGGACCATCCATCCAGTATTTCCATTTAAGTAGAGTTGCTAGCAGAAAGTACAAATAAATTATACTGGTCATTTACACAGTGAGATATACCTAAGCTGAAGCCCCAGTTACACTGTTTTGGAACTTGTAGGTGAAAATCGTAGAAGAGGAGGATGGGCAGCACTAGTTCAGATAATGCAGGTGAAAAACCCACGCTGCCTGAAGAAAGTTCTGTAACCTCTAAGTATGTGAATCAAGATCTATCCTCCTGAGCACAGATGTGACATCTGCACAGTAAAAGGCAAAAACTGTACAGAGATGATAACAGACAGAAGTAGAAAACAGAAATGAAAGTCCAAGATTAATGATCTTTTCTTGAAAAGTTATTTTATGAGATTTTATATATTACATGGCACTGTACATTAAACAAGGGTCTGACATCCATTCTGAGGAACCTCACAACAAGCCATGATCAATGGATTTGCATCTATCACTCTGTAGCACAGAGAAGCCATCTGTTTGATTAACTGTAGGCAGGAATATGTGTGTCAGCAGGCATTGGTGTCAAGAGATACAAACCAAACTCAAATAGCAAATGCACAAACTAAAGTTAAAGCAAAGGAAACTGAAGAACTTCTAATTCAGGATATTCAGGTAATCCTGCAGATTTCTGAGCAAGTGGCCTCTGTGCACTGAGAGAGGAAGATGCTCATTTCTCCTCTGGCATCATACTTACATATACAAAGCTGGGAAAACAGATTCTGATCGAACCTGCTGTTTGCAGATGGTATTGATCTGGCATGAGGAGGAAAATGTAGCCAGTGAGTATTTTATGGCAGGGATGAAAGCTAATTCAGTATTCAGATATGAAGACAATATAATAGAAATAATATTCTTGCATGACATTAGGCTAATTAAAATATTATAATCTCTTTATCAGATTACCCTTTTTATTCTAGTGGTCCACTGGTGTCAGCTTCCCTGTCATTGCGCATGAAAATCCCACAGAGACTAATTAAATTTTCCTGTCTTGCCATAAAAATACAGGGGATTTTTTTTAAGTCCTATTTTAACCTGTATGGTTTTATCTAACTACAATGGACAGGATGTGACCAAAAGCACAAACATGCCCATGTCACCTTCTCATAGCTGAGTCTTTCTCTGGGGTTTGGGAAGTGTACGCCAGGGCCTGGAAACAAGGGGACTGTGGCCTTTCTACCAGAAGTTTGTCAGCTGCAGTGTAGATTAATCTAGACATACCATAGCATTTGGGTATAGATGAGAAGAGAAACAATGACTCCATAGCTAGAACTCAAGAAGAGAAATCTGAATGTGGTTTTGACAGGCTACTACCTACCAGTCTTTCTGAGAAGGTAAAAAGGCAACTGCCAACTCTGTGTGCTCTACAGTGACATAGTAAAAATGGCCAAGGACAAATGCAATGATGTGGGTGGTGGATTCACATATATGAGAAACAGCACCATTTGACATGGTAGCCAGAGCAAGACATCCCACAGACTAATGGAAGAGATACATCTTACAGCTGATATGTGTCCATCTTTAATGTGCAGAATCAAGCCAAGGTGTAGTTAAAAAAAAAAAAAAAAAAAAAAAAAAAAAAAAAAAAACTAGGTAATTTCAGTGAAGAAACAGGCACATAACATCAGAGGCTATACTCCCTATTTGTTTTGTGATTATTAGTTCACGGAACGAGTAGGTAATGCTGAGTGAAAATCGATCTGTTAGAGAGCAAGCTGTTCGTACAGCATGTATTTTCTAAGCATCTCCTTCTGTTTCAGAATATTGAGAACATTTGCATGAAAATAGAAAAATCTTTGTTTCTAAGGAGCCTGTGTTCCTCTGCTGGTTGTTCCACATGTGAGGTTTAAGGCTTGAAATCTGCATTTGTTCCTACTTGTATAACCCTGCATGGACTCAGTCCCTGGTATCATACAGTTAGCATTTATGAGTGCTAAAGTCCTGCTGAAAGCAATCAGTGGCCTTGTTCTTATACTGACTTTGCTGGATTAGGACAAGAGTACATTAGAAGTTAGAAATTGAACCTCTGACTCCCTTGACTTCCATGAAGTTACTCCAGCTTAGCAGAAATATAACAAAGATGCCCAAGCACTGGTCTTGGGTTTTGAGCTCCTAATTAAAGCTCAGACAATTGCTGCAATGTCATACTGACTGTGGCCATTGCTGGGAAAATAAACAGTGTGAACTAGTGAATTTCCTAGAAACAAAGAACATTTTGTTTCCTTTTAATTCTGGATCCTAACCCAGAAATGGCTGACAGTTTTTGAATCTGCCAGCTGAACCTCACACCGTCTGTTGTTTTGCAAATCATGATGATGCTGGACTGATCAGTGGAATGGGAAATGTAACCACCTTCCCTTTGACATCTCAAGACAGTTCCCAGTTCGAGGAATGGATGGGCATCAGGCTTGCTGCGTCTGCTTGGATGACTCAGTCCCACTCACTGGCACTGATACTACCAGAAAGAGTTAATGTGGTTCTGCTGACTCACGGAGACAGATGAATCTCTTTTCCCAGTTTGATATACAGCAAAATCCTCTCACTGGAGAAGGGACAGCAGGCAAAGGTTCCCAATCAGGAGCACGCATATGACTAGGATGCAGATCACTGCAAGTGGTACCTAAGAGCTGCCTCAGAACCAAAGGGTTTCTGCTTGAGAACTCCAACAGCTCGTGCAGCTCTGGGAACCCAAATCTAAGGTGTCTGGAGCAAAGTCTGGAGACAGGGAGGAGTTTAGCTTTTGCTGCTAATTTTACTGATGTTGTTGATACTGCTGTGCTTTAAATGTCACTGATCTGTCTCATGCAGCATCTCCAAAGCATTACAATTCCTCTCAGTTTGCTCTGCCAAGGCTCCCAGCCAAGGCCCGTGCATCTTCCTTATTGTAATCTCCTCTCTGGCTAGAGCACCTGGAATTGTCTCAAGTTCATTTATTTGGGCACATCACTCTGAGTTTTCCACACTTCTTTGTCACAGTTCTCTTCCACTACTCCAAATGCAAACTCCTTCTTCTCACTTTCAAAGCCCGTCACAATTCAACCCTGCTTCATACCAGTCCCGGAATTTGTTACCTTTCCACAGCACCCACCTTTGCTTTATCAATTGCAACCTCCATTTTTGCTTCTCTAGCTTTATTCTTTTCTTTCCTTTATGACCGGGGACAAACCAGCAAAGTCACAACTGTAGGCTCCTTTAAAATGTCTTTGCTGTGTATCACATAGCACTGAAGCACAAGCTCGCTAACAGGAAAGCAGAGGACACTCAGGGCTGTGGGTTGACTCAAGAGCTGCACACAGGATCTGTATCACAGCCCCTCCTTTGGTCTCTACTTCTCATTAATTTGCTTTCTGGCAAAGTTATTTGGGATACAGAGTGTCATTAACATTTTGTTTTTGCATGTCTCCTGTGCAATATGGCAAAACAACTGTTAATTGACCTGTGAACTAGCTTGTCTTCCTTGGCGTGTGGAACGGGATTGCTGACCAAGTGTCTCATAACTTCCTAGGGAAGCATGATTTTACATTTTATAGCTGTGTTTTAAAGCCACGGAGAAATTGAGGCTGCACTGGAAGCTCATGGGAGTGCCAAACCTGTACCTCCTTAGTACAGACTAACACCAGACTTCTGCGCCTGTCTCCCTTTCCTGCACAGAGATAAATAACAGTAAAGGCAAGCCCTAGGGCCATGTTCAGAAAAGGCTGGGAAACACTCAAAGTATTTGCAGAACTAAATGCTTTCCAGGGAGCTATTTTTCAGTGTGTTGTTACAGTAAATGTTTAGATTTTCCAAAGACAACCTCATAAAATGGTCATTAAACAATGCTATTTTATGTACAAATATTTTGCAGAACCCTTTAGTATGTAATCACACAAAATGTTCTTGCATGCATAGTGCCTTCACAGCATCAACATTAAACAACCACTGCTTTAGCTAACATCTCTTGTCCTTCAAGAATGGCTGTGACATGCCAGGGTTTGCCCAGAACCATGGGGGTCATTCAGTTGCCCAGAGCATCTGAATTATCTCCCCTAACAGGCAGGTACAGATCTGTGCTTTGTGAACACACAAAACTTGACACAGGGTCAAAACCACCCTACAATGGCCTTTAGCAACCTGGCAGAAAGCAGTCCTGAGTCCTGCAACGTGTGTACTCTGCCTGAAAAGACCATTTAATTTGGATTCACTGTCAACATAGTATATATTTTAAAATAGCCAGTTTCAACACAAACCCCATCATTGGATAGGTTTACCAGTGAAATAAATATGAGGCAAAATAGGTTATATTTATAGTCAGGCTGCAGCCATAAAATTTAAAATAGTAGTTGGTAGTTATGGTAGTTACAAGACAAAATAAATATAGTCCAAGGATGAATCTTGCCTAAACATGCGAAGTTCAAATGTGAGGAATTCTCAACACATGAACAAGAGTTTTATCCAACCTGCAAGTGGGAACCTAGGGAAGAATGTGAGTCCAGTCTTCTTAGTAGAACACTACTTCAAATCAAAATCCATCTTAAAAACTCCATTGTTTAATTGGATTAAGTGAAAGTACAGCATTTGTAATGCTGTAGGGAGGCTAGATATAACCAATTTACATTCTAATTTTTCTATTTTGTGATTACCTGTAATCACTCTGGTCTTGTCCTAAGATCACCTTCAGCTGTGGAGGTGCAAAGTTTGTTCTTTGGACCACTTCTTCTCTTTTACCCATTTTCACCGATTCTTCTTTTCCTGACATTTCTTTCTGATCTAACTATATACAGCATGCTGCCAAAAAAAAAAAAAAAAAAAAAAAAAAA
>NC_048894.1:46257092-46282623 GCF_011077185.1 Oxyura jamaicensis
AGCATGCTGCCAAAAAAAAAAAAAAAAAAAAAAAAAAAAAGCTATGAAAGTATGAAAGTCTATTAATACATTCCCTTAAGCATTCTCTGCATATATTTCACACTTAGATTTGAAGCAGTCTTTTTAGTCTGTGCTAGTACAACACACAGTCTATCAAAGTTCTGGATATGAGCTCCTAAGTACTCCTCAAAGCTTAGAGAGGCCTTACACTGCAACCCTTCTATCTTACTGATACCACCTGATCTTCCTTATTTCTAGTAATTGTATTTGCAGCTGGATTGGACTTTGTAGTAATTGTCGTGGATAATTCTCCATCAATACCACTCATTTTGGATTTCTGGTGGCAGTTGCTTTCTCTTGGTGCACACTCCATCAGCTGTATGGTTTGCAGACCGTGGGAGCCCTGCTAGAGCCCATTTCCACATGTGCTGGGAGGACCCTAGGCAGGCCCTCCCTGCTTGACCCCCCCTTACCTTCCTGGCCTCCCTGCCCCACACCCTCAGTTCTGCCATACAGCCTCTGGCAGGAGCGTGCAGTTATGCAGATAAGAGGTTAAAGACCGGGGGGGTTAAGATTGGGCTGAAAATGTTTACCATACTTAAATGAAAAACGGCATGTATATCAAAAGTATTCTAAAACAGCACCTGTCCTAGCTCTTTGATGTAGGTCATTTTATGGCTTCAGGGACATCTGTGTTTATGTAACTGAGAGGGTGGCCTGGAGGTTATAGCTGCTGCTCATACAAATGTATTTCAGAGATGAGCTTAGTGTCTTTGCTGAGATTGGGTGCGTTGGCTTCTCTGGAGAGATTATGACCTTGTTCTCAGCCTGCTTGCCAACTGGCTGTTCCCTTTGTCTGGGCTTCTGATATTCATATAAAGAGTGGTACAAAGCACTGGCTTGTTCCGTGCAGCGCATGATCTCTGTTTTCTGCAGATAAATCTTTCTGACATGATGTAACAATAACAAGCCGCTTAGTCCAACCAGCTTCTATTATCGGTTTCTGGAGTTTCAGAGGCCTTTATGTGCTTCATTGCAAATACTTTGACAAATCCATGAGAACACTGATCAAGGAGGAGGAAAGGATACACTGTGCTCACAATCAAAGTAGCACATCAGTTGGCAATAAGGAAACATTCCTTAGCTCCTTGCTCAACCAGCAATCCACTGATTCTCAACCACTGTTCAAAGAGTATGTTCTGCCATAAGATTAGCTCACTTTGCTACTCTGATATTCTCCCCCTACGTCAGCTATGAAACCATTAGCCAACAAAGACTTCGAAGACGTATCACAGAAACATTTTTCCTCCGCTGGGTATAAGTATCTCTCTCAGAACAATCCCCAGGATGATTGGATCCTATTCCTTTCACAGAACTGAAACTGCTCTTTTCTGAGAGGAGTCAAGTACCAACTTCTTTTCCTGACCCTGCCTCCCTCTTCAGTTGTTGACTGGGAAATTCTCCTTATTTACCTGGCATTTTCAGAAATTGGCAATGCATTGCTATGCTTAGTTGCTCCTAACATCTTTTTCCCTGCAATTGACAGTTGGTGTATTTCCACTGAAAAATAGCTCTGTTAGTGCTGTGTATCCAAGCCCTTACTGCACTGCTTTCCCTTCTTCTTTCCCACATGCAACTTTCAGAAATTACAACCTCAAAATGGCATCATTTATAAAGAAAAGTTCCACAGCTGTTCCTTTTCCTCAGTGTAGATGAGCCTAAGTTCTCTGAATCAAGGAACACTGCCTGAGGACACAGGCTTTTGAGCTGAATGCAGTTACAGATTTGCTTCTGGAATCTATACCTGTTTACGGTCAGTTTCCGCTAGCTGCAATGAGACTTTAGGCTCTAGAACAGTAGCCTCATGAGTTGTAGTTTTAATGGCACTTGGGCAGAAATATTTATTCTGATATATATATGATTTAATTTTACTTAAAGCATTTCATAAGCACTGCTTTAATAAAAATCCCTCTGAGAAGTGTCATTAAAATGGCTCTCAAAGACTCTGATTGTCCTTTACTATTAGTCTTCATCCTCCCAGCAGCTCTGCACTGTGTCACATGAAACTCCTACTCCCTTGTTACTTTATTATTCCGTTCTAGGATTTTAACATTATAGCCCACTTCACACCTCCTCTACCATGCTGACAAATGCTACTGTGACCTATGGTGCAAATTGCAGTTCTAGTTATATCCATAGCATCAAATCTGCAAAATCTACAACATGATCCGTCTCTGACTTGGTCAGCCCCTGATTTCTTTATGCTTCAGCATCCCCAGCCATAAAAGAACCTTATTCTTTGAGATTTATGGCTGAAAACCACAGAACAGAACTATCTATTAGCGCTACTTATAAGGAGTTTTCAAGTGTGCTGCAGCCTCTTTGGATGACTGAAACCATGCCAGGATTAATTATATCTGATAGACCTAACAATGAAATATTTGCAAAGGGTCCTGCTGGACAGGGGCTATCAACCAACGATCTAACATGCTTTCTTCTTGTTGTATCCGCTTAATTATTCCTTGATGAAGAGGAATAGATATGAGGCACCGTCTCCAACCTCTGACAAACTGCCCTCTTTCAGTTCTTTGCTAAATGATGCTAAACTGTTGATTTAGCATTCCCGTGGCAGGTTATCTTTCTTTTCAGGAACAGGAACAGCTCATTTCTCCATCCCCAAACCTCTTTTCAACTACCCCTTACTGTTTTCAGCAGAGTGCTGGGAGTTCGGGCCAAAAGAGCTGAAACTGCCTGAGAACATTTGCCACTCACATGCTGCAAGTGTTCAGGAGCTAATCCTATTTATGCAGTTTAGCTTCATTTCCAGTCCTTTGCACCAAAATCCCAATGCAATGCAATTTGTACACAGGAGTGACTGCATGGTTTTGGCATTATTTGCTAAACACTAGCCCTCTCTTTGTTTTTGGGTCTGCAGACACACTACAACAGAAGAGCTGATAGCCACACAAATGCATAGGACTGTGTATATGACAAAGGGCATCAGAAGATGCATGTACAGGTACATTCAGGCAACAATTAAAAGTATCAGAGAACTCTTGAATAAAAGACATTGAAATAGAGGTGGAAAATTTATTAACTGTATTGTAACATCTGAGCAAAAACCCACCGGAATCAGACAGCTTGCTTTGAACGCTTCATCAGGCATGTTTCCCAGTAATAACCCAAACTAAAAAACCTTGCCAAACAATAAACATCTGGTAGACAATGCCCTTTGGACTAATTTGGGACCAAATACAAATTCATTTGGTGCTCAGGTCTCTTTTGAACAGAAAGCAATCAACTTTGGGTTTTGTCATGATATATTAGGCAAGGCTTTGGAGAGAAAACTGATTCACTACATTCATTCATGTGGAATTATAGCAAATCTAAAATTTACTCCCTACCCTCATTCACTACCCTCACTCAGCTGAAATAGTTGAGGATAATATTACAGTAACTCATTTTGCAAGTGATAACGTGTCCATGTGTCACTTCACCGTGACTCTGACACGGGACCAATGCCAATCTCAAAGGAGTGTCTTGTGGACTTCACATAAATTGTCCCATATATACTTGGGAAAGCCTAGTTTTTGTATTTATGTCTCCATTTACTGACTGTCTAAGCAAAGGCTGCAAAAGCAAAGACTCACAGTCCTGGATACTTGCCAGGAAAATGTAACTCTAGCCCACCCTCTGCCCAAGGTACAGGCTAAGAAACGTTCAACATTTGTGTCCTATCAGTTGTGTACCTTCCCAAGGCTCCGAGTGTCGAGCTGCAGCACAGCCAGCCTCAGGCTGTGTCAAGAGTAATACAGCCAGCACAGCCGCGAAACAAGCGGGGGTACCTAGCTTGGTTACAAACTCTCCAGATTATAAAGCAGCCTGTTGAAAAATTCATAGGAGTCTCACAGCTAACGCGCTTGGTAGCTCCGCGCTGCTTGCGACAAGCTCCCATGTTTAAGCCTTTGCTACGGGGAGCGATGGTGCCAGACGGGGGGATGTGATTCCGGGAGCGCGCCTCAGCCCGGCGGCGGGGGTGAGCCCGGACCCGCAGGGCGCCCCGGGAGGGGCGCAGACACTGCGCTGTGTCTGACAGGAAAAAACCCCTCACTCCGCGTTTCTCCCCCCACGCACCTTCCCTATAGGGTCGAAAAGTGTGTAAGGTCGATTCCTAGCTGCGACTCCTTCCCACCCGCGGTCCCCCACAGCCTCTTTCCCTCGGGGCCAGGCGAGGCGGCGGGCCGGGCTCCCTCCCGGCGGTGACGGGGCGCCCACCGCAATCCCCCCGTGCCGCGGGGGCGGAGGCGGAGCGGGGGGCTCGGGAGGGGGCCGCCCTCGGGGTCAGCAGGAGCTGCTTGCCCGCCCCCCCTCCCTCCCGGGGCAGGGCTCCAGGAGCTGCCGGGCCGGGCTGTGCCGGGCCGGGGGCGGAGGAGGCGGGGAGGGGGAGCCGCTGCCGTCACCGAGGCTCCCGGCTCGCTCGCCCCGCCGCCGAGGCAGCCCCAGCCCCGCTCCCACCCCCTCGCCTGCCCCCACCCTCCTTCCCTCTCCGTCTCGCTCTCTCTGTCGGCGAGAGCGGTGTGCTGCTCTTCCCAGATGGCAGCCGGCAGCGCCATGCAGCCTCCCGCTCCTCCTCCTCCTCGCCCTCCTCTCCGGCTCTAAGTCAATGCCATGCTGCCGCTGCTCCTCCCGGCACTGCTGGCCGCCTGCCTGCCACCCTGCCAGGGCTGGAGCCCCTCGGCGGCTGCCGGCGGGCAGGAGGAGCAGGAGCAAGAGCTCTTCTTGCCCCCCGCCAACCTCTCCTCCCGCTCCTTGGCCGGCCTCGAGATGGACCTCGACGGGGCAGCGAGCAAGGAGGAAGGCAGCACCACCAGCCCGGGCACGCCGGCTGCCGCTAGCCAAGAGCCTTTCCCTTCTGCTCCCACCTCCTCCGGGCAGCAGCAGCAGCAGCAGCAGCAGCGGCCCCAGCCGCAGGGGCAGCCGCAGCCCGCCGAGGACCCGCACTGCAATATCAGCGTGCAGCGGCAGATGCTGAGCTCGCTGCTGGTGCGCTGGAGCCGCCCGCTGGGCATCCAGTGCGACCTCCTGCTCTTCTCCACCAACAGCCACGGGCGGGCCTTCTTCTCCGCCGCCTTCCACCGCGTGGGGCCGCCGCTGCTCATCGAGCACCTGGGGCTGGCGGCCGGCGGCGCCCAGCAGGACTTGCGCCTCTGCGTGGGCTGCAGCTGGGTGCGGGGCAGGAGGGTCGGGCGGCTGCGGGGCGCCGCGCCTCAGCCCCCTGCCGCCTCCTCTTCATCCTCCTCTTCATCCTCCTCATCCTCCTCCTCGTCGTCGTCGTCGCTCTCCTACCCGCCGGCGGCGGAGCCCGGCCAGTACTGGCTGCAGGGTGAGCCGCTGAATTTCTGCTGCCTGGATTTCAGCCTGGAGGAGCTGAAGGGGGAACCGGGCTGGCGGATGAACCGTAAGCCCATCGAGTCCACCCTGGTGGCTTGTTTCATGACTCTGGTCATCATCGTGTGGAGCGTGGCCGCCCTCATCTGGCCGGTGCCCATCATCGCCGGCTTCCTGCCCAACGGCATGGAGCAGCGACGGAGCACCAGCACCGCCGCCGCCGCCGCCGCCGCCAAGTAGCCTCGCCCGGCGTCCCCTTCTCTCCCTCGTCGTGTGCTGCCGAGGGGCTCGGGCGGCCGCCTCCCGCCGGGCCCGGCCGTGTCGCGCTGCCCCCGCCGTGTTTTTTATGTTTTAAAGCGTCTTAAAGGTGTGCTGCGGGGCGCGAGTGACCGTTGGGCGCGAACGGCCGTTGGGCACCGGCCGTTGGGCACCGACCGGCCGGCCGTTGGGCGCCAACGGCCCCCGCTTGAGGGGAGCGGCTCCTCCGCGCCCTTCGGCCCCGCCGCCGGAGGCGACCAGATCCTGTGCGCTCGTTTTCTACCTTTAATACCCGTTTTAAATGAACCTTTTAGTAAAAAAGAAAGAAAAAAAAAGCCCCCCCTCCCCCCCCAAAAAAAAAACAACGTGGAAAATAAAAGACCCTCCCGTTCAACCGCATTCGTTGTAGTCAGCAGCTTTTTTGTATATGAATACAGTCCGAGCGAGTTTTTTCTTTATTTACCAAAATAAGTCTCTCTTTTTGGCAGGATCTAGAACTGAAACAGTCTGTATATTGTAATTGCTGAAGTTGAACTTTAACGAACCTTTTACACTGTACACTGTTGAGATAGTGTGTAATTATTATTGTAGCTCCACGTTACTTGGCTTTTAATACAGAGGTTTTCTTTCTGGAGCCTCCGTAGCCTTTTGTGGGTCTGTTTCTGCCAGGCTGGACAGGAGGTTTCAGCCGACCTCCCCATCTCCAAGCTGGCCACAAAGCTCATCTTTCCCTGCGAGAGGATGTTACTGGGCTTGTTGGTGGAAAAAGGGAATGCCAGACCCTTCCCAAATGGTGTTTGTCCTACCCTTGCAGTAGATTTATGTCTGTATGCCTACCTGGGATGGGGTGAGGTGGGATGCAGAACGTCTGCGCTGGATAGCCTCAAAAGGTGTTTGCTTAGCACAGCTCCAGGACTATGGCTTTCTTGTCGGTTTGTGGTCGGGTGGCTCTGATCCTGGGAAGATCAGGCCTGCTCTTTGAGACGTATTGAAAGGAGCACAGTGGCGGGTTTCTGACTTCCACAAGAACATTCCTCAAAACCGGCTCAGCCCCAGCATATTTGTTGAAGATTTGTAGATGACCGCTTTTTCATCTACAAGTCCATAGGGCTGCTCACAGGTTGCCTGTGGGATGGAGAGAGGGGAGGAACTGCAGGTCCACAGCTAGATTACAGCCACCACTGTGCAAGTGTGCAAGAAAGAAAGGTTTGCAAGATTTCTTCTTTCCTGTCGAAGCAGACAGTTGCGTAGCCTGAAATACCGTTCAGTGTATACTTACAACTCTTTAGCCTTATAAGTTGTTTCTTTTGCCTTAGACACTATTAGTCCAGCTGAATTTTCTGAAACCAAAATGTAAGCTAAGTGAGAAAGGTTTGCAATAGGAATTCTCATTCCTTTGTCAACATCAATGTATTTTATTTGTTAGGAACACATGAACTCACTTGGAAGCTAATATGGTGTATTTGTAATGTTTTCTTCCCCATGTTTTGGTGGAAATGACTGGATGAAAGGTCTGGAAAGATTAAATTTTTAGGATTCTGTAGCTCAAGGACTTTTTTCTTATTCTTTTTTTTTTTTTAATTTGAGAACCAAATAAAAAAATGCATGCTCTATGTGTATACTGTCTAGAAGAAAACACAGACAGAAACAGATTGGTAAACAGCATAAATAAATTAAATCAAGATTTTAAAATCTCCCATGTTACTGGGCTACCACTACATCCACTCTTTCTCTTGTTGGTCGTAACGGGCGTTCACTTGAGTAAATGTTGCATTGGGTTGTTTTCGGGAAGGAGAATCCAGTCACCACGAGAAATACGAGAAATACGCATTTGACCTGTTGATCTGAAAGGCACGTTACCCTGTGTGCTTCGCTTGCTGAGCCCTGCTTTTCTTTCCCCGACATGAGAAGCTGATTGTTATTTCCTCCTTGTGAGAATTGTTTTGCATTGAAACACAACGTGCTAGAGAGCTATTATTTGCCTACAATGCCCCGTGTGAGGGGGAAGCCCTTTCATACTGAAAGGCAAGGCTACCGAGGAACATAAAGGCGATGTTAACACCCTCCCTGAAGAAAGATGCTCTGCGTATGAGATAACCTTCAGAAGGGTTGCCACGCCAGGAGAGCGTTTCTGGTTAACGAGGTGCATTTAGGCAGAGAGTTAACTCATGCTGAAGTTTTGCTGCTTCTGTAGTGTGTGGTGCATAGTATTCCCTGGGGTCCAGGGCGTCTGTGCCTGTGCTGAGGGTTGTAATCTTGTTTTAGGTTATCCTAATTTCACCAGTGATGTGCTGTTGTGTGTGTGTGTGTGTGTGTTTTGTTGTTTGTTTGTTTTGTTTTGTTTTGTTTGTTTTAATTGCACCAGCATAAGCAAGGGAATGATGTTGTGGTCAGAAGCAGGCAGCTTCAGTTATTAAAGGATTTTTATTTGCCATTCTCAGACGCCTACCAAGAACCCTAAAACTGGTACAACACGGTTTGGAGTGTGTCTTCAAACTTCTACCAACATCAGCTTGAATACAAACCATGTAAGTAGGCAATGCCGTATTCGGGATATTTTGCTGCTAAAGGAAAGAAAAACCCAAAAGGCAAATCTTGTCCAGAATACAAAAACTGCACTGTGATCAGGGAGTGCTGATCTCAGATGCAAAGTGCAAAGAGCACTTCCCAGTTAAAGGAAGGTGTTTCTGTAGATAATCACAGAAGGGGTGAGCACATCCCCTTCACAGAGAGAGGACAGTCAGCGTTTCTGCCCCGCAGAAAGGACTTCACGGCACAGTGGAGGGCACAGAGGCTGCCTCCTGTGCAGGGTTTAGCCTGGCGTCTCCCAGCCCTCGGGTTTCGGTGAGGCGGCAGCAGGGTTGCTCCTGTGAAGAAGAGAGGTACACGGTTTGGCACCCACAGCTATTCTGGATTCTCGGTGGCCCAGATGCACGGGGAAGTGCCTCTCAGCTGCCACGGGCTGGAGCGGTCACTGTGGAAGGGTGCTGTACAGACCAACCGCCTTCCTCGGGCACTGTCACGTCTGCTTTAACATCAGTAACCCTGCTTCCCAAGCCGTGGCTGCTACTGCGGCTCTATGTAACTGATAATTTTGGGTGACAAAAGGTAGTGTCCTTTCTCATGCAACTTTCCCCCACATCCATGAGGATTTGGGCTAAATTAAACCCAGAAGATTCAAGCTCAGAGTGAAATGATGCAACTCCATACAAGCCGGTTTTAGATTCTGATTCCAGACACCAAAGTGTCTGTATTTATTTTCTCTTTCACTGGCAGTGGAGCTCTATTGTATTTTTACAGTGTGTGTGTGAAAGAGAGAGAGAGAGTGATTCTTAGCCATTTCTATTCCTTTGGATTTATTTTTAAAACCAGTTGGTAGCAGGGTCAGCATCAGACCAGGATTAGTCATCCATATGTACTCCTTCATATACTCAGGGAGGGTATGTATGTACATATGTACACATACATACGGAGGACTTACCGTGTACAAAAGAAGGTCAAAACAAAAAGGGGGAAGAGGTGCTGAGAATCAAATAACACTGAACAAGTAATACTGGCTTTTCTTTGCTAACTGTGTGTTTGAACGTGTTCTCTGGTAAGTTATCCTGGATTTATTTATGTGCACGTGCTTGTTGGAAAATAAGGGATACCTAGAAACAGGTAATTTCTCAATTTCCTTTTTATGTAATTCAACTGGCTTAGATTTTTTATTTTATTTTTTCATCCCAAGAACCAGAAACTCCCACTGAGAGAGCTTCAGCATGAGAAGGTGCTAGGCTTGTATACCACTGTTAGACCAGTGCAATTTTTTGTTCGATGTTCAAACCTCAGAACTGGCTTTCTTTTTCTCATGTTTTTGCTTAGTTATGTTTTATAGACACATTAGAAGCAGAAGCAAACAGATGAATATGCAGTTTTAGCACAGATACAGTTTTGCTGTTACTTGGTTCCACATGCATTCCTGTAATAAAAATATAAAAATGTAGTACAAGAGTAATTATATATTATGTGAGTATATTATGGTTCAGTAGGTTATTAGTAATCAAGCAGTTTCTATATGTATGTGGATATTTGAGGCAAAATCACCATACTTGAGTAAACATGAGAATAGTCATTTATTCAGGGCTTAGTTCATGGGTTCTTTCGATGATTAATACACGCTGCAACAACAGTACTATTTGTGCAGTAAATATTACTCAGTATGAGTAAGGGCTACTGAACCAGGCCCTCAAAAATTTAATTAAATGCCTTACTTGGCTGAGTAAGTATTATTCATTGTGACCTCAGCTTGTTGAATAAAAGTGTCTCCAGGGCTGACATTGCATGATCCCAGGGGCTGCACAACAGCCCAGTGAAATCAAATAGTTAAGTTAATTGAAGTTTTCTATGACTAAAGATCAGAGAATCTATTTTAAAGATGTGTATCTAGATAGAAGAATAGGTAGTGCCTTGTTGTTCCTGTCTGTTTTTATACGCATAGCTTGCAAGTCCGCAGCCAGGATTTCTTGGTACAATGTAGAGCTTTGCTAGTTGGGAAATTAGCTTCTTTCTGAAGCTAGTTTGAAAATAGCAATTATTTTTCACAGAATTTTACTGAATAAATATCACTTTTCTTCAACATATTTCAGGGAAAGGCCTTGATTTAAAACCAAACCAAAACAACAAACAACAAAAAACATTTCAATGATTATGGGGAGATGCATAAACATCAAATCCCAATTGTATTCAGATTTCAAAACATAAAAAATCTTTTAAATCAATAACTGATGTTTAAAAGTATGCTTTAAATAAATAAAAATATTTTCCATTTTTACCTCAAAACTAGAACATTTCAAGGAAGATCAGAAATGCAGACAAGTATTTTACCTTGTAAAAGTGATTTTGTGGGGAAAAAAGATATTTCTTTACTCCTATTTTTGTAGTCATATTCTAATTCTGGCATTCTCTTCCATGATTAGGAATCAATCACAACTTGTGACAGATGAAGAGCTATACTTCTCGTCCCTCTTTCATAATAATTTTGGTTAAATAAGATGTTCAAAACAATAGCAAATTTTAAAAAATGTAGCTTAGCCTGTTTGTTTTGTTTCTATTCCATTATGCCAAGGGAGAATGCAGCCTGGAATAAAATTTGGGATATTAAAGATGTTTACAAGAAATGTCTGGATCGTGTTTAATTAAATTTGTGGCCAGACTAAATCTCACAATCCAAATATCATCCAGTTGCTTGATCATCAATATAACAAACAGAGGAGTCTGTGGATCTGCGTGGTGGGAAAGCCAGACTCTAAAACCTTACCTCTTATTTTAGCTTTGCTATTGTCTCACCAAATTACCAATGCCAGAGCAAAACTGGAAGATCCAAATATCTTGTGAAGCTCTCGATGTTTCTCTGTGTTTGAGTGGTTCTTAGCTTCCCAAGAAAAACACCCAATTAATGAAATGAATTCTAGATCAATGCTGTTCTGAACAAGTGCATTCCTGGGGAGTGTGAAGTTAAATTATGTTTTTGTTCCTTGTAAGGTGACACTTGCTAGAAGCAGTGGGACCTTACCTTGCTGGTGTCATTCTGGGTGTTGCTAAGCAACATGAAGTGGTTAAAATGGAGATACAGAAGAACACTGAAGAATAAAGGAAACAAAGAAATAGAAGAAGCATTAAAAAAGTGAGTAAATGTGCCAGCACATTTTGCAAAGAAGTAGAGAAATACCAACTGGGTAAAAGACAGTGATTGAGAGCGAAAAGCTGACATAAGATGAATTAAAAACTCGATTCCATTGTTCATATTCTATCAAAATTTTCAGTGCTGTGCCTGAATAATTGACTGCCATTTTGGCCCGAAATGATGGCAAAAGAAAATAGGAGCCTGGGAAGAAATGGGAGGCTAAAGAAAAATTAGGGGTGGAACCACCATGTCATAAGTAAAAGGAAGAAAGAAATCACTGTACATATTGCTGGAAACCATACAACAAAATGGAAGGCACTCTCCTGCATGTACTTTCCAGTCTAATTTTCTTCAGATGTTCCTTGATGCCATAAGGAAAACATGCTAAACACCTTTTTTATTGAATGTGTATGTTTCTTCCATCATATCTTGCTTTGATCCACGTCAGACATACGTTTCTCATTGTCCAGCACGAGAATGTTCAACAGAATTGTATTAAAGCTTTTCACCTGAGTTGAAGTAGTGCTGGTGTGACTGTATTTCCCAGGCTGGACCACTGCTGTTGACAAGATGACATGCTGGTGTGCTGTTTATAGCATACTGATGATCTATATTGCCAGTATCTTCTCACTCAAACATTCCAAAGACTGCATAGTCTTCATTTCTTTTCCCTATAGTAATTATCTCCTAAGCTTCACTCTACTTTTTCTTCTGTCATTGAAAATTAATCATTCTGAAGATTTGCTCCTTATTTACTACTTCCTCTTCCCATCTCACTTTCCCTACCATGTTTATATCTTTGTTGACATTTTCTGGCTTCAGATTTCTCACCTGTCTTTCCCACAAGTGTGTCTTATATTATCAAGCTATAAAAACATTCTAGGAAACTTCACTGACAATTTCTTCTACTTTTTCACTCTCCTACTCACCCATTCAAACCATATATTTCATGCCTTTGGTCTGTAACACCTACAATCCACAAACAAACAGGAAACTTTGTGTTCGGGGCAAAACTCAAGTGCTAGGATATCTCCCTCACCAGCCTTTGGGCAAGGAGGTCTCGGGCCTCCTTCCACACTTCTGTTCCAGACAGTGAGCAGGGACCCTAAGTTATTTTGTCTTTTTCAGGTAGGTGAGAAATGCACCCCATATGAAGAGTTTCCTTCCACTTTAATTCCTCTAAGTCCTGCCTCTGAGTAACCCCCCACTCACACACCTGCCAAAAACCCCTTCTGATGAGGCGTGGGAGCCCTGACATGCCACCTTTCCCACCTCCCCTTGAGTGCAACGACAGGACAGGACGTGTCTCATTCTGCTCTCTGCTCTAACCAAGGGTAGGTGTCTCCCACCTTGGGGAAGCTCTGCACAGCTGGAGAAGCAGTGATCTCACTTAGAAATGGACCAGCGGGAAAAGCTGCATGCAGCTCAGGTATGCAAGTGCCAGGTCACAAGCATCACTTTACAGTTTCAGACTGAATCCTGCAGAACAGAAGGCCCATGCCTGGATGATGGCACATGGGAGAGGTGTATGAGCAGAGGGCCCTGGCAGATTTTTTTTTCAAGTGCTGGTCTAGCAGCATTCTGGCTTTATTGGTAAATGACTCAGTGGCCAGGACAACTCGCTGCAGCTTGCCTTTTATGAGATGATAAATACATACATTTAATGCTGGAGTCTGTGAGTGCTCAAGCCTTCTGCAATCAGCAAGTCTGTCTGTGTCTCTGTTTCTCTATCTGTAGAGGAAACAATATTTACCCTTCTCATACTGGTAGTGAAAGGATTAGTGAGCTAAATCCCATATGGCATTTTGAGCATGCAAAGAACAATAAAAATGCAAAATGTGTACATGATTTTATTCCTCCTCTGTTCTTTATCTCATTGAAGGGCATAGTTTGAGCCTCCAGTTGTTAAATTAAGGTATTCCACACAATTTTGTCCACAATTTAGCCAGGCAATAGCTGTACTCTGGAAATGCTTTTCCCATTGAAAGGTGCTGCTGTGAGCCGATATATTAAAAACAAATCATTACTAAGTGATGAATGTTACTGAAAGAGATTCTCATTAATCCAAAAGCATATGAAAGAATCCCCCAAGGTGTAAGAAATACTTTCTAGGAGGTGAATATATGAAAAAATTGGTGTGGAGGTAGCTGGTGGAGATTTAATCACAGGGCTATTTCATTTCTTTTCCTGCACTACTTGTTTCATCACATTTTCTCTGGGGAATGTGAGCTGTTCCTAATTATGCCAGCAATGTAGCTGCTTCTAAATGGAAACTGGAAACTACTTTCTGCAGGCAACACATACTATGAATTCTTGAGATTTTTACATTTCCTCCAGGACATGTAAAACACTTAACAATGTCAGGTCACCTCATTTTCTTGACCCAGAGAAACCCACTTTTGGGGCATGATACCTCACGGTGTGTCCAATGTAGCCTTGCCTGTCTTTTCCCTGAGGATTTCTCACAGTGGCCCAATTACCATTCTTGAGCTGTAGGATCATTTAGGGGGTAGGAACATGAAGACAGAGGCCTTATTCCTATGAGCTCATCTCCAGCCATGCATGACATTTCCCTCTCTCCTCGAAGAACAAATACAGTGGCTATTTACAGCAGGTCCATGCAGGCAGCAGATTTGCACAAGAACTAATACACCTGTACAGGTCACACTTTCTGGAGAGGACCATGGCCAGCAGACCTCTCATTCCTTTTGCCCTCGGCTGGCTGCAGTCTGTCCACAGCTATGATTTCCTCATAGGTCCAAAATGCTGCAAAGGGAAAGCACATTCACAGTCTGGTAAATGAAGGAGGCATTGTCCTGAAGGTCATTTTGAGATAAAAAGATCTATAAATGAGCTATTCAGGAGTGTCTGTGCAGTACCTGGATCTTTGTACCTGGATTTAAACAATTTCCCACAGCATTCTCCTGGCGAAACTGGCTGCTCATGGCTTGGACAGGCATATGGTTCACTGGGTGAAGAACTGGCTGGATGGCAGGGCCCAAATGTTGTGAGTGGAGTTAAACACGGGGGCAGACGGTCACCTGGGACATCACCCAGGGCTCAGTCCCATGGCCAGTTTTGTTAGACACTGACATATCAATGATCTGGATGAGGAGGTTGAGTGCACCCTCGGTCCCTCTGTACTAGGCACTGGTGAGACTGCACCTCAAGTACTGTGTTCAGTTTTGTGCCCTTCACTACAAGTGACTTGCTCAATGTTTACAGAGAAGAACAACAAAGCTGGTGAAGAGACTAGAAAACAAGGCATATGAGGATTGACTGAGGGAACTGGGGCTTTTTAGACTGGAGAAGAGGAAGCTGAGGGAAGACCTTATTGCTCTCTACCACGCAGTGAGGAGGGTGTCAGTCTCTTTTCTTAGGTGAGACAACTGATAGGACACAAGACAATGTTCTGAGGTTGTGCCAGGGTGGGTTTAGATTGGGCATTTTGAAGAATTTCTTCCTGAAGAGGATGGTCAGGAATTGGAACAGGCTGCCCAGGGAAGTGGTGGAGCCCCCATCCCTGCAGGTGTTTAAGAGAAGTGTGGATGTGGCACTAAGGGACGTGGTTTAGTGGTAGGACTCAGTAGGTCAGGTTGCTGGTTGGACTTGGTGATCTTGAAGGTCTTTTCCAACCTAGATGATTCTATGATTCTATGTAGTGATGTCTTTAATGTACACAGACAGTTTTCCAGACCTTTTTGGTTTGCTTTATTATATTTTTCAGAGTTTGACTATGAATATATACTACCTTGGGAAAGCTTCTTTGTCACGCATATAAAATGTAACTCCATAGGCTTTGCTATAGCTACCCCAGAGTGAGAGTGGATTGCCCATGACAAAAGTAATCCTCCAGAATGTCACTTATTTATCTTCAGTTCTGAAATGGAGACTCATATCCTCTCCCCTTGAGATTGCCATCATAACACTCACAGGCAGCAGCCCATGCTGAGTTGAGACAGAAGAAGGAAACTCTCATTTTCCTCCTACGTCTGGAATATTTCATGCCTGTGACAATTTAGAGTTCCCTGAATTCAGACAGTGAGATTGATAATGGTGCTGCCCAATGCTAACTGAAGTACCGTGGGTGGAATGGGTCACGGAGATTTACTCTCCTCCTACAAACGAAGTACAGAAAGAAAACAACATTGGCTAATCTGTTTTCTTACATGTGCAGAGTACAGCGAAGCAGGCATCAGTAGCTTTGCCAGTGTAAGAAAAATAAAAACCCTGAAGCATAAACTCTGAATGAACTAGTTCTTTAAAAATAAAAAAGAACCATTGCTGCGCATGCAACTCCTGCTGATTGCCATGAGAACAACCCCAGTGTAACTCTAGCTGGAAAGGCTTTTACCATAGTGACAGTAATATGACCACTTTTTGAAAATTTCCAAATTAATTTCATCAGATCGTCTATGATTCAGCTGATAACTGCACTATTTTTAGTATCTTCATGACTATCAAATTGTCTCTATTGCTGTCTTTCTTCTGGCATATAAAAAAGGTAGCAAACAATCTATGCTGATGAATAACATGGAAGTTAGTGACATTTCTGACAAAAATAAAGAAATAAATAAAAACTGCTTAAAATCCCAGTTAAATCATTCTGACTATGATATTCAGAGAGCTGGTAAACTGGAAAACATGAAAGAGTTAATGCATATCTGTGCTATATAAAATAATATATATTCATATAATACATAAAATATATATTATAATTATATAAAATACCCAAATCCTCAGTGTGGAGGACTACAGGTTGGCTGTAGCAACAGAAAGCATTCACAGCAAGTTCCCAAGCATATGTTGTCTGCTATTACTTGCCAGATAATAGTTATGCTTAGCTACTTCCTAATTTCTTCCAATCCCATATTCATGATGAAACCAAATATTCATGAGAATGTGCATAAAATATTTTCAAACTACAATTTTGAGTTCCTTGATGATGGAAGCATATTTTATCTATCTATAAGTCCATCTTGAATATTAGGGTTTAATAAAACTCCAAATGTTTTCTCCTTTGGCTTATCTTCATTTTCTTGCCTTTCTTTCCTGCCGTACTGCCTGTTTTTGCTCAGCTAGCTTATGGTCGTGGTTATCTAGGCAGCCATGTAATATGTGAGCATTGCTACAGGCAATGCTAATCCTTCTAGGCTTGGAGCTAGCACAAGAACAGAGGGTGCTGAAGGTTTCCTTACACTGCCTGTTGTAATGTGTGGAACACATAACTTCACAAAAAAAAATAAGTCCTCGTGCTGCAATGATTTTAAGAAATGGATCTTTATTCATCAGATACAAAACACTGAGCAGTCACAGTCTGAGCGTTATCAGCTCCTCTGTTTTTAATTTAAGCTTTCATCATTGTTGGATTTGATGCATTTTCAAGTTTCAGCATTTGATGAATTTAACAAATAAATGTGTTGAGGGGTGTGAGTTTCTATACTGCTGTAGAATTTTGCATTACTTAAAGAACCTGAAAGAAGAGATCACATGAGGAGCACTTCTGATGGAAAATACAGCACAACAGCTCTGCATTCCATAAATACTGCGTGTTGACTTACCCCAGCACCACAGCATGTGCAGGTCGACCAGACTGAGCTGAAATAGCCAAGCCATCTCCCTGGCACCTCTGGAGAGGCAGGAGTCACCATGGTGGTGATGAGGTAACCTCCGTGCCACTTGGGGGGCAGAACCCTGCAGCCGTGGCTGCACCACGTCCGTGGACAAAACGGCTGGGGTGAATCCGAGGGGTGAATCTGCTTTCCTCTTGTGGTTGCTCACTGGTAGGAGATCCCACGACGCTATTCTGCCAGCTTGGCTGTTGGTGGGAGCAAAATCACTGTGTGCTTGGACTGGTCTATAGAGGTACCGAGAACTAATCTGGCTGCTGTCACCTTCCATGTGCTCAGTAATGCTTTCTTGTCTTTTGTTCTTCTCTACTCTTGAAGGTAGATGCCCAGGAAGCTCCACAGGTGTTTAACAAATATCCATCACTAAAACAAGGTCATTTAGCAAAGTCTTCATTACCTTATTTGCTAGTAGCAGCCACATATTTTACAAACCATGTTTACTAAGTAAGATATTCTGCCGTTGTTTGCACCTTTAGGTCAAGCAATTGAATTAAGTTTGTACCCTAATGGAATCCAGAAGTAATGGCTGAAGGGCAACTGTTGACATTGGCGGTTTGAATATTGCACATTTCTTGCATTTTCAAGGTTTCACAATTCCTGCCCTAAGTTTATTTTTCCCCATTGGCAATTTGGCTTCTAGCGCCCACCACAAAATTACAGTTCCCTCTTTTCACTGACCCATGTATCAGAATAGTTTGTGCAGACTAGTTTTGGATAAGGGAATGCTCCTGCCGTGTATCTCATTGTGTATTCTGAATTTTCTTCTCTCCAAGCTCCTGTTGGAAGATGACAAAATAAAGCAGCTACCGCTGTTGTGCTCACAGAAGAATCCATTCCTGGCCAGTACTGCAACTTCACTCTAAAGCTGTTATGTGAGAGCTGCTCATGCTCAAAGGTCTGCGTGATTAGCACTAACACGACTGGTATTTTAATCCAGCAGTGCATTTGGTTATGGTCTCTGTGCATGGATACTTATGCTTCATTAATAAGCAGACATAGTGTCTAATAAGGTTATGCTTATATGTGCGATATACAGGGAATGGCATTTAAAATACAAGCTGCACCTTGTCCTAAAGGCCAAAGTTGTAATCAGATTACCATCTGCATACTAAAATAAAATAAAATAAAATAAAATAAAATAAAATAATTAAAATAAAATAAGTCACCATGCAAGGCCCCGGCCCCAGCAGTGTGCCCGTCTCTTGGCACCACACGTGCTCACAGTCACTGAACAACTCCAGAGGTTTTGGCTCTGCTGCACCCCTCCAGCTTCCACCCTTCCACAGACGATGCTGTGCCTGGTGCTCTCCATATGGCTCCCTGCTTCACTTGCTCCAAAGAACTTTGACTATCCAAAAAAACAGGGTCCCCTTGAGCGCATACTGTGGGTCCCAAGCAGCAAGGCTGCAGTCGGTCCCCAAGTCCTAGGCTGTCCTCAGGGGCTGCTGGGCTGCCTCTCAGCCCTGGTGGGCTTTTGCTTGGCCCCTTGGCACAGCTCTGGGCTGCAGATGTGCTGCAGGTCCTGGCTCCTGGTCGTTGGCTTGCTTCCTGCTGTTTGGTGCTGCATGCTGCTCCTGCATTGATCCCCTTGGCTCCCACCTGCATGATTTCATTCCCATCTGCTCTGTCTGACCTCACCTCATCTCTGACTCCATCCTTTACCACCTTTTATAACAACTGGTTTCTGGTCACATCATGTCCCTGACCTGGCTCTTGAGGCTAAAATAAGCTTTTCAGATGGGAAAACTGAAGATGGAAGGATTTGTTCCTTTAGTCCAAACAGTTGTTCTCTATTCAACCTCATCAAGACTCTCCATAGTGATTAATTTTTGGTGTAAATAATTCACAAAGTTGAAAGGAGCAAACACAAAGTTTAGGCACGCCACTACAACTAAAGTGCATGATTTCTCTTAAAGTATGTTGGAGAAGAACGGGACCAAATACAACCTGTACTCTTAGGGGACACAGACTCTCAGAAATATGGGTATTTATGGGGCACATCCATGTTTGTTCTTCAGAGCTGGGGATTTGCTTTTGCAGTAATGCAATTTATGATATAATCACACCGCCTAATGGTGCCATCAAATACTGGCCCATTTAATGAACAAGAACGACTCTCTGGCAAGTAAGATAGCAGAAGTGGTTTGCAAATGCACATTCGCCAGCCATCCTGTTATTGCACAGTGCCATAAAGCACCATTAACATCTAAATAAGCACAGGCTAAGTAGGCTTACCAAATCAGCTTTATTACCTCAGCGTGTGTGTGCTTTTGCCTGCCAACCGAGTCACGGTGCCGGCAATTCCCCTACTGGAAGCAGAGCCGTGTCCTGCCAGAACAGCACGGGTGGTTATGCCAATAAGCCGGCGTCCAGAAAGTATCGCCTATTTGTCTTTAAAGACCCACTTTTTAATGGTTTATAGTGATTTAGGAAATGATAGATGTTGTAAGTCTGTCACAGTGCTATTAGCCTATCATGAAATCTGTTAAACATGGCCATAAATCATCTGCTTGGCTGTCTCAGCCTCCAGAACAGTCTGCGCCAAGCATTTATTTCTTTAATGAAATGTCCTTTCTCCTCTGGTTGACTCCATAGCACGGCAAGAATGGGATCCTCTGAGTGATCAATAAATAATAAGGAATTGATTCCCGTGTAGACTCTCTGGCCCTGATGCAGTCACCCCAGTGGTTTCAGCATCGTTCTCCTGATTTACGCCAGGGAAGATGAGATCGGGACCATTTTTTTTATTATTTTTTTATTTTTCTCAGGCAAAGACAAGAAAGCTCTTCCAAAAGAAGGGCTGGCCACAGACTCCCCATCCTCAGGCTGAAGAAGGCCCAGTGGTGCACGAAGTGACTCCCAGGTGCAGACGAGCCCAGCGACTCCCCGTGGCTGAGCTACAAATTCATCTCTGCAGCCCACCTGCACGGCCTGCCTGCTGATTGCTCATAAATAAGTCAGCTGTGGAGCAGGGTTAATATTTACCTATGTGTCTCGGACGGCTTCATCCTGAAGGTGGAAAACGTTACAGGAGCACTGGAGCAAGTTATCATTAGGCCTCTATTCTGGCATATTTACTCACCCCTAATAGGTTACAGAGGTGCAGAAATACAATTAAACCAGAAGTTTTCTATAGCTGCTTGCCTCCTGGTAATGCCTTATCTTCTCATGTATTGATTTAATGCTTCTGCTGGTGCTGTAACACATGTTAGCCGTGTTTTACAACCAGCAGTGTGCTGACCTGACTACTGCATACCGACCCTGCCTGCTTCTTTTGGTTGGTTTTTATATATTGTATCTGATAAAATACACAGAAGCCTTCCCGAGTTTCAGAGGCTGGGCGGTTTATCCACAGCTCAACGTTCAGACTGCTTCTGTAAGGAAAGTGTGCTACGAGGTTGGACTTTCTTGGGCTGTAAATGTACCCTTCATTACATTTCATCAAGAGATCATTAAAACCAACCTTTAGCCCTTCAGAGCTCTGTGACTTCGAGCAGAGTTGTGCACAGGGCAGCGCTTTCCATTTGCTGTGGCCAGAGAGATATTTCCTTTCCTCGTGATGCAGCTGTTGCAATTTACTTTTTTCTCTAAAGACAACAATAATGTGTGAATGTGCACCCTTATTACTGCCTGCCATTAGCCCTTACAAGTATCCCTGCTTTTTTGTAACAGACATTATAAAAGGAATAAGGAAAAGGAGCGGATAAGTGTGTGTATGTGAGCTCACTGTGGCAACAACATTTTGCTGCCAGCCTTTCACATGGGCAGTAACAGAATAGAGAATTACGCAAAAAAAGAAAAGGAGTGTCTGTGGCTCAGAACTCAATATGATGAAGGGAAGGTATTGTTCTGAGCAATGCAGTCATTTAATTTACACCCTCTGACAACCTAAGCTACAATTTTGCATGGCGTTATTTAACACATGGCCATCACACACCAATTCCCCACACCTCCAAAACCACGATGCCGTACAGACACCTGTGCCAGGCAGTCAGCTTCAAAGGCAAGAGAAAAACCTGCTCCTCACCAGGGTGATGCTCCTTTTGCCTTCCTCCCCCTTGTCCTCCTGAGAAGTGGCCCAGAGCTAGTTCCCATCACCCAATGGCAGGACACAGGGCTGCTTATGTCCTGCGTAAGCACGCAGCCTTTCTAACACAGTCATTAGCCCTCACAAGGATGTGTTACTACTGCTAAAGGCTTGTGGTCATGGCACTAATTGGATGTAGCAGCTCACCCTGCTCTTTATCCTAGCAAATTAGGACAAACGGGGTGAGCAGCCCCCAGCACCGGTTCCCACATACACGGCAGATCCACAGGCGTGCAGTTAAAGGATGTGAGAGCAGGGACCAGCCTGCAAGTGCAGGCTGTTTTGCATCGCTTTGGGTGAGAAGCATGAGGGGCTGCGGAATCACTCTCCTACATGTCTGCTTTAGGGTGAGGTTATGTGTGCTCTGTTAAGACACTGCTTATTTCCACTGATATGTGGGAAGCATAGGTGGTGTATTTACACAGTCAGAATCTACCTTTGCTTAGATGAATCTCACCCCTAAAGCCAAATCTAAATTTTGCCATGTGCAAATTAAAACCATTGCTCCTCACCCTTCTTGCAACCCCCTCCCAACCAGATAGCCCCTTCCTGCTTAGAGCTACCCATACCCGAAGACCCTTCCTACATCACTCCTCCAAACCACCACGCATCCTTCGATTTCTCCTTGTAAGTCTAATTTCCTAGACTTTCAAATTTGTCTCATCCAGGCTTTCCTCAGCAAGCTGCCCATCCCCAGGCATCACACACCCACACACCGTGCATGTAGCACCTCTGCCCCCGAAGGCTCCCTGCAGGGCTATGCTCGCTTTGGTGCTACAGGGGGCTGTGTCCCTGCTGCCGTCTTGTAGCCACTGCTGGGGTTGGAGTACCCGAGGAAATGTCTCAATCTTGACTGCCAAATGCCTCCTCTCTCTCTCTCTTTTAATGATGTTTGATTTAATATCATTCTAGGAAGAAAAGAATGGGGATAGAATAGGGGAGGAATTATTTTTCTATGAAGAATAAATTGCCTGCTGTAAACTCTGGTTGGAATTCAGCAGCACGCTCCATGGGAATACGTCTTTTCACCATGAGAGCAGGTTCATAGTCAAACTGCTGAAAGATAGAATGTCCTGTTTGCTCAGTATCTAGCAGAAGTGATGAATTACATCTTGAATGTCCACATCATATCTTTTCTGTTCTAAAATAGCCTGCAGCAAAGCAATAGGAAATAATTGATTTTGGAGGTTCGGTTTGTGCTATATTCAATTCCAGAGTTTCCTGGAGAATCTTCAGCTAACTGTGTCTTAAATTTATACTGGTTACTTAAAACAGAAGGAGCTGGCAACAGTGGATGTCCTATCTGAGTGACGTCAGGCAAACATCTAATTACCGGGCTGTGGATCTTCAGATAGCTGCCTGACCCGTGAAGCCGTTGTAAAGCCATCCCTTCCTCTAATAAACTTTGCTGGCAGAGGCGGGAGCCTTGTCTGACCCTTGGAAATGGCAGATATCACACCTTTGTTAAGCTAGTTTCTATGGTAACGTTTTCACGTTCGTCGAACATCATTAAGGACTGTAAGAAACACGAACTTTTTGGTTATCTTGCCCTTAGGTTCGCATTGACCTCCCTTTCTGAGCAATTGTCCTCCGGGGGGACGGGACGCAGGGCAAAGCGAGGGGACAGAAGGAGGGCTGCTCTGTCCCTGTGCTAGCAGCCCTGTCCTTTGATTTCTCATCTCAGCATCGCAGAGCAAACTCTGCACATGTGAGTAGGCATGGAAACGTGGCACGGATATTTCTGTCTCTAACACAAAAACAAGGAAACCAAAGATGACTGCTGTTAAGTAGCTTGTCGGGGGGGGGGGGGAAGGGAAGCATAAGGAAGCTGAGTGAGAAGTTACATGTTGTGATGACTTGACTCCCCCTTTAGCATCGTCGGCAGAACACTACCAGTCCACGTGGCGTTAAAGCTGGATGAAACCCCTGTCAGCCTCCTTTGCCACTGGCCCCTTGGGCACAGCAGAAAAGATGAAAACCCTGGCAAATTTTGACATCCGTAGGTAGCCGAACTCTTCTTACGGGAGGGTCTGGCAGCAGAAAGGAGTGAGATGTAGCAGCAGGGACATTCAGCAGCAGTCTGTGACAGCTCTGCGCACTGGGGCTTGTTTAGCTTACACAATTAACATTTGTTTTGCTATCCAGTGACTTCTTTTGTACCAGCTTCCCCTCACAGGCAACGTTTGACACTAGGGCAGGGCATGACTGCAGCCCCAGAAAGAGGAGCA
Organism: Oxyura jamaicensis; assembly: GCF_011077185.1. Classification (NCBI taxonomy): domain Eukaryota; kingdom Metazoa; phylum Chordata; class Aves; order Anseriformes; family Anatidae; genus Oxyura; species Oxyura jamaicensis. The sequence continues at coordinate 46,280,349 of NC_048894.1, forward strand.
AACACTCAGCTCTATCTCGAAAATCCCACTGGCTCCTCCGCAAGGCTTCTCCAGCAGCCTGCAGGCCTTCAGTGGCACGTCACCTGTAGGGACTTGCTCAGCACCCAGGAGAGACCCTTGAAAAAGAGACCCCTGCTGAGGAAGCCAGACAGTAAGAATCACCCTGCCGTGGTTTGCCCGTGCTGGGCCTGGATGAAGGAATTCACCAGTGCCTTCTCCTCCACGTCACACAGCCGCAGGCAGCTGGGGAGGGTCCTGAAGGGTGGGAGGAGGACTGGGGGAAAAATGTCAATGCTTTTTGGGGCACCAGAACCAAAACCCCAGCTCCATGTTGGAAAATGCACCTGTGAGTGCAGGCAGCCACTGTTACTGCCATGTGTTAGGCTGGGGTGTCAGCTCTGCCCAGAGGGTGCGGAGAGGAGATTTCAAAGGGTAGGTGGTTCACAAGCTGAGATGTACATTCAGGACGCTACCATCCTGGTGGATCGCCTGCTATCCAGCAGGATTGCTGCACAGATATCGAAGAACGAGGGTGCCGTTTTCTCCTGGTGAGAAGCTGTTTGTGGGGGAATCTCATAAAATAACACATACTAAATGATTATAATACAATAAGGAAACAGCCATTGTTTTAGAACGGCCCAAAATCAAACATTTTTTTTTCACACTTAAAAAAAAAAAAAGGCTCTGAAAATGTGTCTCTGGATAAATGAAAAAAAATTTAGAGCATTTCCTAAAGAGCTTCAGCAGCTTCCACGGCAGCTTTAGCAGGAGTGGGTGGAATGCAGCTGGGAGGGAGCATGAGGAAAGGTGACGTTCCTGTTTCTTTTAAAATTTCCAGAATGATTGATGCCCAGGCAGAGCATCACAGTTTTTGTTCCGGATACTGGAGAATGATGTGGTCATGATATCTCTGCCCATCTCCCACAAAAGTCAAGCATCTCACTGACTAAAACCAAACAACTAAACTATTTGCTGCAAAAAATAATGTTGATACCCACTAGCATTGAACGTGACATGAAAAATTTGTTACAGTAGCATCCTGGAATTGGAATTTCTCAAACAAACAAACAAAAAAAGTCAAAATTAGATAAAATTTAGATTTGCTCCTGCACGGGCTGCAATGCTGCTTGCCCAGAAGCTGTTTGGCTGAGCTGATAGAGAACTGGGATGAAATAGCATGCACAAAACTTCTGTTATCAATTATCAAATCATTTTCATCTCATTTTTTTTTTTCCTCCAATGACCTCTTTTAATGAGTGCAGCCTTCTTGCCACATTTATTATGAGTGAGAAACTGTCCTTACCTTCAAGCCCACCCGTGATCTTTTCCTTCCCTTTCTTTTCTTCCTCTGCTTCTCTCCCTCTTTCAGACCTTAGCAGCTGTCTTACCTCTCTCCTCTTGCAGTAAGTCCCAAATTTGAACAAATCTCAACAAATAGGGACATTTACAGGGACACAAACTACTGTCTTTCAACACTGACACTCATTTCAGGTGAAAAAGTGATGCAGGTGGGGTCAGACCCTTCTGCACTGCTATTTCAAATGTTGCGTGTTACACTGGACGTGTTTTCTTTTGCTTTAAAGATTCAATGTCCCTGCTTAGCCCTAAAAATTACTGTCCAAACCTCCTCTCTGCTCTGAGGAAATTGAAAGCTGTGACTAAGGCTGGTCTCTACCAGTGTCTCAAATCATTCTCTAATGAAGAGAACAGGGATCTTGTCCCTTTGTTTTCACACAGGCTTCAGTTCAAAGCCGCTTGCTTGAGGATAGCATTTAATTGACCTCCGTGATGGAGAGTTTCCAGGACAGCTCCTGCCTAGCAACAACTGCCAGGTAGGAAAGCTTTAATAGCTGCTGGGACTTAGGAACCAGAGCGTGCTATTGTGCAGCCGTGGTGCTGCTTCCAAGCAGCCCCAAAGAGAGCTGGTAGAGCAGCCTGGCCCCCCTAATGCAACCCTTGGCTGTCTTGTAGGCAGGACCCCATACATTTTGTCCCACAAGCTGCAAGGATGCAAGCGAGGATAATGCAGTTATCCTTCTGGAGGTGCTGCCAGGGCTCCTCGCCTCCCTGGGTGCAGGCTCTGAGGCTTTCAGCCCTGAGCAGGCAGCGTGCAGGTCAGGAGGGCTGGCTGCATCGCCCGAGCAGCTTGCAGGGCAGGAGGGCGCTTGAAATTTCAGGTGTCCCATTTCCTGAATGAGCTGCTGCAGCTTGGGCAGGGCTCGGTTTGCCCTGAGATGCATTTGAAGTGATCCATCAACCAATGCAAAAAAAAAAA